>NC_089226.1:24558537-24883371 GCF_963924675.1 Phocoena phocoena
ACAGGTTATTGATTACCAATTGTACACTTTTTCCCTTTCAAACTAAAGACAAATCAAAAAGCCAGTTTTGGGGCTTCCCTGGGGGTGCAGTGGTTGAGAGTCTGCCTGCCGATGCAGGGGACACGGGTTCGTGCCCCAGTCCGGGAAGATCCCGCATGCCACAGAGCGGCTAGGCCCGTGAGCCATGGCCACTGAGCCTGCGCGTCCGGAGCCTGTGCTCCGCAACGGGAAAGGCCACAACAGTGAGAGGCCCGTGTACCGCAAAAAAAAAAAAAAAAAAAGCCAGTTTTGGAAATACAGAAGTTAAGTAACTAAGAATTGTGTGTGTGTGTGTGATTGTATATTTGGAACATTTTATCTTCTGGCCCAAAGTCAGAATGTTCTAAAAATCTTACAGGCTTCCCCGGTGGCGCAGCGGTTAAGACTCCACCTGCCAATGCAGGGGACACGGGTTCGAGCCTTGGTCCGGGAGGATCCCACATGCCACTGAGCAACTAAGCCTGTGTGCCACAACTATGGAGCTTCGCTCTGAAGTCCATGAGCCACAGCTGCTGAGCCTGTGTGCCGCAGCTGCTGAAGCCCACATGCCTGGAGTCCAAGCTCCGCAAAGGGAGAGGCCGCCACAATGAGAAGCCCACGCACTGCAACCACGAGTGGCCCCCGCTCGCCACATCTGGAGAGGGTCTGTGCGCAGCAACAAAGACCCAACACAGCCAAAAATTAAAAAAATAATAAAATAAAATAAATTTATTTTTTAAAAAAGTGTTTAAAAAATCTTAGGTTTATTCATTAATGAGAAATGAGTTGTGTGTGTATCCAGGGTATCACTCACTTTTTTTTTTCAGAAGATGTTATTTATTATATCAAACACATGTTAGGGTGCTTAACTCTATGCCAGTATGCCAGACAGAGGCAGGATCAGCATGCAGTGCAGAAGGTTTACTAGGGAGTGCTCTTGGGATCAATGTCTGTAGAAGGAAGGGAAGGAAGAAGCAGGACTGGAGTGACGGAAAAGCTGGGGTGTGGTGCGGCAGCAACAAAGGCCTCCACCAACCCTGTGGGGAGCTCAGAAGCTGAAGTGGACCTTCAGAGCCGTCTTGAGTTGTGGTAATGGTACAGAGCTTTTATACTCTAAGGTCAACCAGTCATTGAATGCAGGTTGCCCTGGGAATAGGGTATGATTTGGGGTGAAGCAACTCTCTATTATCAAGGCAATTCTGAAGGGTGTTCTCAGCTGGTAGCACTTGCAGCAGCTGAGGGAATAAGTCCTCTGAACTGCTACGAATGCAGTGTAGTACTGCAGAGAGTGTGATGATTTATTCACTGTTAACATTTTTTCTGTAGAAACAAAGACTGCTTTACAAACTGCTTTCAATAGGGTACTTTACCAAAATATTCACTTCTTTATCAGTTACTTTTAATTGGTAGATGTTTAACTAGTCAGATATTTTGTTTTCATACTTCTGTTGAATCATGCTTGACAGTATTATAAATTAGGCTAGCTTTTAAAGTCTTAGAGCATCATCACATTGTGTTGTTTTAGATGATACATTTGATAAAAGCGTATAAACTTTTTGTTTGACCTTGGCAGGTACCATTACTCTCTAATGAAATAAATGGTAGTGTACCCCCCAAAATAAAAAAGCAATGCTAACTGCAACCACACCTCTTTTCTCACTCAAGAAAGCATGTCACAGAATTCAAGCAGAAAAAGTTTTCGACAAAATGCAACACCATTTAGGATAAAAACTCTCCAGAGGGAACCTACCTCAACATAATAAAGGGCATATATGACAAACCCACAGCAAACATCTTTCTCAATGGTGAAAAACTGAAAGCATTTCCTTTAAGAGCAGGAACAAGACAAGGATATCCACTCTCACCACTCTTATTCAACACAGTACTGGAAGTTCTAGCCACCGCAATCAGAGAGGAAAAAGAAATAAAAGGAATCCAAATTGGAAAAGAAAAAGTAAAACTGTCACTGTTTGCAGATGACATGACACTACTATACACAGAAAACTCTAAAGATGCTATCAGAAAATTACTAGAGCTAATCAATGAATTTGTTAAAGTTGCAGGGTACAAAATTCATACACAGAAATCTCTTGCATTCCTATACACTAACAACAAAAGATCAGAAAGAAAAATCAAGGAAACAATACCATTTACCATAGCATCAAAAAGAACAAAACACCTAGGAATAAATCTACCTAAGGAGGCAAAAGACCTGTACTCAGAAAACTATAAGACACTGATGAAAGAATCAAAGATGACACAAACAGATGGAGAGATATACCATGCTCTTGGATTGGAAGAATCAATATTGTCAAAATGACTATACTACCAAAAGCAATCTACAGATTCAGTGCAATCTCTATCAAATTACCAACGGCATTTTTCACAGAATTAGAACAAAGAATTTTACGATTGGTACGGAAACACAAAAGACCACAAATAGCCCAAAGCAATCTTGAGAATGAAAAACAGAGCTGGAGAAATCAGGCTCCCTGAGTTCAGATGAAACTACAAAGCTACAGTAATCAAAATAGCATGGTACTGGCACAAAAACAGGAATAGATATCACTGGAACAGGATAGAAAGTCCAGAGATAAACCCACACACCTATGGTAACCTAATCTATGACAAGGGAGGCAAGAATATACAATGGAGAAGACAGTCTCTTCAATAAGTGGTGGTGGGAAAACTGGACAGCTACATGTAAAAGAATGAAATTAAAACACTCTCTAACACCATACACAAAAATAAACTCAAAATGGATTAAAGACCTAAATGTTAAGGCCGGATACTATAAAACTCTTAGAGGAAAACACAGGCAGAACACTCTCTGACATAAATCACAGCAAGATCTTTTTTGATCCACTTCTTAGAGCAATGAAAATAAAAACAAAAATAAGCAAATGGGACCTAATTAAACTTTTAGCTTTTGCACAGCAAAGGAAACCATAAACAAATGAAAAGACAACCCACAGAATGGGAGAAAATATTCGCAAATGAAGCAACAGACAAAGGATTATGCTCCAAAATATACAAATAGGCCATACAGCTCAATATCAAAAAAACAAACAACTCAATCAAAAAAATGACCAAAATATCAAAATAGACATTTCTCCAAAGAAGATATACAGATGGCCAAAAAGCATATGAAAAGATGCTTAACATCACTAATTATCAGAGAAATGCAAATTAAAACTACAATGACGTATCACTTCAGCCAGTCAGAATGGCCATCATCAAAAAATGTACAAACAATAAGTGCTGGAGAGGGTGTGGAGAAAAGGGAACCCTCCTACACTACTGGTGGGAATGTAAATTGGTACAACCACTATGGAGAACAGTATGGAGATTCCTTAAAAAACTAAAAATAGAGCTACCATATGATTCTGCAATCCCACTCCTGGGCATATATCCAGAGAAAACCATAGTCTGAAACAATTCATGCACCCCAATGTTCACTGCAGCATTATTTACAATAGCCAGGACATGGAAGCAACCTAAATTTCCATCAACAGACAAATGGATAAAAAAAGATGTCGTACATATATACAATGGAATACTTCTCTCAGCCATAAAAAAGAACGAAATGATGCCATTTGTAGTAGCAACATGGATGGACCTAGAGATTGTCATATTGAGTGAAGTCAGTCAGAGAAAGACAAATAACATATATCACTTATATGTGGAACCTAATAATATGGTACAAATGGTCTTATTTACAAGACAGAAATACAGTCACAGATGTAGAAAACAAACTTATGGTTACCAGGGGAGACAGTGAGGGGGGCATAAACTGGGAGACTGGGATTAACATACACACACTACTATATATAAAATAGATAACTAGTAAGGACCTACTGTATAGCACAGGGAAAAAGAGCGGATATATGTATATGTATAACTGATTCACTTTGCTCTACAGCAGAAACTAACACAGCATCCAATATGTAGCTACCCCGCAGCTGAAACCTACTGCATAAAGTTCTGGCTAAATAAAGACACCCTGTTGGATGGATTCACAACAGCTGAGTATAGGCGATGTTGCATGAAGATGATGTGCAGTACAAAGCACTCTTTTTATATACAGGCCATGAACATTCACACAAAAGAGAAATGGAATGAGACCATCAAAGAAAATTATTGTGAGAAAGCACAAATGAAAAAAACAAAGTTAGAAAGGGAATAAGTCAGACTAATTAATCTTCTTACCTCACACATTGGCTTTAATAACTGAAGAACTTCACTTTTTGTGCCTCCACTATTCAAAAAAGCACAAGTCAGTGTCTTTAACCAAATGTCATGATTTTCACTTTGAGGAATCCACAGGCTTGTATTATCCAAGCCTTCTAAAGGACTTTCTTTGTCAAGTCTAGGTACCTCTAAAAACTAGAAAAAAGTGATGAGAAAACGTAAATAAGGTAACCAGAAATACATTTTACCTTTCCTATGCCAAACAAATATCTAGGCATAAACAAATCTGTTTCCAAATAAAACTAAATATGCTTAAAACTAAATCTTGAGGCATCGGTTACCTTTTAAAATTAAAATACATTTATGCTTATGAGAGGCAGAGTCATCTGGTAAAAAATTACTGATCTAAACACCAGGAAACTTAACTTTTACTCTTAGCTCACTAGCAGTATGTTAAATAAATCACAGATTCTCTGCCTCATCTGTCTCATGTATGAATCCAGTCCAAATCTACCATACAGAGTTGATTTTGGAATGAAATGAAATCTTAAAATGTTAAAACTACAGTGTTTTACAGGTTATACTATTAGTTTTATTAATAGCTTATATTGTCAATAATTTCACTGAGACCAAAATTATATTACAATACATTAAAAGTATCATTTCAACGATGGGTGTAAGCCCTGAAGTTAAATTGGTGAAAACTTAACAGCATATTTCTCAGTTGCTTTATGAAAAGAAAATATTAAACAAAATAAAGGAGAAGTAAGAGTTCTTAAGTATCTTTCATAGAGTACCTTTAGTGGAACCTTGTTATGATATCAACATGGAAAAGGCAGAAATCTATAGGCCATCTTAAATTTCACTAGAGGGTTGTGATACTTTAACTTGCTATGGAAATAAACACTTGCTTGTTGATCACAATATCTATAAACAGCTTTCATGGGATCAAAGTAAGGGTTTTCTACTCCTAAAGAAAAAAAGCCTGTCATTAAGAACTCCTCCTACCAGGGAATATGGGGACATGTGTATGCATATGGCTGATTCGCTTTGTTGTGCAACAGACACTAACACAGTATTGTGAAGCAATTATACTCCAATAAAGATCTATTAAAAAAATAAATAAATAAAAAATAAAACAGAACTCCTCCTATCCCCCCAAATCAACCATCATCTCTTTAGGCTACCTATCTCAGCTTTTCCACACTGCCATAACTAAAAATACAAATCCCTTCGATTCAAAAAGCACAGCTAGAATTATTTCCAAGAAAGGTTAAATGTTAGTGTAAGTAAGCAATATGATATTCATATCCCACAGCAAATAGAACTGTTCTAGATATAGTAGATATTCAATAAACATTCATTATTTGAGAGACCTTTTTCCTTGATGTTCGAAAAGGCTGTAGATAGATCAGCATGGGATCATTTGTCATCTTATAAATCTCCCAGAAACTATGTCCAGTTTTTGTGGCTAAAATGCTTTTCAAACAGGTAACAGCTGCTGATCGCACTTTGACACTGAAAAACATAATTCAAATGCCACTAAGTATACCAACTATTAATCTTGATGAATGTTAAGCAACTCCCAATGAAAAAATTAAAATCTAAAATTTTAAATTTATATTAGGAAATGTTTACGTTTATTAGGAAATTTTACATCTATAAAATTCTATAACATCAAAGCAAAAATTATCAAAGGATTTTTAATATTCCTAGAGTAAACATGAGTTACTACTCACTGTAACAGCAATTCCCTTCATTCAATATAATAAAATTTATATTATGACTACTATAAATTAAAAACTCATAAAAAGAAATACTTGAGAATAACATTGACTAATAAGAATGAGTAAAAAGAATGACAGAATACTAATTCACCCAAGAAAAAAATATTTTGATACCATTTTCCCTAAGAGGTACAAATAATTTGGGGTAACACAGAATGGAATTTCCCTACAAATGATAAAATTATTGTCTAGGACAATTTTAAACAAACAGTAAGTATGTACTTATTCTGACCAGAAGCTAGTTGAAATCATTAGGTAAGGCATCTAAAACCTCTAATAAAAAATTGAATGTCCTTCTCTTTTGCAAAAAATTAAGTAAAGGAGGGCTGCAATACAAGAGTACTGAAAATATGACAGCTGACAAAAAATGTCATAAAGCCTGATACTATAAATGATGATGAGCTGTCAAGTAAAGGCTTAATTCTATGTCTCAATTTAAGACACAGAAGCATAAACCCTAAACTTGGATTCATCTCTCATTCCTCTTTCTTTCCTTCCCTCCTCCACATCCAATTCATCAGCATGTCCTGCTGCCTCTATGTTAAAAACATACCCTAGTTCCATCCGTGTTCCATCTCATCTCCATTACCGCCACCCTTATCCAAGTCACCATGATTTCTCCTCTGGACTACTGCAATAGTTTCATATTCAGCTTTCTGTTTCCATTTTTGCCCTATCACAAGCCATTTGCCATATATGTCAGAGTAAAAATGTAAGTTGCATCATGGCACTATTGTGCTTAAAACTCCATGGCTTCATTATATATTTCAAATAAAATCCAAATTTTTAGATCAGAATTAGTCCTACCTTTCTAATTTCATTTCATACAATCTTCTTCCATACCAGGCTTTTTCTGATCCTCAAACACATGAAGCTTATTTCCATTCTAGCTATTCCCTGTATGCAATATTTTATCCCTAATCAACTTCTAGCTGATTCCTGATCACTCAGATCAGCTAGATGACACTTCCTCAGAGAAGTCTTCCATGATTCTGGGAATTCCTTGGTCAACATTCCCTTTGTATACCCGAGGCCCTTCAAACATGTAATGATTTTTTTCCTCTTACAAAAAAGACATGAAAAACAAATTGTACCTATCCCTGTGGTTCTCAAGTTTAAGTCACACTAATATTTCTGTGCACCTTCTTCAGAAAAACCAATTGCAAATTACTGTGTAACAAATGAAACACTTAATGCTTGCAAATTTTCTGTGGAAAATCTCTTCAAAAGCTGTGCTAGATATAATTTGAAATACATTTTTAAAAATGAGATAGATCCATTTATTAATGGATAGGAGGATGGCTAAATGTGATAAAGCAAGGATAATAATAGTAGAATCTAGGAAGACTCTAGGTGGTGAGTATATGGGTATTTACTGTAAAATTCTTTTAATTTTGCTGTAGGCTTGAAAATTTTTATAATAAAAAGTTGGGAAGGAAATCATACCAGCCTTTTTACTGTAACAACAACAACAAAAGAGTGAAAGATACAAGTAAATTAAATCAACAATTAAAACAGAGCAGGTAGACATTATTGCCAATCATTTATTCCCCAAGAGAAGCAGGGGGTGTTATAGGGAAACAGATGCAAAATACCTATTTACTTAAAACGATGCCCAATTGTGGGCAAAAATCCTTTGAACCCAATCTCCAAAAATGGTGGTGATAAGGTGCTCAAATATATCAAAATAAATACATCTGGCCCTTGAACAATGAGGATTTGAACTGTACAGGTCCACTTATACATGGATTTTTTTCAACAGTAAATAATACAGTACTACACAATCTGCAGTTGGTTGACTCCTCGGATGAAGAACCACGGATAGGGAGGGCCAACTATAATTATACATGAATTTTCCACTGAGCAAAGGGTCAAGCATCCCAACCCCCACATTGTTCAAGGACCTGTAAATAATAAATAGATAACTGCAAATAAATAGATAAATGGGGAGTGGAAGACGGAGGAAAAGTAATCTCATAATCAGCAAGCTGAAATTATACTATTTGTTGCAATTTTGTTTTGCATTTTATGTATTAATGGGCAAAAGAAAGCCCTGTCTGATTAGCTTAAGACTTTTGGAGTTAAAAAATTTCTGCTCTATGACTTATTTTAAAAGGATCAAAATGTCTAGCCAGGAGGAGAGTGGCACCTTTGATTCTGACAAGTGCACAAAATAACCCCATTTACATTCCCCTATCTTAATGTTTTGTGTGGAACCACTTGGTAGTTTTCATATTGCTTGTCTAGTCTACTCTCACTAAAATTTAACATGGATCTTGTCTGGTATATCTATCACTATACCAAGTTACCTGGCATATAGCAGTGGGGTTTTAGTAATTATGTGAATTAATAAAAATACAATGATATTCATTAAATATTTAAGACTGAAAGTATGGCAACTAAAAGGAGAATGCTTTAGTTATTGGAAATGCTAATTCATACAAGGTATCAATCTTGAATGTCAGATTAAGTGCTATCAGGTACAAGGTATCATTAAATACTCACCAATCTTCTACCAGTGTATTATTCAGGTAGGTCAGCATTATGAAGGTCCACTGAAGTTCTTTATCTTCAAATAACTCAAGGGCCTTGGTATAAGATGTATCTTTACTATATTGTATAGCTATTGTAGAGAAATCTATAGGACCCACTTCTCCCAAGCAGCTTCCAACAGCCTCTATATATAGAAATTCCATTTCAGTAAAGTTATAGCTAAGAGATCATACATAAGACAGAAATTTTCTAATTTCAAAAATATGTTTTGTCATCCGTTAAGATTTAAGTGTTTTCTCAAAGATGTTGAATAGATTAAAGAAGCTACAAAATACTGTATCATTTCCTTTACATATCATCCATGTCGGCAATATTTTCCCCTATAAAATCATATCCAAGAGATAGATTAACTAGTAGAATGTAGTTTTTAAGAAAAGTCTAAATATAGCAGCTGTATGCGAGTATCAATTTTCTGGGGGGTATTACATAAAGACCACAAATCTTAAATACTCAGATCAGTGAAAATTCACACACACACACATACACATACATGCAGGAAAACACAATTTCCTTCCCACCTGTATTATCACTACCCAGATGAAGATAGATGTTTTCAAGATGCCAGAGGGCCCCCTCATGTTCTCGCTCAGTCATGATGGAATTTAATAAAACATGTTAAAAAATTATTTGATAGTCCTCCTTTCAAAAGGTGGAGCCTAATTCTTCCCTTGAATGTGGGCTGTACTTAGTGTCTTACTTCTAAAAAACAGAATGTGCACAAGTCTTTCACCTCCTTAACTAAAATTATCCCAGGTATTTAATTCTCTTAGATGCTATTATAAATGGAACTGTAAATGGAATGGAATTTCCTTCTTAGATTGTTCATTGCTGGTGTACAGAAACACAAATGAATTTTGTGTGTTGATCTCGTATCCTGCAACTTGGCTGAATTCATTTATTACCTCTCTTATAGTAACTTTCCTATAGATTTTCTGGGACTTTCTATATATATATACAGTAATGTCATCTGTGAATAGAGATAGTTTTTACTTCTTTGCTTTCCAGTTTTTGTTCAATTGCTCTGGCTATAACTTCCAGTACAATGGTGAATAGCAGTGGGCAACTTTGGCTCATTACTGATCTGAGGAAGATATTCAGTCTTTCACCATTAAATATGACATTAGCTGTGGGTACTAATCACTAAGATTTTATGCTATGTAGGAAAGCCACTTAGGCCTCCTGTAGCAAGTGACATTTGTCCCCAGAAGCAGTGCTACTATGGACAAAGGGTAAATTCCTTGGTCAAAGGAAAGTTCTAGAGTACTGATAAGGTTCTGTTTCTTGGTCTGGGTGCTAGATGCACAGGTGTGTTCTCTTTGCAAAAAATTTTTCAAGTTATATACTTACAACTTTTCTATACGTAAGATATATTTCAATAAAAAATTTACAAGAAAAGAAGTATCCTAGACACTAGACCTCCACTGAGAAGTTAAGGAAGACTGTTGAAAGACAGTAGAATCTGCGAAGCATCTCTTATTTCTCCCACTTTTTTTTTTTTTTTTTGTGGTACACGGGCCTCTCACTGCTGTGGCCTCTCCCGTTGCGGAGCACAGGCTCCGGACGTGCAGGCTCAGCGGCCATGGCTCACGGGCCCAGCCACTCTGCGGTATGTGGGATCTTCCCGGACCGGGGCACGAACCCGTGTCCCCTGCATCGGCAGGCGGACTCCCAACCACTACGCCACCAGGGAAGCCCCCCACTTTTCTTATTTGAAGCAATTATTTCATGACAACTTCAAGCTGACTTTAATCATGTGATTTTTTCCATCCTGTGATCACCAAATATAAAACACCTATACCAGGTATGATGCTGGCTATTTATCTTACATTAGGTTACCCCCAAATGGTGGCAGAAAAGGACTTGAATATGGTTTTAATATCTGAGCTTAATATAGCCCTCCAAGTCCTCATTCTTTCTGTTATATAAAAAAGATATTAAGTACCAGTCAGTTATATCTATAAAATGTATCAGAAGTCAATTTATTTGCAACTTAATGCTACAAATAGGTTTTTCTGACTTTCCTAAATATTCACAAGGCATTTTCAAATTAATAGTTATGCACATGTGTTAATCACTAACTTTTTACTTTATATGAATGTCTAAGGGAGGAAAATATGAAAGGAGGGCTGCCTAGGGAGACTTGAACTAAACAGAAATATAAAAAGCCTCTCACATTTCCCCAATATTCCAAGTAACAAACTTTTACTGATTTTTAAAATGCTATGAAGATGACCATCCAAACAAAAAAACTCATATTCACTCAGCCAAACAGTTTACCTAAAACTTCTCTTTCACCAGTGTGGTTTACTGCCATCTTGGATAACTGCAACAAGCTGACAACTAGCTTCACCATTACGCCATCTGGAGGGTTATCTAGAAGCAGTTTTGAAAAAATTAGTTTAAGCCACAGTGAAGACAACACTTTTCTTTATACTATGCTCATATATTAAATTGTGTGACTAGAAAACTTTTACAAAGTTTTTAAAAAAGATTTTCAATTGTGAGCATTTCAAAAATATGAGGTGAATGAATGTATCTGAACTTTCTTCTTAAAGAGAATCATGTAAAAATGATCAGCAATATTTGGCAGACAGAGAGAGAAAAATGTCTTAAGTTGTGCAGAGAAATCAATACCTTAGCCAAATCACAGTTAGAAACACATAATCATTCAACATTAAACTAGAAGGAACCTTGGGAGCATGCCTGGTTTTTTAGCCTCTTGCATATAGAATAGACCAGCACTGTCCAACAGAACTTTCTGCAATGATGAAAATGGTCTATAATCTGTGCTGTCCAAAGACAGCCACGAGCCACATGTTACTACAGAGAATTTGACATGTGCTAATACAACAAAGAAATTTAACTTTATATTTTATTGAATTTTAATTCATTTAAATTTAAATAGCTATAAACATCTATTGGCTATATTGGTCTGGATCAATAAAATACCCAAACACACAAGAACAGGAGATAGAAAGAGGGGTTCATATATATATATACCTATTTCAAGAACAAATATACTAGAAACTCAGATTTCGGATGGTCGAAACAAAATTAATTTTTAAAAGTACTGAGGATAAAAATATCACAATAGAAACATGAAGTTAATGAGCTCAGGAAGATGAAAATCAAAACGTAAGCAGAAAGAGTTTCCACCAAGTGCAGTACTATAATAACCTAAACTCAAATCAAATCAAAATAAAATGGATTTTTAAGTAAAAAAAACCTAGAAACACATATAAATATGTGTATATATACAAAACACACACATATATACATATATACATACACACAAAACACATACATGGCTAAGATGTTTAAAATAAAATGAAAAATAACATTTCTTTTATTTAAATAAATTGGGGTAGTAGGCAGAGACAAATTACCTTGCATGCCTGCTCTAAGGAATTCAAATTTTTCTTTTAGGCAGTAGCAAATTGTTAACATTTTTTAAGCAGTAAAATAACATGATTTGGACTTAGAGAAATCATTCTGGCAGAGGTGCAGAGAACGGATAAAATGGGAGTAGTTCAAGGTGAGGAGACTACTTAGGAAGTCTTTCATAACTAAATGAGAACTGATAGGGGTCTGAAATGAACTAAATCTGTGGCAACTAAACCAAGAGCAAGAATTTATAAAAGATTCTTTCAAAAAGAAATGAGTACAAATAACCCAAGTCATTAAAATTAGTACCCTGAGATGCTCTCATAAGATCCATCATCTGATCTTTATGTTGCTCTAGTTGTCTTCGAAGATCCTTCAATCCTTCAAGCCTTGTCAATGGAAGTGCATCATAAACATTTACTGAGAGAAAATGGTTAATTTCCTAAAAGAGAAAATCAGCTAAAAATGTAACTTGCTTTTGACATGTATTGGTTGAGTCTGTAAAATAAAACTCAAAGATTTTTTTAAATTAGTGCCTTCTACAGATACTGATTCATAATACTGTTACTACCAAACAAGGTAGAAATAAATTACTTATTTCACTTCAAATCCTACAATGTTTTAAACATTTAAATTGCAATAAACTCTCTCATGATACAGTATTTAGAGTTTAAGATTGTTATAGCATACTCAGAGGGAAAAGCTTAAATTTCTATTTATTTAGTACTGCAACTCTAGTTTTATCTTAATATATTTAACCATATTTTCATACTGATTATAGTCAAATGTAGAGTATAATTTTAAAATTATAATAAGATTTATAAAGAAAAATCTATCTGAACATAGTTTTGAAGTTTATAAAGGTTAAAACAAGATTAAAACTTGAAAAACTCTTCAGAAAGTTACATATCTTTTCTAATTCAAACATTATATTGTCCGACAGAGGGTCAGATGGTAATTTTGAGATATTAATGAATCTTATGTGTATGAAAATCAAGCATATTTTATATCATATTTCTTCAATATTTAAATTCAGATCTTTATCAAGAAATTTTGAATTTACACTTTTACTGCAATGCAAGAGTATATATTAAGATTCAGTTTTTAATCTGCTAAGAGGACAGATTTCATGTTATGTTTTCTTTAACCACAATTTTTAAAAAAGACTGGTTTACTTTCACAGCATTAGAGGTTTCCAAAAAGTACTACTAACCTCTCTAATACAAAATAGCAATATTATGGAATAATTATTACCTCCAAAAGTGAAAAGGGTCCTCTACTGTATTTGATTTTCTGCTGAGTAATACGCAAATCCCTAAAGACAACATGGTCAGGAAAAGGATCTAAAAGTTTAATCGTGATATAGAGATTTTCATTATCCTTGTTATCAATCACTAAGTATTTCAACAAGTCCAATACCTAAACATAATTAAAAAAGAAAAAATCATGAGGAGAAATGGATTAATTATATTTTAAAGTAAAACAAGCAAACCCATTGTAATAAATGATAAAAACTCTACTTGTTCAGATAAAATCACTTCTAAGGCACCCAGCTACTACTGTTTCTGTGCTTTCAAATAATTCAACAAATATGTAAGGCCTTTATTACAGGATGGACACTGAGGTATACAGTTGTCAATACTACTGAAACATTTTATATAAGTAATACCTCACACACCATCATAGTGGAGTGAACTACATCCTTAGTTTTGACTACCTCTACACTTCAACATAAGTAAGAGATAGAAATCAGGTTATTTATTAGATCAAAATTACTAGGTGCTCTGTAATTAAATGATTACAAGGATTAATTCACTGAGAATGTTTTCCCCACCATTTTTCAAAGAATATTTCCACTAAAATTACTGATTACACCAAGTAAACATAAAACACTCAGCTCCTTCCAACAATACTTTATCAGTGCATTTCAAATATCATTTTGAATATGATTTGGGAAATTACCTGTTCCTGAACCTCCATCTGATCATCCACAAGGGGTATAAGTGTACCAACAATAACATGGAGATGACTTTCTAAAGCATCCTTACAGTAAGTTACTGCTGTGTGGCAAACCCGGCTTAACAGGTCACAACAAAGGGAGAAGCTACGTAATGACACATCCATGAAATGAGAAGGCCTAACATAGGGGAAAAAAACAGTAAGTTCTAGGACACTACTTTGACATAAACTCATTCAAAAGTCACTTTTATTCAACAGCTCTAATTCTGATGTGGCTTGACATAAAAGTCACTTTCACATCTAAGTCCTTAGTAGTTTAAAACCCAAAAAGAGAAGTGACATCAGCAAAATGACACAGTAGGAAGCTCCAAGCTCCCCTGACAGAAACACTGAAAAACAAGCAAACTGTAAGAGCTTTGTTAGAATTCTGTAAAACAGTCAAAAGTTTACAGCAATCAAGCAATCGTTGATATCAAGAAAAAGGAAACTTAAAAACTAGGAAAGCTTTGTGGTGATTTTACTTGCCCTTGCCCCATGACGCCCCCAGCCTGGCAATAGTCATGAAAATTGCAGTCCCCATTTCCAATGTGGGATCCTGGTCCTTAGTTCTGAAGGGAGCAGAGTATATTTTATTCACAAATGATAGTGTATATCTGTTCTTAACCTGTCTGGGAGCTACCTGAAGGACTAATGTAAGGTGCTTGGCTCTTGTTTTTCCTAACTTGGGTCTCCTACAGGCTGGAAAAGCTGAGGGCACTGCTTGAAAACTGCTTGTTAGGGCTAACCAACAACCCACAGCTGCCTGGGATAACAGACTGCCTAATGCCTAGGATGAAAAGCTAGAGAGAGAGTTTCCTTGTAAAGTTAGAACACTCAAAATCACTCACATTGAGCTTCCCTGGTGGCGCAGTGGTTACGAATCCGCCTGCCAATGCAGGGGACATGGGTTCGAGTCCTGGTCTGGGAAGATCCCACATGCCACGGAGCAACTAAGCCTGTGTGCCACAACTACTGAGCCTGCACTCTAGAGCCCACGAGCCACAACTACTGAGCCCACGTGCCACAACTACCGAAGCCCACGCACGTAGAGCCTGTGCTCCACAAGAGAAGGCACCCCAATGAGAAGCCCACGCACCGCAACGAAGAGTAGCCCCTGCTCACCGCAACTAGAGAAAGCCCACATGCAGCAACGAAGACCCAACACAGCCAAAAATAAATTAACAATAAAATTCACTCACATTTTCAGAGAATTTATAAAGTCACACACATGCCCAGGGTAAGGTGCTTGCTCAAAAACTACCTAAGAAGACCATAATCTTTCACTTTGTGCTTAACCTTAGGCTCAGTGCAAGCCGAGCTAAATGCTGAAGGAGAGTCTTAACACAGAGCCAATCTGCAAAGACTAGGAAAGCTTTCTCTCTCTCTTTCTCTCTCTTTGGCTCTTGGTATTCAAGGAAATCTCTGTCAAAACGCTACCTGAACGCAAGTTAAGCAACAGTCTTCAGTGACTACAATGGCAAGGAATACGTTCTCTAGAAAAACAGTTGAGTAAATTCATGAAACAAATGTACCACTACAGCCATCAACAATTCAAAAAAAAAAAAAAACAGTCAAACCTTGGGGAAGGGGAAAATCTGATTTCCACAGGTAATATATCATAATAGTAAAACGTCCAGTTTCAACAAAAAAATCACAAGGCTTTCAAAGAAATAGGAAAGTATGGACCCTTCAAAGAAATAAAATATATTGACTAAAACAGTTCCCAAGGAAGGTCAGACTGGAATTATTAGACAAAGACATTGTCAAACAACTGTCTTAAACATGCTAAAAGAGCTTAAAGACAAATGAAAATGAAGATACAGCATACCAAAACTAATGGGATTCAGCAAGGGCAGTGCTGAGAGGAAACTATGTTACAGTAAACAGCTACATTAAAAAAGAAGACAGACTTGAAGAACACCACAAACACTTAAGAATTAACACCTCAAACTCTTCCAGAAAAGGGAACAGGAGGGAATACTTCCTAACTCATTTTATGAGGCCAGCATTTCTCTGATACAAAAGATAAAGACACCACAGGAAAATTATAGTCTCTAATACTCTGATGAATATATATATATATATATATATATATATATATATATATATGCAAAACTCCTCAACAAAATACCAGCAAACTGAATCTAACAGTGCATTAAAAGGATACACATCAGGGCAGAAGTCAAGATGGCAGTGTGGGAAGACACGGAGTTAGTGTCTCCCAACAACTAGGGTGCCTGCTGGCTGCTGCTGGGGGACTCTGAACCCCAAGGAGACAAGAGGAACCCCAGAGTGAACCGGCAGAACATAGGGGTACCGAGGTGGGGAGGAGAAGTGGAGGCCAGACAAGATCAGCACCCCTGAGGCTGGGGAGATCAGGAGAGCAGGTGGGAGGGACTCTCTAGGAAGAGCAAGCGAGGAGCATAGGGCAACTGCCTGGCCCACTCGGGCCGGGGGGCCTGCTGAGCTCCCAAGCTGGTTTCCCCCCTCCAAAGCCCAACCAGGCCACGTGCGTCCTGGGGGCATAGGAGGGAGGCCAGGGAGATCAGGAGTAGCAGGTGGGAGGGGCCCTTGGGGAGGAGAGGGAGAGGAGTGGTGGGCAATGGCCTGCTCACTTGGGCACTGGGAGGCTCCTGAGCTCCCAGGCCAGTCCCCTGCCCTACAAGGCCCCCCCTTCACACCCCTGCCCGGCTGCATTGGTCCTGCGGGCATAGGAGGGAGGCCGGGGAGATCAGGAGACAGAGGTGGTAAGGGCCCTCCTAGACCCCAGACCAGAGGAGCAGGAGAGGAAAGGAGGGTGTTTGACCCACCCACTCAAGCCCAGGAAGCCTGCTGGGCTCCCAGATAATCCCCTGCCGTCTGAGACAAGGGAGGGGGGCACACCTGGGGACCTTCAGTTCCTTGAGCCTAAGCCCCACCCCCCACAGCCCCCAAGGCTTTTTCCAGTGCTGTGGGTCCCGAGCATTGGCCACGCCCACTACCCAAACCTCCCCCTTGCTTAGGGCCCACTCTCCACAGCCAATGCCTTCCCCCTCCCGCCCTCCGCCTTTTTTTTTTTTTTTTTTTTTTTTTTGCCGTACGCGGGCCTCTCACTGTTGTGGCCTCTCCCGTTGCGGAGCAACAGTCTCCAGACGCGCAGGCTCAGCGGCCATGGCTCACGGGCACAGCCGCTCCGCGGCATGTGGGATCTTCCCGGACCGGGGCACGAACCTGTGTCCCCTGCATTGGCAGGCGGACTCTCAACCACTGCACCACCAGGGAAGCCCCGCCTTTTGTTTTTTTTTTTCTTTTCCCTCCTCCTCTTTTTTACTATGGTGGTACTGATGTATCTTCTGGCGGTTGATTCATCTATATTTTTATTTTTACATTCTTTCTAACATACCTGTTAGTTTCCTAGTATAATTTTATTTTTTACTTTGTTATTGCTCTTTCTTTTTTCTTCCTGCCACCCCACGGGGCTTGTGGGATCTTGACTGGCGAGCCTGGGGTTGGGCGGAAGCTCCTGCGGTGGGGTTCTAAGTCTGAAACACTGGACTAACAGAGAACCTCAGACCCCTGGGAATATTCATTGGAGTGAGGTCTCACAGAGCTCCTCATCTCAGCACCAAGACCCAGCTCTACCCAATAGCCTACAAACTCAAGTGTTAGAAGCCTCAGGCCAAACAACCAGTAAACCAGGAACACAGTCCCACTAATAAAAAAAAAAAAAATTAGATGGCAAAAAAATACATCACAGATGAAGGAACAAAGTTAAAAACCTACAAGACCAAATAAATGAAGAGGAAATAGGCAATCTACCTGAAAAAGAATTCAGAGTAATGATAGCAAAGATGATCCAGAATCTTGGAAACAGAATGGAAGCGCAGAATGAGAAAATACAAGAAATGTTTAACAAAGATCTAGAAGAACTAAAGAACAAACAAACAGAGATGAACAACACAATAACTAAAATGAAAAATATACTGGAAGGAATCAGTAGCAGAATAACGGAGGCAGAAGAACGAATAAGTGAGCTGGAAGACAAAATGGTGGAAATAACTGCCAAGGAGCAGAATAAAGAAAAAGGAATGAAAAGAATTGAAGACAATGTCAAAGACCTCTGGGATAATAATAAACACACCAACATTCGAATTATAAGGGTCCCAGAAAAGAAAAGAAAAAAAAAAAGGGTCTGAGAAAATATTTGAAGAGATCATAGTTGAAAATTTCCATAACATGGGAAAGTAAAGTCACCCAAGTCCAGGAAGCACAGAGAGTCCCATGCAGGATAACCCTTAGGAAAAACACACCAACACATATATTAGTCAAACTAACAAAAATTAAATTCAAAGAAAAAATATTAAAAGCTGCAAGGGAAAAACAAAAAATAACATACCATAAGATTATCAGCTGATTTTTCAGCAGAAACTCTGCAGGCCAGAAGGGAGTGGCAGGATGTAATTAAAGTGATGAAAGAGAAAAACCTACAACCAAGATTACTCTACCCAGCAAGGATCTCATTCAGATTCAATGGAGAAGACAAAAGCTTTTCAGACAAGCAAAAGCTAAGAGAATTCAGCATCACCAAACCAGCTTTACAACAAATGCTAAAGAAACTTCTCTAAGCAGGAAACACAAGAGAAGAAAAAGACCCACAAAAACAAACCCAAAACAATTAAGAAAATGGGAATAGGAACATACATATCGATAATAACCTTGAATGTAAATGGATTAAAGGCCCCAACCAAAAGACACAGACTGGCTGAATGGATATAAAAACCAGACCCATATATATGCTGTCTACAAGAGACCCACTTCAGACCTAGGGACCATACAGACTAAAAGTGAAGGGATGGAAAAAGATATTCCATGCAATTGGAAATCAAAAGAAAGCTGGAGTAGCAATAGTCGGATCACATAAAATAGACTTTAAAATAAAGACTGTTACAAGAGATAAGGAGGGACACTACATAATGATCAAAGGATAAATCCAAGAAGAAGATATAACAATTATAAACATTTATGCACTCAACATAGGAGCACCTCTATAAGGCAAATGCTAACAACCATGAAAGGAAATATTGACAGTAACACAATAATAGTAGGGGACTTTAACACCCCACTTACGCCAATGGACAGATCATCCAAACAGAAAATAAATAAGGAAACACAAGCTTTAAATGACACAATATACCACATAGATCTACTTCATATTTACAGAATATTCCATCCAAAAGTGGCAGAATACACTTTCTTCTCAAGTGCACACAGAACATCCTCCAGGATACATCACATCTTGGGTCACAAGTCAAGCCTTGGAAAATTTAAGAAAACTGAAATCATAAAAGGCATCTTTTCTAACCACAACACTATGAGACTGGAAATCAATTACAGGAAAAAAGATGTAAAAAACAAAATACATGAATGTTAAAAAGTGCACTACTAAATAACCAAGAGATCACTGAAGAAATCAAAGAAATAAATACACAGAAACAAACGACAATGAAAACACGACGACCCAAAACCTATGGGACGCAGCAAGAGCAGTTCTAAGAGGGAAGTTTATAGTAATTCAATCTCACCTCAAGAAACAAGAAAAATCTCAAATAAACTATCTAACCCTACACTTAAAACAACTAGAGAAAGAAGAACAAAGAAAACCCAAAGTCAGTAGAAGGAAAGAAATCATAAAGATCAGAGCAGAAACAAATGAAATGGAAACGATAAAAACAACAGCAAAGATCAATAAAACTAAAAGCTGGTTCTTTGAGAAGATAAACAATATTGATAAACTCTTAGCCAGACTCATCAGGAGAAAAAGGGAGAGGACACAAATCAATAAAATTAGAAGTGAAAAGGAGAAATCACAACTGACACTGCAGAAATACAAAGGATTATAAGAGACTACTACCAACAACTGTATGCCAATAAAATGGACAACCATGAAGAAATGGACAAAATCTTGGAAAGGTACAATTCGCCAAGACTGAACGAGAAAGAATTAGAAAATATAAACAGACCTGTCATGAGTAATGAAATTGAAACCACACTTTAAAATCTTCCAACAAACAAAAGTCCAGGACCAGATGGCTTCAGAGGCAAATTCTATCAAACATTTAGAGAAGAGCTAACACCAATACTTCTCAAACTCTTCCCAAAAATTGCACAGGGAGAAACACTCCCAAACTCATTCTACGAAGCCACCATCACCCTGATACCAAAACCAGACAAAGATATCACAAAAAAAGAAAATTACAGACCAATACCATTGATGAACGTAGATGCAAAAATCCTGAACAAAATACTAGCAAACACAATCCAACAGCACATTAAAAGGATCATACACTATGATCAAGCGGGATTTATCCCAGAGATACAAGGATATACACATAATCAATCAATGTGATATACCACACATTGATCAATTGATACACAAATCAATCAATGTGATACACCACATTAACAAATTAAGGAATAAAAGCCACGTGATTATCTCAATAGATGCAGAAAAGGCTTTTGACAAAATTCAACGCCCATTTATGATAAAAACTCTCCACAAAATGGGCATAGAGGGAACTGACCTCAACATAATAAAGGCTAAATATGGCAAACCTACAGCAAGCATCATACTCAATGTTGAAAAACTGAAAGCATTTCCACTAGGATCAGGAAGAAGACAGGGATGTCCACTCTCGGCACTCTTATTCAACATAGTTTTGGAAGTCCTAGCCACAGCAATCAGAGAAGAAAAAGAAATAAAAGGAATACAAATTGGAAAAGAAGAAGTAAAACTGTCACTATTTGCTGATGATATGATACTATACATAGAAAATCTTAAAGATGCCACCAGAAAACTACTAGGACTAATCAATGAATTTGGTAAGGTTGCACGATACAAAATTAATGCACAGAAATCTCTGGCATTCCTATACACTAACAACGAAAAATCAGAAAGAGAAATTAAGGAAACGCTCCCATTTACCACTGCAACAAAAAGAATAAAATACCTAGGAATAAACCTGCCTAAAGAGGCGAAAGACTTGTACTCAGAAAACTATAAAACACTGATGAAAGAAATCAAAGACGACATAAACAGATGGAGAAATATACCATGTTCTTGGACTGGAAGAATCAACATTGTGAAAATGACTACACTACCCAAAGCAATCTACAGATTCAACGCAATCCCTATGAAACTATGAACAGCATTTTTCACAGAATTAGAACAAAAAATCTTACAATTCGTATGGAAATAGAAAGGACCCCGAATAGCCAAAGCAATCTTGAGAAAGAAAAACGGAGTTGGAGGAATCAGGCTCCCCGACTTCAAACTATACCACAAAACTACAGTAATTAAAACAGTATGGTATTGGCACAAAAACAGAAATATAGATCAATGGTACAGGACAGAATGCCCAGAGATAAAGCCACGCACATATGGGCACCTAATTTACGACAAAGGAGGCAAGAACATACAGTAGAGAAAAGACAGCCTCTTCAATAAGTGGTGCTGGGAAAACTGGACAGCTACATGTAAAAGAATGAAATTAGAACACTGCCTAACACCATACATAAAAATAAACTCCAAATGGATTAAAGACTTAAATGTAAGACCAGATACTATAAAACTCTTAGAGGAAAACATAGGAAAAACACTCTTTGACATAAACCACAGCAACATCTTTTTTGACCCACCTCCTAGAGTAACAGAAATAAAAACAAACAAATGGGACTGAATTAAACTTGAAATGAAACAACAGACAAAGGATTATACTCCAAAATATACAAACAGCTCATGGAGCTCAATATCAAAAAAAAAAAAACAATCCAGTTAAAAAATGGACAGAAGACCTAAATAGACATTTCACCAAGGAACACATACAGAGGGCCAAGAGACACATGAAAAGATGCTCAACATCACTAATTATTAGAGAAATGCAAATCAAAACTACAATGAGGTATCACCTCACGCTGGTCAGAATGGGCATTATCAAAAAAGCTAGAAACAATAAATGCTGGAAAGGGTGTGGTGAAAAGGGAACCCTCCCGCACAGTTGGTGGGAATGTAAATTGATACAACCATTATGGAAAACAGTATGGAGGTTCCTTAAAAAACTACAAATAGAACTACCATATCACCCAGCAATCCCACTACTGGGCATATACCCTGAGAAAACCATAATTCAAAATGAGACATGCACCACAATGTTCACTGCAGTACTATTTAGTAGCCACCAATAGCCAGGACATGGAACTAACCTAAATGTCCATCGGCAGATGAATGGAGAAAGAAGATGTGGCACATATATACAATGTGTACAAACTCAGCCATAAAAAGAAACGAAACTGAGTTATTTGCAGTGAGGTGGATGGACCTAGAGTCTGTCATACAGAGTGAAGTAAGTCAGAAAGAGAAAAACAAATACTATATGCTAACGCATATATATGGAATCTAAAAAACAACAAAAAAATGGTACTCATGACCTAGAGCAGGAATAAAGAGGTAGACATAGAAAATCGACTTGAGGACATGGCGTGGGAGGGCGAAGCTGGGGCGAAGTGAGAGTAGCATTGACATATATACACTACCAAATGTAAAATAGTTGGCTGGTGGGAAGCAGCAGCATAGTACAGGGAGATCAGCTCAGTGCTTTGCGATGACCTAGAAGGGTGGGATAGAGAGGATGGGAAGGAGGCTCAAGAGGGATGGGATATGGGGGGACATGTGTATGCATATGGCTGATTCGCTTTGTTGTGCAACAGAAACTAACATGGGGGCTTCCCTGGTGATGCAGTGGTTGAGAATCCGCTTGCTAATGCAAGGGACATGGCTTGGAGCCCTGGTCCAGGAAGATCTCACATGCCATGGAGCAACTAAGTCCACGTGCCGGAACTACTGGGCCTGCACTCTGGAGCCCGCAAGCCACAACTACTGAAGCCTGCGTGCCTAGAGCCACAGGCTCCGCAACAATAGAAGCCACCACAATGAGAAGCCTGCGCACCACAACAAAGAGTAGCCCCTGCTCGCCACAACTAGAGAAAATCCCACATGCAGCAACAAAGTAATTTGTTTAAAGTAATTTATATTAAAAAAGAAACTAACACAGTATTGTGAAGCAATTATACTCCAATAAAGACCTATTAAAAAAAAAAAAAGGATATACATCATGAGCAAGTGGGATTTATCCCAGGAATGTAAGAGTGGATCAGTATAGGAAAGTCAATCCATGTAATATACCACGTTGATAGAATGAAAGAATACAACACATGACCATCTCAACAAACAGAAAAGGCATTTGACAAAATCTAACATCCTTTCATGAGAAAAACACTCAGAAATACATCAGAATAGAGAGAAACTTTCTCAACAAAATAATGGTAACCTATGAAAACCCAAAGCTAACGACATAATGTTGAAAAACTGAAAGCTTTCCCACTAAGATCAGGAATAAGACAAGGATGCCCACTTACACCACTGATACCCAATACTGTACTGAACTTCCAGCCAGAGCAATTAAAAAAGAAAAAGAAATAAAGGGCATCCAAATCAGAAAGGAAGAAGTAAAACTAAATCCAGATGACATGATTCTATATATATAGAAACTCCCAAAAGAATCCACAATAAATCTACTAGAAGTAACAAACAAATTTAGCAAAGTTACAAGTCACAAAATCAACGTACAAAATTATTTGTGTTTCTATACAATAGCAGTTGACAATCTAAAATGGAAATTGATTAAAAAACTCCATTTACAGGGCTTCCCTGGTGGCACAGTGGTTGAGAGTCCGCCTGCCGATGCAGGGGACATGGGTTCATGCCCCGGTCCGGGAAGATCCCACATGCTGCGGAGTGGCTGGGCCCGTGAGCCGTGGCTGCTGAGCCTGCGCATCCGGAGCCTGTGCTCTGCAACGGGAGAGCCCACGACAGTGAGAGGGCTGTGTACCGCAAAAAACCAACCAAACAAACAAAAAAAACCTCCATTTACAAGAGCATCTAAAAGAATTAAATACCTGGGAATAAATCTAACCAAGGATGCGAAAGGCCTGTGCACTGAAAACTATATAGCATGGATGAAAGAGATTAAATAAGTTCAACTAAATGGAAAGACATCCTGTGTTCATGGATTGGAAGGCAAATTGTTGAAATGTTAATACTATCTAAATAGTCACATATTCAATGCAATTTCCCTCTAAATTCCAACAGACTTTTTTGCATAAACTCACATGGAATTGCAAGGGACCGCAAACAACAAAAACAATCTTGAAAAAGAAGAACAACACTGGACGACTCACACTTCCTGATTTCAAAAGTTACTATAAAGCTATAGTAATCAACACAGCATGGTATGGCACAAGTAAAGACCAATGGAATAGAACTGAGAATCCAGAAATAAACCCATACACCAATGGCTAACTGATTTTTGGCAAGGATGCCAAGTCCCTTCAAAGGGGAAAGAACATTCTCTTTAACAACACGCTGGAACAATTCAATTTCTACATGCAAAAGAATGACATTAGGGGCTTCCCTGGTGGCGCAGTGGTTGAGAGTCTGCCTGCCGATGCAGGGGACACGGGTTCGTGCCCCGGTCTGGGAGGATCCCACGTGCCGCGGAGCGGCTGGGCCCGTGGGCCATGGCCGCTGAGCCTGTGCGTCCGGAGCCTGTGCTCCGCAGTGGGAGAGGCCACGGCAGTGAGAGGCCCGCGTACCAACAAAAAAAAAAAAAAAAAAAAAAAAAAAAAAAAAAAAAAAGAATGACATTGAACCCCTAACTCACACCACATATAAAAATTAAAATGAATAAACAACCTAAATATAAGAGCTAAAAGCATAAAACTCTTAGAATAAACTCTAAGGATAAATCTTTGTGACCTTAGATTTGACAATGAATTCTTACATATAATACCAAAACCATGTGAAACCAAAAAAAAACAAGATAAATCAGACTTTATCAAAATTAAGAAGATCTGTGCATCAAAAGACATTATCAGGAAAGTGAAAATTTTATTGGATGGGAGAAACTACTTTCAAATCATATATGAATTCAATATCTAGAATATATTTGCAAATCATATATTAAGAGTTCAACACCAAGAATATATAAAGAACTCCTACGGCTCAACAAAAAGACAATCCAATTTTAAAAAATGGGCAAAGGACTTAAGCAGACATTTCTCCAAAACAGATATACAAATGGTCACTAAGCTCATAAAAAGATGTTCAATATCATTAGTCAGTAGGAAAATGTAAAATCAAAACCCCAGTGAGATACCACTTCATACCCATGAAACAACCCAAGTGTTCATCAACAGATGAATGGATAAACAAAATGTGGTACATATATCCAAGGGAATATTACTTAGTGATAAAAAAGTATGATGCTGGATGAACCCTGAAGATATGCTAAGTGAAACAAGCCAGACAGAAAAGGAAAAATAAGTTATGATTCTACTTATATGAAATATCTATAACAGGCAAATTCATAGAGACAGGAAGTATATTAGAGGTTATCAGGGGCTTACAGGGAAGTGGTAATGTGGAATTATTGCTTAATGGGTACAGAGGTTCTATTTGAGGTAATGAAAAAGTTTTGGAAACAGTGGCGATGGAAACACGAAACTGTGAACGTAATTAATATCACTGAATTGGACACTTAAAAAAATGGTTAAAAATGACAAATTTTATGTTATATATTTTACCAAAATAATAAAACCTAAAAAAAAAATTAGTGCTGGAAAAAGACTGAATGACTATACAAACATGTGACTTAAATTAAAATAAAAATTATAAAATATTTTTTAAAAGCCAAAAAAGAAAAATATGAGAAAACAAAATGGAAATAGGTATCTTCATGTGCTTTGAAGGACTTAAATTTATTTGATGGCAATGTTAACTACTAATAAGAAAACAAATAATAGAAACATCATTAAAGTCAATGGAAAGGAATAGAGATGCTATAAAGAACATACATCCCAAAATCTATAGTAACTGTGATGTTGTGATTTATAATAAGAAATATATATTTGGTCCCCATTTCTGGCACAGAGTTCCTAAAACTCTTGGAATTTCCTGTGACAAGAACAATAAAGGAGTCTTTTTTTATGTTAATGAGTAAATTTGGAGAAGCACCTAAGAATGGGGGCTGGTTGCCAGGAGAACCAACCCTGTGATTAGAGGGTTGGAACTTTCGGTCCCACCTCTCTGACCTCCAAGAAGGGCATAGGGAGATGGAAGCTGATTCAATCACCAATGACTGTGATGATTTCATCAGTCATGTCTATTTAATGAGGCTTCCATTAACACCCAAAATGATGGGGTTTAGGGAGCTTCTGGGTTGGTGAACACTTGCAGGTATGGAGAGAGTGAAATGCCTGGAGAGGGCATGGGAGCTCCATGCCCCTTCCCCATACCTTGCCCTATGCATCTCTTCCATCTGGCTGTTCCTGAGTTATTTCTTTTTGTAATAAACCGGCAATCTAGTGAGTAAACAGGTTTCTTGAGTTCTGTGAGCCACTCTAGCAAATTAATCAAACCTATGAAAGGGGTTACTGAAATCTGTAGCCACTGATAACCTGGGCTTTCAAATGGTGTCTGATGAGGTTGGAAAGGACAATCTTGCAGAACTTGAGCTCTTAACCTGTGGGATCTAACACTATCTACAGCTAGGTATCAGCTGATGTCTGGATAATTCCCTGGATGTGTACAGGGAACCCCTCTTTGCCCCCTACCACACACACTGTAAGTGGTGACCAGAACTGCTATGGTAATATATATATTTATGGCCATCTAAAATTAGAATATTTAAAATGTTGAAGACCCTTAATACTTAAAGATTTCTAGAGTTGGAGAAGTAGTGATGCACTTTGTAAAATATAATAGGTAGATATAATATATATTAAAAAGGCAAAATTCAGAAAACAACACTCTGGCTTCTACCTTGTAGAAGTATATAAATTTTCAATTAAGATAAAAGGGTAGAAAAACTACTTATATATTAGTCTAAATATATTATTTACCTTTGGTTGATATAGTGAATCAAAGTATAAATAACATCTCGAAGAACAAAGGCCCAAGCTCCTCCTAAGCCACTCTTTATATCGTCCATTAATAAACTAACAAACAGGTGATATATTTTAAGAATTCTATGTTTTTTATAAACATTATTTGTCTCAACTGCTTGCTCACATATGGCCAGAAGAATTTTCTGATAGGAATCCTAGAAAATAAAGATACATTTAGTAAAAACTTGCCTAATCACATATACTCAGCCCATAATACATATATTTTTTATTCAAAATACAGAATTCTAAATTATAGAATTTTGTTTTGGGTTTTGATATCAAATGCAAAATATTACATTAAGAAAATTACTATCTTAAACCTAAAAAACTACTGTCAATTTACTTAGTTTTCAGAGAGTAAACAATAATAGTGTATCCTTAAGATATACACTATATATATATATGTATATATTCCCTGAGCCAACATGACTAAAATGTCATGAAATTCAGCCCTCCTATGTGACATATTTCAATTAATACTGACAAGTAAAATACCAAGATATAAACTTGTAAATGAGTGTTCTTCTTAATTTATTCAGATAAATTTTCCATTTGTTTACTTTTTTTTCTCTTTAAGATATACAGATTTTCTAACTGAAAAAGAAGGAATTCTCCCTTCAGTTATTATACTAATTTAATGTATACTTACAGGGCTTTTGGAAAGAATTTCTAAAATGCTTTTAAGCTTGGTTTTGTGGCAATTGCTGATATAGGCAAATGTCGCTTTAATCACATGTGATGGAAAATGAGGTGGATTAGGAGCAGGATCCAAATCCCTAAGAGTTACAGAAAAAAATACAGTCATTTTCAGAAAAAAATTATCAAGAAAAAACATTTTCTTAATAGACAAGTGAAAATCCAAAAAGAAAATTTAGATTACAGTAACCCCAAATTTTGAAATTATTTTCTACTGAAAACTAGACTTTTAATAAAATCACAAATGACATTTCACAGTCTATATACATCAATCAGAATACCTAAATACTTTAACTTTCTAGGACTTAATTTTAAATAATTTGCTTAAAAAATCTTTTATAAAGTTAATGGAATTCCACAAATGAGACTTAATACCAATTCACTTCAGTTATGAATTAAAGCTCTATGCTAGTACTATAAACACAATAATATCTTAAGACACAGCAATCAAATACTACATCAAATGAAATTACATATGTAAAAGTATTTTAGTAGATATTATTACTATTTTATACGCTTAGCATTGTAGAGCATATAAAAGAAGTTAAGGGCATTTTCAAGTAGCTTACAATCAAGCTGAGAAAATAATTTTAACATTCATATACAACCAAGTGGGTTTCACATCCAAATGAAATTATAGTACAGTAAGATTCCCCTAGCAAAGGAGCATGATAAAGCAAAGGTGATACAGAAAGCCGAGTCATAGATAAGAAGAGAACAAAGAATAATGTCATGAAGAAGAAAATTTCATGAGACAGGAGATGGCAGAATGCTCAAATATTACAAAAAGATTGAGGAGAAAAAGGTCACTGAATTTGCGAATAAGGTGGTCAATTAAAAGATCAATTACTGTGGAGAGGCTACAGTAGAGCAGATACTTCAATTCAAAGGTAATTATTTTTAAAGAAACAGAATTTAAAAGCAGAGTACATGCCTAACAACTGAAATGGACATTTGAATGTGTTAACCAATAAACTTCTCAAGGTTCTGAAATTGCAGTTAATTCTCTAAGTTAAAAATACCCATACCCTGAAAAGTCACAGGGGTCAGTGCTTTGGCTGGCACCAGAAGTTGCTGGTTCATGTAACGTCATTAATAACTCCACCACAATCTCTGGTAAATTACTAATGAATAAATGATCAATCTGCAAGGATACAAAATTAAAATATATTTAAGTTTTCGTGTCTGTGATCTTTAAGACAGCTTAAGGGGCTCGTGTTACTGCCTCATTTCCAAAATTATTCAAAGTGACCAAAGATCTAAGATCTGCAAGACATACAGCTAACTCCACTTTTTTCTGTTATGCAGCCAACCTACAGACTGAAAGGAAAATAGGGAAATCATACCAAACAAGACTCTCTTAATCCAACTCCTTCGTTTAATTTTAAAGAATCATTTTAAGATATGGGGATATATGTATATGTATAGCTGATTCACTTTGTTATAAAGCAGAAACTAACACACCATTGTAAAGCAATTATACTCCAATAAAGATGTTAAAAAAATAAAATAAAATGAACCATTTTAATGAGTAAGGCTTCAGGTCTAGCCTAAAATTCCTCAAGCTAATCATTTTCCTGCCAACCAAATTCCCCACTGATCTATACTGCTCATCAATCTACATTTTACTCTTATTTGAGAACACTACCTCACTTAGAGAACTTTACTAGTAAGAATTCCCAGTGACTGGCAATAATCATCCCTTTGTTCCCTGCATAACTTTTCCCCAGATTTCTACTTGGTTGATATCCCAAATTCGGCTACCCACATGCCCTGTCATCAATAGTAGGCTAAATCCTCCTGGACAGGAACAGAACCTTCATCATCCACTTCCTGCCACAGGTAGCCTCACAAAAGGCATTAAGTTCTCTAAATATAAAGAATGGGTGTACTACATTACACCTCAGCCGAATGAATGAGAACTGTGAAGTCTTAAAGGTGGATTTGTTAGCTCTCCAAATAAGGAATTACAGTGCTTTAAACCAAAAGGCAAATGGCTGATTTATTATCTCTACTATCTTTACCTCTTCCACACAGAGGTTTGGAAACACTTCCTAATATAACAAAAATATTCTGGAATGTGACACTAAAAAAATCTAACGATATTAGCCTTTCCCTGGGCTTACACATTAGTTGTCATGTCATCATTTCCAAGGTTTAAGCCCTTTTAAAAATCCAGCCCCGAGGCTTCCCTGGTGGCTCCGTGGTTTAGAATCCATCTGCCAATGCAGG
Organism: Phocoena phocoena; assembly: GCF_963924675.1. Lineage (NCBI taxonomy): Eukaryota > Metazoa > Chordata > Mammalia > Artiodactyla > Phocoenidae > Phocoena > Phocoena phocoena. Next base: position 24,588,435 of record NC_089226.1, read on the forward strand.
GGACATGGGTTCGAGCACTGGTCTGAGAAGATCCCACATGCTGCAGAGCAACTAAGCCCGTGTGCCACAACTACTGAGGCTGCGCTCTAGAGCCTGCAAGCCACAACTACTGAACCCGCGCGACACAACTATTGAAGCCCGCGCATCTAGAGCCCGTGCTCCGCAACAAGAGAAGCCACCACAATGAGAAGCCCATGCACCACAACGAAGAGTAGCCCCCACTCACCACAGCAAGAGAAAGCCTGCGTGCAGCAATGAAGACCCAACGCAGTCAAAAATAAATAAATTAATTAAATAATTAAAAAAAAAAACTACCCCCATTTTCGGTATATCTGGAATAAGTAAGGACAAACTGGCCAAATCTGATTAATACCAGAGGAAAATTAGTGAGTTTCCATGCACACAGATGACAGCTGACTTCATTAATTTCATGATTCTCTAAGCCAGATCTGTAATGTTTAGCTAAGGTACATATAAATTATTCAGATATCTAGATATAGCTAAACAATCTTATAACTGTAAATATTCTAAGCATTCAAAAACGGACAGTTTTAGAAGACTCAAAGACTGATAATAGTGGTACCAACACTTATCCACAGAAAAAAGAATCTTGATTGTTTCAGAGAAACTGCATATTAGAGAAAGAAAAAATTAACTTATAATGACGACGCTAAATGAAATTGAGACTAATAAAAATTAGATTTATGTCTTTAACCAAGAAGCTAAGAAATTATTATTAATTTTTACCTCTCTTCATGCTTGAGACTGGTGTTTTGATCAGGGTTTAATGCAATCACGCTTCCCTTCTAGACTTATTCTGACTCAAAACTGCTCTTTTGGTTTGAACACATAAAGAAGAATAGTAAGAGTAGGCTTGCTCAGAAGTCTAAGCCGGGAGATTGAATAAAAGGGCCTAGAGGCAGAGTGTCTTTCGTAACGTCCATACCCCCTGACATGCCAACATTCTGTTCCAACTGCCTTTTGGGCAAGGAGTACCTCTACTCACCGTCTGCCTCCAGACTACAGACTTACAACCAGTTCTGACTGGGAATGGCCCACCTAAGCAACTGAGAGTCTTGCTGTTCCACTTCTTGGTTCAACACAGATAACTGGGCAACAAAAGAAGAGTCTCTTGAAGTTTATCCGATTGTAATGCTAATGTTGACCAAGCTTGGTTAGTCATCCCTTACTCACATTAAAAAAAAAAATTGGAGTGACCAATCCTCTTTTACCTTAAAAAGTTTCCATATGTATTTTAATATAAGTTGCCTCAAATAATTATATATATATATAAATTACTACAAAACAAACAGAAGGGCTTCCCTGGTAGTGCAGTGGTTGAGAATCTGCCTGCCAATGCTGGGGACACGGGTTCGAGCCCTGGTCTGGGAGGATCCCACATGCCGCGGAGCAACTAGGCCCGTGAGCCACAACTACTGAGCCTGCGCGTCTGGAGCTTGGGCTCCACAACAAGAGAGGCCGTGACAGTGAGAGGCCCGCGCACCGCGATGAAGAGTGGCCCCCGCTTGCCGCAACTAGAGAAAGCCCATGCACAGAAACGAAGACCCAACACAGCCAAAAATAAAAATAAACAGAAATTGTTAGTTCCTTTTTAACTTTACTCCATCTTTCATCAAATAATGAGTACTCAATATATACTAGATAGTTGGGATACAACTGCAAAAAAGAAGAAAGAAAAAATCCTACCTTCACAGTACTTATAGTGGAGAAGGTTGATAAAAACCAATGAACATAATTCATAAGTAAGTTACATCATATGTTAGAAGGTAGTAAATGTCATGGAAAAAAACAGGATATGGTAACTTGGGATTGTACTTTTCCATGAAAAGTGAAGGGCTTAATGAGATTAAAGAGGAAGTGAAAAAGATTTTCTATACCTTGTTCAGTATTGTTTGAATTTAATAACCAGCTTGCATTAATGTATTACTGCCAATTAAAACAAAATTTTAAAAGAAAAAGTGATAAAATTATTCCAAACTTTTTAAAAAATTTCTGATTAAAAACATTTCATTTCAAAGCTAATCAAAAGGAGAGAACACTGTATAACAATAACAAAAAATTAATGGACTGCCTATGTTAGATAGTGATTATCACATAGTATTAAATTTAATTGCATAAATGATGAATAAATAGACTTAAAGTTTTAAAGTTACACCTCAAATCAATTAGGGGATAAAAAGTACAGCAGATGTTGAAGTCATACCTGTTTTCCTAATAAGTTTTCATCTTTAAGCATATCATAGACTTTGGTAGCAATCTTTCTTTGCTGTGCCATCCCACTGTCTCCTGTATCCTCATAAGCGAAGTATGGAAGAATATTTACAATTATCTTTGGAAAGCAGTCTGTCAGAAGACTTTTCCAATCCTTTTGAATCTGATTAGCAATGGACTTTACCTCATCAAAATGACTTCTAATCACCAGATGTGGAATCAAAACTTTATAACAAGACCTAAAAATATAAAAATAACAATATATTAAAATATATACATTTTTAATATACATTAAAAATATAATGTTTCAAAGTAAAATTTTATAATATAGTCCTTAAAATAATAAACTGGTTTTGGGAACTCCCTGGTAGTCCAGTGGTTAGGACTCCATGTTTCCACCATGGATTTGATCCCTGGTCAGGGAACTAAGATCCCTCAAGCTGTGTGGCACAGCCAAAAAAAATAAAAATAAAAATAAAAAAATAAAATGGTTTAATAAGCATTAGAGCATCACTTTATCCAGATCATTAAGCACCCTTACTCTAATTTTATAAATGGAGAAATGAAGTTAAGTTAATTCTAAATAGTCACACTGAAAAAAAGAGATCACCCTAATAGTGTGATCAAAAACAAGTGAAAATTGAATTTATTTATTCCGCATAATCAATTTATGCAAAATTATTGTAAAGTGAAAGCAATTAATAAATTCGAAGAATAAATGTAAATATTATTATTGCCAAAATGAACAAACAATAAGGACCACTAAACAATTACGAATTGCCTTCCCATCATCCTGATACCTAAACATTATTATTTAGTTGTTTCAAATCTCTCCATTTTCAAAATTTTCTTCTCCAGACTTGGAGTTAGCAAAATAAATACTTGTACATTAAACTTTAAATCAAACAGAAATAATGACTAAATGGTCCACAGTTAAGCAACAAATAAGAAAAATAAGGCAGAAATAATCAGCCACTAATAATTTACCTTTGATTTTTCATAGGGAAGATTATTAAATATTAAAGCTGAAAGAGACCTTAATGATCTCTATATGTAACTCCCTTACTTTAAAGATTAAGAAACCAGGCTTCCCTGGTGGTGCAGTGGTTGAGAGTCTGCCTGCCGATGCAGGGGACACAGGTTCGTGCCCCAGTCCAGGAAGATCCCACAAGGCGCGGAGCGGCTGGGCCCGTGAGCCGTGGCCACTGAGCCTGCGCGTCCGGAGCCTGTGCTCCGCAACTGGAGAGGCCACAACAGTGAGAGGCCCGTGTACCGCAAAAAAAAAAAAAAAAAAAAAAAGAAAGAAAAAAATTAAGAAACCAAGTCCCAGAGAGTGTTCATGTGGCTTGCCTGAAGTCATGTAGCTGGCTACTGACACAGCTAGGACCAGATCCTAAGTCCACTTCAATACATTTCCATTAAAAAACGCTGCGACACTCACATTATCATTAATACCTAATTTTAAATTAAATATATTTCACATGTGACACATGTAAACCTACCTGTAGAAATCTTCAATGTTTGTGTAGTTTAATAAAGTAAAAGGAAAAGAAGATAAGCTGTATTCAGTATCTTGAAGATTTAGCCATTGCAATACCAGATAATCCAAATGAGAAGCCATGAAGTCTTCTAAATGTCTATATCCAAAAGTTTCAGAAACTTTCTGTAAAACCTATACAAATCAAAAAAGAAGTCAATGTTTTAAGAAAATAATGAAATAATAAATCATTTAAATCCTTAATATTTATTTACAGTATGACTTTAAGCATTCATTTAACTTTTCTATACCTTGATCCACTCATCTATGAAATGGAGATAATAAAGGACCCACTTCAGCAAAATTCAACAAGAAAAATGTATTTAATATAATTACTCAATGCCTGGTACACAGCAAACCCTCAATAAATGTTAAATGAATAAAAACAGAAAACTGTTTCAATTTTCAAGATTTGATTATATTTCATTATAAAGTAAAACAATTCTTCTCAGTCCTAAACCCAAATGAGAAAAATCCAAACACTATATTCCACGTACAATAATAATTAGGTAGTGTAACTGTATAATTTATTTTAAAGGAACTTCTTACTTTAATACTGAGAGGTAAAAGTTTAACTATCTAGACTGATTGCTTATAGGTTGGCCTATTGTAAAGCTCCACTGGAAACCATGCTAGTTATATCAAGCCATGATCTATCACTGGTTCATCATGTAAAAATCTAGGATGTAAAGGCTTGGAACTTCCCAAACCATTAATGCTGAGGTGTTGGAACAGGGGCAGGAGTAAGCATTCTACAACACTGTGTTGGACCCTGGTCTTCCTAATCATGCAACTTAAAAGCTTTATAGCTCTAAAATTTGACTCCTGGCCCCGCTAGATCCCAATGTCCTGCTCCAGAATCCACTAGGCAAAACACGTACTACTCCTTTTTTCTCTGCTTCCCCCAATAAATACTGTTCCAGAGGGCCTGGTCTGCCTATGACAGGTCACTTAATCTCGTTAGTTCAATAACTGCCTTGTGAAATGCTCTTAAACTTAATGTAAAAAATGACACTGTATACAAATAAATACACTATTTTAAAAGTTATTGCTTTCTAATATTCCAAATCTAAAAAATAAAACTGTCTCTAAGTCTTTAATAAATGCCACATTAAAAATCTAGCTTTAACCTTAATTGTTTAAAAGTTACCCAAGGAAGATTATAATAAAAAATATTAATCCACAGTTACCTTTTTAATGAGGTGAGGCTCTAATCCATTCTCTTTCACAGACTTGCATAGGGCAAATAAAGCCTGTTTTTCACATACAGGGCTATAGTATAACACCACAGCTATCATCATCAGTAAAACGGCCTTTCTATTACAAAGCTCATCCAAAATTTCAGAGTTTTCAGCTCTGTGGGACTTCGGAATAATTTTAAAAACAATATGCAATGTTAATATTTAAGTATTCCAAATAAACCAACCAGACTAAAACCAGAGTACACCACGACAACATCTAAGCAGCCCGTGAACAGTTTTAAATCCTATAGTTATGGAGCTAAGAAGAGATATTATGAGAAAGGACCACAGTTTCTACAGAGAGAAAGACTGCTTTTGATAAGATCTTATAGAAAGAACTGCCAAACATTTCAATGGGCATAAAGCACTTTAAAGAAAAAAAAAGAGAAAGAAATAAATTGCAGGAAAGTGAGAAACTAAAAGCTCTTCAACTACCAAGTATTACCTCCTAAGATGTTTACCATTATAACTTAATATATAGCTCTTTATTCTTTAAGAATATTATCATATATATTACTAAAAAGACCAATAAAGTCATGCAACTAGATAGAATGATATATGCTTCTAGTTTAACAACCAATCATTTTTCCAACAGACATGTACATTTTTTGACTTGCTATACTTGGTAGAAGTTTCTCTTCACATTTGGAAAAAACTGCCAGTCACTGATCCTATTGCTATTTTTGGTACAAAAAAAAGGAAGGACCTAATTCCTTTACTAAATGGCAATCACTGACATGTTTGAAAATAGCATGAGGTTCCCACTAAGTCAACTCCTTTACCTATTCCTTATAAAAGACAGATCTACAGACTCTAATATTCAGACTCTCTAACATTCTAGCAATAGTTAAAAATTCAGTTTTACTGGGAACTAAACCCAACATGCTATGCAAGAGGGAGGAGATATGGGGATATATGTATATGTATAGCTGATTCACTTTGTTATGCAGCAGAAACTAACACACCATTGTAAAGCAATTATACTCCAATAAAGATGTTAAAAAAAAATGAATACAAGATTCAAGTTCTTTCTATAAACTTGTTCATTACAGTCTGCTTCTATTAATGACATCTAAGACAGAATTTGCTTTTTTTTGATAACAATGTTGATTCACATTATGCTCTCAAGATGTAAAACTTCTTAGATCTTTCTCCAAATTAACTGCTGTCAGGTCAGTATTCTCCCTTTTTGCACATGACAGGCTGATTTTAAAATATATAATATGTTATTTCTAGTAAATTTTAAATGAGTATTATTTACACTCATTTTTCCAATCTATTGAAACCTTTTTCTAAATTCACATTCTTTCATGCAACTTTCCTTTTCAGTTTGGTGCTGTTACAGAATATATAGTCATTTGACTAACTGCTGCACACACTTTTAATAAACAAATCAAGGCATAGATAAATGAATAAATTCTACCACTAAGACAATTTTTGCCATTTTAAGAAAAATATTATTCTACAGAAAAATATGAAAATCATAAGGTTCATTAAGGAGCACAAAGGTAATTTGATCTTCCCAATTAGAACATTTTTCCTCAATCCATTTCTTCCTCTTGTCACCTGTTCTGTGAATTAGCTTTTAATCAGATCTTACCAAAATATAGTTTTTAATTAAAAAAAGCCATTTATACTATAAAAGCTCAGTAAATTCTGTTTTTCCTACAAAAATGCTGCATATAAGTTGAACCAAAAGAAACTGTCATTATTCAACCAATTCTGACCTATAAATAAAGTAATTTCAATAAATTCATATAGCTGTTCTAGTCTAAATTTATATTGTGAACTACTGGATATATACTGTCTTAGGCCAAACTTGGTAAAGTAATATATTTATAGAAAGCATATGATAACAGCAAATAAGCATTACTAAAATTACCACTTCTCTCATTCCTTCCTGAGCTTTCAAGTATGAATTTTCAAATGCTGCTTGCTGAAGCTTCAAAGGAAGTGCTTTCAATAATGTGGAAGGACCTCCTTTTTTCATATGCTGAAATAATCTTAAAAAAAAAAAAAGCAAAAAGTAAAATATAAACCATACTTTCCAAAGCATATTTACAGGGCAAAAATAAATCACTCTGTGAGACATACTAACATATTAGAAGGAAATGTGAGTCTATTTAAAGAGGTTCAAATCTACTGCTTAATATTAGGGTCTTTACCATATACTCCATTTTCTCCTAGAACTGAAAAGGGTCTCAACAGACCTTTTAGATTATTGCCCAAACCTGAATATCCCTGAACTCTTAACTAACCAGAAAAGAAAAATTGTCCTCTGGTCAAATACCAATTAGAAGCAGCCACAGACTCTTACATCAACCTGCTCTAATATTTAATCACAACTTAAAAGTGGATAGCTTTACTGTCTTGATATTCCATTACAAAAATTTTACGTGATAGAGAAAAGCTGATCAGTGCTTTTTGCACAATGTACAATCATATTTAAGGGCAACTCTTGAACCAATTTTGTCCTTTATCCTTTTTTACTAATCAAAACTTATGAAAGTATCAACTTTTTTGGTGTTCCTGACTCCTTCAGTTTCTCTAATCTCTCTTAAATAGCCTAATATTAGATATCTAACAAGTAAACAACCAATAAATAAATGCTATGCTCATGTCACTCATGAATTTATGCATTTTTGAATCTTAAGAGATTTTTTTAATGCCACCACTACCTTGCTTTATTATATTCAACTTATGATCCTCTGTAACCCCAGATCTTTAACTTTAGTATATATTTTCTATCTTTTTTAAGCACTTGAAGCAAGCACACATTCATTAGCAAACCTTACAATGCTCTATGGTTTTTATTAAAAACAGTCCTAAGCCTGAGCAGTCAGACACGACTGACTTATGAAAACATTGTTGTCAGAAACTAACACAACATTGTAAAGCAATTATACTCCAATAAAGATGTTAAAAAAAAAATATTGTCAGCATATCCAAATTTTGGACACATCTAACACATGTATTTATGTGACTGCTGGGCAAGTTCTTTATAGCATTCTTTAATTACTGGTCACTTACATTTGAACAGTAAAATTATTTAAATGATTTTCAGCTTTGATGTTTTTAAAGCATAATGTAATTTTTTTTCAAATGTTCATGGATTTTACAAATTATTAAACAACTGGCACATTCCAAGTATTATTCTAGGTACTAAATATACAAGAAAAGAGAAAAATCAATGCCCTCTAGGAGCTTATATCCTAGGTAAATGGGCTAAAATACAATTATTTCAACTGGTGATAAATGCTACAGAGAAAAATAAAGCAGAGAGGTGCTTTATTTACAGGAGTGTGAGGTAGGAAAGGGAGAGGTAGGTTATAATTTAGAGTTTTAAAATCAAGTTGATAACCTGATAAACATGCAGTTGTTGAAAAATTAATATTTGCTTCTTCAGGTACTCAAACATAAAACACATCCCTGTGAGAGAAACACTCCAATGTCTAACTCTATGTTCACTTGAATAAATATGATTGTCATTAGCACAATGTAAAATGTGCTAATTTTCATTTTACAAACTCATAAAATCTCAGTAATATCCAAACATCCTATATCTCTTGTAAGTGGGAGTAGACACACCTCATTCAACTCAACCACTTACTAGCTGCATGGCACTGAGCAAATTACTTTATCTGTCTAAGCCACAGTTTTCATTAATAAATTGGAGAAAATAATAGTATCAAAGTGATACAGTTGTCAGAATTAAGAGAAAACATAAATGCCAGGCATACAATATATGCTCAGTAAACGTTAACTATTTTTAATATCACAACTAGTGAACTATGACTGTCCTACACATTGAATTGCTATCTGCAGCATGCCAGACACTTCATGAATACTTGACCCATTACCTATTGATTGATTGTGCAGCCAACATGCGAACTTGGTGATGATTATCAGCAAGAAACTGTGGAAATACTTCATTTACAGGAAAGTCTTTTCCCATTACATTCAGAATAGCCCATTTTGAATAAGGATCAGCCTATGGGAAAAGAACAACTGAGGTTAAATGTGAAATACTAAGAGAAAAATCACCCATTAACAAACAGAAACAAAGACTGCTTTAAAAATGTCAATGGAGACCATACTAATAACTGAAGTAGAATAACTCACCTCAAGCAAAGTTTTAAGGCATTTTACTAGTGCCATTCTTACAGAGAATGTGCATTTTCCCTCCTTTGTTAAGTGCCTGAAATAAAGTATGTGTCTTAATATCAAGTAATTATTCCAATAAAAGCACAGTTAAAAAAAAAAAAAACACTGGACATTAAGGTTATTCTAGGCTGCTTCCAAAATTTCTTTCCATGGTAAATTTAATTCTCACTATGTGGCATATGCCAATATTCTCACCTTCCAAAAATTCCAGCTAAAATAAATTGGTTGGAAAAGGAGTTCATTTTAATGTATGTTATTTGTGTCACATGATTATGCCTCATTTTGGGGCTATTCCACTTCAGCTAACCATGTTATAGAAAACTTGCTTTAAAAGGAAAACATTTTTAAAGTTGCTGTGCTGTTATATCAAAGACTTAAAAATGACATTCTATACTGACTCAGAAGTCCTTGCCCACCAAATGGTAGGAGGGCTCTAAATTACATATATGTGCTCCTCTATAGGTGTCTTGGTATTAACTCACACTATGACTATATGCATGAAATAACCAGAGAATGACAAGGCCAATTTGTCCACTTTAGGAATATAAACTACTCAATTGATTTAGACTTGTTGCACTTTGCTTTATTCATCATATATGTCAAACTATTAAGAGATTCAAAATTCACAGGGAAATACACTAAAACCACTTTAGGAAGCCAAGTCTTAAGCAGAAAACAATTCAGTTCTTCAAGCAATTAAGGAGGGAAACACAAATTACATGTCACTATTGTTAAAAGATGTATATAGTTACAGTCGAGGATTAGAAGAAATCACTAATGTAGAAATGCAAAGTTTGCATTTGTATGCAGAAGTGGCAAAAGAAAAGTAACTCCACAAAATGTCTATACCCACCAAAATGCTTCAATCACTGTTAGAAACTGTCCTTGAGCATCCCTTGTGTTCTCAGCATCCATATTTCCTTGACATAGGTTCGTCACTATGTGAAGGACATGGTTTAAAATGGTTTTACAAACATCTTGGTCACGGCGATACAAAGAACACACATTGCTGTGATGGAAAAAAATTTAACTTTATCAGCATAACAGAACATACCAGTTTAATCTACAAATTTAGAGTGAATATTTTATATGGTTTTAATGTCTTACGATAGTGGTTTTAGAAGTTCAACAACATCTTCCATTGGCAAGGGATATTCTTCTCCAGGAAGGTCCTTTAAAAGCACTAGATACTAAGATAGTTGGGTGGGGGAAATTAGTTGTTGTTGTTTTTTTTCATATATCATTTATTTAAATAAGTACATATATGTAACCATAAATTCATATATAAACACATGTGCATACACACACACACACGAGCAGTGAATTTTTATGAAGCAATATAATTTTTAAAAAGGGGGAGGCAGGGGTGTTTTGAAGTCAAACAGAGCTGGATTTAAATCCCTGCATCATAACCTGTTACTACTTGAGTGCTTTAAAAACTTGCCTTGTCATCTGAGTCTTTGTACTCCCAGCTTTAAAATGAGGATATAGCACTTACCTGGCCAGATTACTGTGAAGATTAAAGGAAATGAATGTAAAGGTCTAGCATTTATTGTAGGAATTCAGTAAGTGACAGTGTTATCACTGTTGGAGTTAAGTGCCTGAGCAAGAGTCTGAAACTATATTATGTCACCACCCTCCGAAAACAATGCTTGGGGATAACTTCAATGGTTAAACACTATTCTATTAATTATGGGCAGTGAAGAATCCAAAAACCCTGACTTATCTTACTATAAGGCAACCTTGTAAGGCTCTCTATGGAACGATGGATATAAAGGGCTACTCAGCAACTACCGGTTGTTACAACTGGTAGTTATAACCAGGCAGCCAGTTTCTGACAGCTGACAAATAATTTTCTAGCTGTATTAAGAATCAGAAGGCATTTTTTTCCTATCATCTGTATGTAGAAAATTGTTTCTTACTCCTTCTGATACTATAAAAGAATATTAAATTGGACCATTTTAAATATTTGCCATGAGAGTCATGTGTGATGTTACTAAGTGTCTTGAAGTGACTTTGAACATCAAAGCCCCAAGAAAAGCATACAGCCCTCCCCACTGGTTGGGGCTAGAGACTTGACTAGAGTATTTGCCAGGGTTGAAACCAGGGAATCAAACAGGGCTCAAATAAGCATATTTGCCGGGGCTAGGGGATCAACCAGAACGTTCACCACAGCTAGAACATGACAAGGAATTCTACCAGGGACTCAACCTGAATGTTTCCAAGAGGTTCTAATTAGTGAATAACTTGGCATGTTTGCCAGGGCTGGGGAAATCACTTGCCATGTTTGCCAATTTGCTGGGACTAAGATATGACCATGGACTCATCCAGGATATTTGCTGAGACAGGAGCTCTCCCAACATGTTCACCAGCACTGGGACTAAGGGTATGGCCCACATGGTTGGGAGATAAGTTATATGTAATAATATTGAGTAAGCAAGTAAATGCACTGAGGTTAAGTGGGAAGCCTGGTTTCTTACTGTTGGAAAAGGGAGCTACAAATATGGACACAGAAAATAAATCCTATGATGTTAGATTGGAATTGGAGATATCTACCAGTAGATGAGTAAAGTGATGAGAGAAGGGAAGGAGAGAGATTACTTTTGTTAAGTCTAAATCTAATCATGAGGAAACATGAGATAAACTCAAAGTGACGGATTCCATACAGCAAGTGGCTGTACTATTCAAAAATATGAAGGTCGTGAAAGATAAAGAAAGACAAAGGAACTGTTCCACACTGAAAAAAACTGAACAGACCTGACAAGTAAATTCAATGATACAATGTTAATTTCCTGATGATTATACTATGGTTATACAGAAGAGTATCATTGTTTTTAGGAAATACACACTGAAGTAAAGGGGTATCACATCTGAATATTTAATCTCGAAATGGTTCAGAAAAAGTGTGTGCTTGTGTGTGTTTGTGTGTGTGTAGTGTGCAAAGAGAGAGAATGATAAGTCAAATGTGGTAAAATGTTAACTACAGAGGCTTACGAAGGAAAAAAGGGAGTTTTGTCGTATTTTAACTTTACAGTCACTTTGAAATTACATTTAAAAATTTTAAAGCATATAAACCAAGGTCAAGGCAAGATGCAGACTTCAACAACGTTATGTATTATTTTTACATTCAGAGTCTGTGGCTCTTGACCTAGTTTAAAATAATAATAATTACACCCAAAGAGAATAAATCTATCCAAGTCCATCCAGGTTTTAATGTTTCAGTATCCACTTAAATTTTTTTCACAGTATATTAGAAGAAAAGTGTATTTTATAACTAGTCTCAGATTCATTTCTCAAGGAAGCAATTTCAAGTCTTCAAAGGTACTATATGATTCTAATATGTCAGTCCATTACATTTAGCTAGCAACATCAGACACAACTGAAGCACTTCTTCATTTCACTGAACTCACCATGTGTAGATGGAGAGATTTGGTAAGGTCTAGCATGCTAGAATCAATTAACATTAACAATTTCCTTCGAATATCAGCTGCTCTAAATGATACAGTATTGGTCTGAGCAGTGGTCACACACATACACAAGAACTTGAGCATGTCTAAAAAAAGTAGATCTTGCTTTGACAGATGTTCTTCAGCTAAAGGATTCATGGCACCTAAAAATAAAAAGCACTTATTAAGACTAACAGAGGTGTACAACAAATACATACATTGAATATTAACACAAATATCTTCCCCTTGAACAACAAAAAAAGAGATAAAAATATATGGAAAGCAAAATTATGATGAAATTGATTACACACTAAAAGCTTCAAAATTCTTCATAAAAGGTTACCCTAGGATTCTGTCATCAATAAATAATCTATGGAAAAATCTATATAGACAAATATTCACTGCAATACTGTTAGAAAGGAATCTAAATTTCTGACAATAAAAAAGTGGTCCAGTGGTTAAGAATCCACCTTCCAATTCAGGGGAAGCCAGTTCGATCCCTGGTCGGGGAACTAAGATCCCACATGCCATGGGGCAACTAAGCCCACACACCTCAACTAGAGAGCCCACGTGCCGCAAACTACAGAGCCCACATGCTCTGGAGCCCACACATCAAAACTACAGAGCCCACACGCTCTGGAGCTCTTGCATAACTAGAGAGAAGCCCGCGCGCCGCAACAAAGAGCCCACACCATGGGGCTTCCCTGGTGGCACAGTGGTTGAGAGTCCGCCTGCCGATGCAGGGGACACGGGTTCGTGCCCCGGTCCGGGAGGATCCCATATGCCGCAGAGCGGCTGGGCCCATGAGACATGGCCGCTGAGCCTGCGCGTCCAGAGCCTGTGTTCTGTGACAGGAGAGGCCACAGCAGTAAGAGGCCCACGTACGGCAAAAAAAAAAAAAAATAGCCCACACCACAATGAATGATCCCATATGCCGCAACAAAGATCCCGCGTGCTGCAACTATGACCCAACCCAGCCAAAAAATAAATAAGTTTTTTAAAAAAGTGCTCTAGTAAATTATGGTATGTATGTTAATTGGGATATTATAGAGCCATTAAAAAGTATGATTATCAATAGCACAAGTACCTAAATGAAAAAAATGCTTACAGTTAATGTTAAAAGAAAACAGACAAGGTATAAAAAGGCATTTGAATGTTAATGCTGATTATAATTTTGAAAGGGTCTATGTAGAATAACAGAAAAAGGTAAACAATGATGGCATTATGGGTGCTCTTGCACTATCCTGCTTTCTATTTTCCAAATAACCTATTATATGTTTTTATTTATTTAATAATTATTTAAAATTCCCCCATGAAGAATAAAATAGGAAACTAATAAATTCAATTAAAAATCAGGGAATTCTAAAATGTATAGAGGTGAACAATCCCAATAGACTATACAAAAAGGAAATAAAATGCGCATAAAATTAGTATCTATGAGGCCTTTCATAATACCAAATCAATGTAAAGAGGTTAAAAAAAAAATCCCATGCAGTAAAAATATATTTACCAATAGTAATTTGGCTCTCTCCAGATTCATTTGCATCAATAACACTACTAGCAGGGTAATCATTAAATAGATTCATGGATGACTGATCCTCCATCTCCATTAGATTTTCATCAGTACCATCTTCCACTGATTCTACTTCTCCAAAGTCAAATGGCTTTTTGATAATGGATACCTTCAAATCAGAGAAAGAAAGACGTTCCAAGTTGGCTTCTTTCAGAAGCATGCTGTCGTTAAAACTGACCTAATCAAACAATTCAAGATTCAAGTGTATGAAACCCTGCAGTACTATTTCTATTAAATGTCCTGCAACAGGAAAACAGATATATAAACTGTATTGTCTACACAGCAGAATAATACACAATCTTTACAAATGATTTCTTATATTAAGAAGTTTCATACTACCCCAAATTGATGAGGGTGTAGGTAAAATTATAAATTGGTAAGACTATTTTGGAGGACAATAACATTATCCATCAAAAAGTAAAATTTACATTCCTTTTGAACAAGCAATTTCACTTCTAGAATTTATCCTACATCCTTCATAGGCACAAATAGAAGGATATGAAAGTATAAGAAATTTACTGCAGAACTCTTTGTAAAAAAAAAAAAATTTTTAATTTTAATTAAGATTAGTTGGGTTAAAATACATATATACTATTCCCATATATAATGAAATACCATGGTACTGCCCCCCCCAAAAAAGTATACATAGGTATACCCCTATGTAGTAGCAACATGGAAAAATGACCAAGATTTATTATTAAATGAAAACACTCAAGTTACAGAATATTCTTTCACTCATTAAATACTTGAATATCTACTACGTGCCAGGCACTGTTCCAGACAAAAAAGTATGTAAGCCCATTTATATGGAAAAAGAAATATAAATATCACGATAAGAATATGTTGCTTGTCTGGCAAGGTTTTTGTTTTTATTTTTAAGAATAGAGAATTATTTTGAATTTTGGTACAATGTCATACAGAAAAAGGTACTGAGTCTGGATGATTAGTTCCCAATCACTTGGTCTATTATTATTTATTGAGAAATTAACAGCCAAGCACTATGCTAGGTATTGATATTAAGAAGCAATCAAATACATTCCCCCCTGCAAACGAAATAACTTTACTTAATTTCCACATTTTAAAAACATAACATACCATATTCTGTGAGATGCATCCCTTTTCAAGAGAGATTTCAAAGTTATAAAAAGCATCTTAGAATCAATGAAATATGGTGGTAAAATAGGAAGCATACTTACTAAATTTGTATAAATATCTGCAATATCATTCATTAGCTTTGATGTTAATAATCGCAGGAAGAAGCCAGATGCAATCTTATTTGGACTGTGCTGTAATTAAGACAAACAAAACACCAAGCAAACAAAGAAATAAAAACAAACAATTATTCTTTGCAGATAATATTTTCTCTATCTTGAATGAAATGCAGATTTTATTTTACACTGGAAATTATCAGAATAAGCATGGATAAAGAGTTTACTATTAGGAGCAAGATATGAATTGCTTCAAAAATACAAACCTCTTTTCTTAAAGTAATAATAACTATAGCAAATATCTTTCATTGAGCATAAATAACATTAAAGTAAAATACCAGCTACTGCCCCTAAACATAAGCAAGCAATAATCATAGCTTAGAGTTTATTCATCCACTCTCTCCTTCCCTACTTATACCAAAACACAAAAAAACACATTAAAAATCTAAAAATACATGCTGATAATATTGATATATGGCCATGTACTTAACATTAGCTTTAAAAAGTGTTTCTAGTTATTATCAATACTCTGGTTTGGCTCAGCTACCTCTCAGGCCTGCTCCAAATCAAAACAAAGATTACACACAGTAGCACCCTTTCTACCAAATGCTATGTAAGACTACCTGGGCAAAAGAGAGTAATGTATGTGCTAGAACTGTTTATCTTTGCAGTGCCCACTAGCCCTCGTGTACTGGTATGCACATCACATACTTAGTAGTCAACAAGTTTTTACTAAATAAATGAAAATACACTGGCAATAAAAGAGTCACCAATCAGTTGTATATTAAAGGGGTAAAATAATCTCAGAAACTTTCCTGAGAAGGTTAGTTTCGTGCAGTTAGTTTCATGAGAAACTCATATTACCTGTTGCTTTTTTCCTCTGGATACTACCTTAATTTACCAATTTAATTTAAAATCAGTGTATCAACTTATGAATGGACCCAAAAAATAGTAACACCACCAACCAGTTATCATCCTCCTAGGTAGGCTATGCTGTCAAGTAGGAACATCTTACCTTGGTACAGTTATGTAAGCAACGTGTACATAGATGCATCATATTTCTCAGTGAAACAATTCTAGATTCTTCATTTGTCTTATTTTTAAACAAAGTGATACTTTCTCCTGCATACTGCATTAGAGACTATTAAAAAAAAGGAGGAAAAATCCAAATTTCAGTTAAAATCATAGCTGATTGATTGCTTTTTTGTTTTACTTAAGAAGTAAAAGTAATCATTTTAAGAAGTTATACTTGGTTATAAAATATAATTAAAAATGAACAAATTTTTAAAAACAACAAATCTTATACCCTGTTATCCTTACAAATCACACAACTGACAGAACAGCACCCAGAGATAAAAGTCAGTTTCATGGTTAGAGCCTACTAGATTAACACTCCTGGTTAAAAATTCTTTAGGATAACTGATCCAGGAAAAAATTTTTAAAGTACAGATAAACACCAGTAATTTTGTTAATGAGATTAAATTTTAATGTGATATAATTTCAATTACTGTATTTATAGCTGGCTTAAAATAATTTCAAATTTAAGGAAGGAGATACAATATCATTTCTTCTCAGACTGCATAAATGAAAAAGAAAGCGCTAACCTACATAAAAATTTGTTTTCCAAACAAATATACCAGTTTTCCCAGGAATATATTTCAGTCAAATTAATCCAAAACATTATTGACATAAATCTTCCTACCTTGGCTTTCTGGAATAATTCTGATTTGTATGCTTCCTCTTCAGCTATTACACCCACGTAACAATAGCAGCCGAGAACACCCACCAAGAGACTTGAACACCGGACAAGCATTTCTGAATTTGAAGTCTTAAAGTAAAACCAAAATAAAAAATTTTTATATTTTGTAAATCGTTTCGAGTACTATTATCTTTTGAAAGAGCAAATTTTATGTACATATTAAAAAACAAAAGTTCAGTTAATTGAATTAATAGTGGCATAATTCTGATCATCTCTAAAACCATCTGAGGGATCCCTACAGAGTTGTGATAACCAGGGTTCTCAGGAAAATCAGAAGTAGTATGTCCTAATGGCCAAGTAATATATCTCTTCTTAAAGTGGCTTAATGTACTACACACACAAGCCCTTAAATATGTGAGGTAAGGAGGAAAGAAAGAAAAAAAACTGATAGGCAAACAAATGTCTGTAACTCTTAGAACATGAGTAGAAGTTAGATTCATAATAAGAGACATTAAAATGATGTTTTGAGCTTCTAAGAGATAAGAACCTTGATTTATTCAGCTGTTTAGATTCCACAGACTAACACAAGGCATTTTTGCCAGTAGATACTGCTTAACCAATTTTATAGAATTATGTAAGAATGTGCAAAGGTTACACAGAAAAATAAAATTTTCAGATTTTTCTGTTCCTATATCGTATGAAATGTCATTTTAGGGGAAAACACGGAAGATCTCATTCCTTGGTAATGAAAATGGTTACAACTATAATCCAGAAGTAAGTCGGTAATAGGGGCAAGATAGAGCAAATAGGCACACTGTCTCTTCTCTGGCTGTTTGTATCATTAATTATGACTACTGAATCAACCCCTTTGAGTAGCTTGTAGGTTTTATTTTAGTCAACAAATATTTTATCATTTATCATATAACTAAGCACTGCAGAAGATACAAAGATTAATAAAAATTATATATGCCCTTTAATGAGCTTCTAGCATAGTTTAAGAGATATTTGTGTATATGGTACAAAGAAGATGCTAAGTGTCATTTAAAAATAGAAATATTGGGCTTCCCTGGTGGCGCAGTGGTTGGGAGTCCGCCTGCCGATGCAGGGGACACGGGTTCATGCCCCGGTCTGGGAAGATCCCACATGCTGTGGAGTGGTTGGGCCCGTGAGCCATGGCCGCTGAACCTGTGCGTCCGGAGCCTGTGCTCCGCAACAGGAGAGGCCACAACAGTGAGAGGCCCGCATACCACAAAAAAAAAAAAGAAAAAAAAAAAAGAAATATTAAGTACTATTAAAATTAAAAGATGTACGGCTGAGATTATCTAAGAAAGGCTTTAGCAAGGATTTTGACATATGGATTATCTGAACACATAGAAATGGGTAGAAAGACACAGGAGTTTTGGCAAGAGAACAGCACACACGAAGAGAATCTGTGATTTTAAAAGGACAAAGGAAATGATATGTGAGACATTACTAAAGGACCTCTAAAATATGGGTGACTGCTAGTTCATTTATTAATGACTTCTCCCTCTTCAAGTGCAACCAAAATCTATTAGATCAGTTTATATTATATCATTTTCTGTTATTGTAATATTTCCCTCCTCTGTATTGAGGTTCTTTTTCATCAAACAATCACTATGCTCGAAACCTTTATTACTACTCATCAACTCACACAAAGAATTCTACTTCTCTAATGTCTATGAGAATTCCTGGTAAAAGAAAATAGTCAAATTGTTTTTCTTCAGTTTTCCTTTTTTTCATGCTAAATTTTCCCTATATATAGCCACGTGCTACTACTTTGCTTTTAAAATTAAGCTTTCTAACAGTCTACCAAAGTAGAATCAAATATAGGCTTTAGTTTGTTTTGAAAATTCACCTCAGATGAGTAATTATTTAGAAGCTGTTCTGACAATCCCAGAAGATAGCGATCCAGTGATTGCTTGAGATTTTGGTGGACAGAAAAGCCTACACTGGATTGGTGCTTTTCTGTAGTACGTTCTTTCACAATGGTTAAAAAATCCATCTTGTCAAAAGTTGTCTGAAGAAATAGTTCTTCAACTTCTGAGAATGAAGGTTCTTCTGTATCTTTTTGGTGTTGCTCACTTCAAAGAAATAAGATTCTTAATTTGTAAAATCAAATTACCTATTATTTCACCTTCATATAGCAGCAATCTATTACAAATAAAAACATTAATAGCATCTATATTATTTAAAGACTGCTTATACAATTAGTGAATTATTCTTTTAAATGCTTGTCTTCTTTGGATTTTGATAATTACTTGTATAGAATTTCATTATTCATTAGCAAATTTTACTAATAAACAAAAAAATAAAAGTTACAGTTTCAAAGGCAAATTCAGAAAGTATTAAAAAAAATTAACAACAGATATAAACACTAAGAATAACATTATCTGAAAACAGTTCCCTTTTTTCACCTTTGATTTCTCCAAAATATAGATCTTTTTTCATCTTATGCCCTCTGGAGGAAGAATAGGAATCTTCATGCCAATGAATCATTTTCAGTCACAGTGATAAACATAAGCCTCTTGAGTCAATCAACTAAAATGAGGTTTTTAGATTTATTCTTGTTTCCCTTATCCTCAATTATCATTAGTTTTTAGCGAACAGTCAGATTTTATTTGACATATAAAAATGGGTCACATCTTTAAAGAACTCATTTCCACATGATGTTTATGTTCTTAATATCCCATCATAAATATAAACTATAGGATATAAAGTAAAATTATTGAATTAAAAGAAACTTTTCCCTTGCTAACAGTTATGATTTTTTTAATTGACCAATTCAGTTCATAATTTTTAAAATGTAGCTACTACTCTGCTAAAATATTATCTTTGTTAATTAAAGCTGTATCTTAAAATAACACAGAACTCTATTAGATAACATACCATTCTGGCACACTTTGGAAAAAATTCATTGCAGCTTTACAGTTTTTCATAGTGAGACTCACAAGAATTTTCTCCAGGGCAAGATGAGGAAAATTACTATAAAGTAAAATAAAAATCTTTACTTAGAAGACCAAAAGCCATTTAAAGCATTCTTAAACTTAAACACCCAGGTTTAGCTATAAATATTGACCTCTAAAATTTGGATCCAAAATTAAAACTACTTTCATCTCTACTGAATTTCTTAACATCTGAAAACAGGTCTTAAAGAGCATACATTTCATGTTACTACCATTTTCAACACTTCCTAGAAGCAGACTCATACTGAATTTTTAAAGAGCATAAACAATTATGAAATAAAAGTAGGACTTCCCTGGTGGTGCAGTAGTTAAGAATCCGCCTGCCAATGCAGGGGGACATGGGTTCAAACCCTGGTCCGGGAAGATCCCATGTGCTGCAGAGCAACTAAGCTCGTGTGCCACAACTACTGAGCCTGCGCTCTAGAGCCCACGAGCCACAACTACTGAGCCCACACGCCACAACTACTGAGCCCACACGCCACAACTACTGAAGCCCACGTGCCCTAGAGCCCATGCGCTGCAACTACTGAAGCCTGCACACTCTACGGCCCGCATACTACAACTACTGAAGCCCACATGCCTAGAGCCTGTGCTCCACAAAGAGAAGCCACTGCAATGAGAAGCCCATGCACCACAACAAAGAGCAGCCCCTGCTCGCTGCAACTAGAGAAAGCCCACACGCAGCAACAAAGACCCAACACAGCCAAAAAATAAAAAATTTTTTAAAATAAAAAAATTTTTTTAAAAAGGCATTAAAGTAAAATCACTAAGATCCAGAGGTCTGTCCTCCAATCACTCAGTTCCATTTACTGACTGTGGATAGGTTAAGTGGGCAAGCTGCTCCCATCCTAGTGCTTAAGTCCCATTTTGGCTTTTTCTCATTTCTTCCCCTCATTAAAATATTTCGCCTAGAAGATACCCTCATTATGATTCCAGGATATACATGAGTTGGATATATGTTCAGATGGACCTATTTACAGACGATCACAAAGGAACATATAAGTGCTCAAAGAACTATATACATATTCTTCATGCACGTCCCCCTTATTCTCATGGTCTAGGTAGAGAGAGAAAACAAAGTAAAAGAACTTGGACAAAGATCCAGGCACAAAGATACAGAACACTATAAAAACAAAGGGACTGTTTAATCTCTAGGACTAATTCTGGGAAATCCTGTATGATCACTGTAAAATAAAGCCATCTAATATCAAACAAGAAATGGAGGGCACCTTATAAAACAAAACAAAAGCCAGCAGCATGCTAACTGAACTCAAATTACCTGTGAAGAATTGGAGGCAGCTCTGCACTGTCTTCAAAGTCATCCTCTAACTGATGGAATAAGAGCCATTTCATTATCAATTCCTTTAAAGAAAAATTTCTGTTTACATCATATATATTCTTCTCCATTCCTGTTTTTACTGTTTCTGGAACTACACAGATGGTCAGTGCCAAAGTCAAACAGCATACTGCAGGACTACAGCAAAACAAAGGACAATTAATATTAAAAGTGAGCTCTTTGCATAGAAAACAAACTTATGGTTATCAAAGGGGAAAGGAGGTGGGGGAGGGATAAATTAGGAGTTTGGGATTAGCAGATACAAACTATTATATGTAACTCAAAAACAGTCATGTACCACAATGTTCACTGCAGCTCTATTTTCAATAGCCAAGACATGGAAGCAACCTAAGTGTCCACTGACAGATGAATAGATAAAGAAGATGTGGCACTTATATACAATGGAATATTACTCAGCCATAAAAAGAAACAAACTGAGTTATTTGTAGTGAGGTGGATGGACCTAGAGTCTGTCATACAGAGTGAAGTAAGTCAGAAAGAGAAAAACAAATACCATATGCTAACATATACATATGGAATCTAAAAAAAAAGGTTATGAAGAACCTAGGAGCAGGACAGGAATAAAGACACAGACATAGAGAATGGACTTGAGGACACAGGGAGTGGAAAGGGTAAGCTGCGACGAAGTGAGAAAGAAGCATGGACTTATATATACTACCCAATGTAAAATAGATAGCTAGTGGGAAACAGCCACATAGCACACAGAGATCAGCTCCGTGCTTTGTGACCACCTGGAGGGGTGGATAGGGAGGGTGGGAGGGAGATGCAACAGGGAGGAGATATGGGGATATATGTATATGTACAGCTGATTCACTTCGCTATAAAGCAGACTAACACACCATTGTAAAGCAATTATACTCCAATAAAGATGTTAAAAAAAAACCTATTATATGTAAAATAGATAAACAACAAGGTCCTATTGTATAGCACAGGGAACTGTAATCAGTGTGTATATATACACAGACACACACACACATATGTATAAAACTGAATCACTTTGCTGTACCCCAGAAACTAACACAACATTGTAAATCAACTATACTTCAATTTAAAAAAAAGTAAGCTCTTTCAGGGACAGAGACCTTGTCTATCTTATTTATCACTGTGCCTCCAATGCTTAGGGCAGTGCCTGGCATGCTGTAGACATTTAGTAAACTTCTATGGACTAAATGAACACAAAAAAATTCTAAAAAGTCTGACTACATTTGAGAAAATTCTTGATTAAGAACTATCTCTTATTGTAACAGTATGCAGTACTAAAAAAAAATAAAATTTATGAAGATTGAGCAAAACATAATTGTCAATTACAAATAAAAGAAATATAAACACTTAATTCTTTAAAACTGGCCTTAGTAATCTCTTCACATTTGAAACTAAATTATACTTATTTATTAATTAAGACTTCCTGGACAAACAACAAAAGCATCTGAAACAGAATTTAACATATGTTTAACTGAACTCAGAAATTACAAAACTCAGGGGGAAAAAAAAAATTATATATATATATATATATATATATATATATATATATATGTTGCAAAATAGAATACAATCCATAGTCAACTTACCATGAAGGTCTGCAGGCTGACCCAGTAAATAACTTCCAGAATTCTCTGTCAACTTCAACTAAACTGCCTTGAATTATGGCTCCAAGTAAGCCAAAGTTTTCAGCTTGTATTTGTTCAGAACTTATACCACGAAAAGTAATAGACCAAATTTTAATCCAGAGTTTCAATAAATCTGACTTTTGAGAGCTTTCTAGGTTTGATTTCTTGCCTTGACACAATGCAAGTTCCATAAGGCATCGTAACACATATGGTGTGCGTTCCCCATGTCGTTGTTGAGGTAGAAGCTGGTGTAGTATCATTAGTAATGGTGACAACTCACAGTTAGGTAAACTTGAAGGATATTTTGATATTAATTGAGTTGCAATCTGTAACCTAAAAAAAGTATAAATAATTTGAAAATTATTCAAATCCATTAAGAGGCTAAAAGAAAATATATAGACATAGTACTCTTATAATAACCTAATTAGAATATTATCATCATCATTTTCCAGACTACTCTCATAATAAACTGGCTCTTAATATTTATTAGGCCCTACTTCCTAAAGTGGCAAGAAGATTGAAAACATTTAGGCTAGCTGGGTAAGCTATCATATTTTGCTTACACAGTAACTTTAAATAACTAAATTACCAACGTTCTACTTCTTACTTATCGTACACATCCCTGCTCTTTGGCCACCAATAATATTCCTTTAGAACAATAAAACAAACAAAAAACCCCAAAAACGGTTTTCCCTTGACGTTAATTCAGTTAATTCAATAAGTATTTGCTGCGAGTTCTCTAAAATGAGTGCTACTCAAGAATAGGAACTATATCTTGTTCACCCTCTATCCCTTATGCTTGGCACATAGTAGGTGTTCAATAAATAACTTCACTAAGTGGACAAATTAAAGAATATGAAATTGGCAACATCAACTATAGAAAATTTAGCAACAGGTATCTAAATCAATACGATTTCCTTCCACAACTCAATTATATTTAGACATTACATCAATGGGGGAAAAATCAAAGAGCACCGTTAACAAAAGTATGACTGTAATCTACAAATTTCTAACTGTCCTTACACAAGCTGCTTAACCTTTCTCAGTTGCAGTTGTCTTTTTGGTAAAGCAAAAAGGCTGAGCTGCATGAATTCTACAGATTCCTAACAGACCTAATATTTTGTGATTCCAAAGAATTCCACAATTTAATTACTTAAATAACTGCAAATGCTATATGAGACTAAAGAACAGAGCAAATGGAACTTCCCGGGTGGCGTAGTGGTTAAGAATCCTCCTGCCAACGCAGGTGACACGGGCTCAAGCCCTGGTCTGGGAAGATTCCCACATGCCACGAAGCAACTAAGCCCGTGTGCCACAACTACTGAGCCTGCGCTCTATAGCCCGTGAGCGACAATTACTGAGCCCACGTGCCACAACTACTGAAGCCCGTGCACCTAGAGCCCATGTTCTGCAACAAGAGAAGCCACAGCAATGAGAAGCCCATGCACCACAAAGAAGGGTAGCCCCCACTCGCTGCAACTAGAGAAAACCCTGTGCGCAGCAATGAAGACCCAACACAACCAAAAACAAATTTTAAAGAACAGAGCAAATAGTAAAAAATAACCTTTATCATGGCATAAGGTCCAAATTATTCTGTGATTTCTGAATACTAACTTTAATTTCTTCCTAATCTAATTCTATTAGAAGGTGCCAAGCATGGTAAAATTTCTTTGTGTTGAGGTATACAACTCAGTGAATTCCATGAGGCACACAGTACCGATCGCCTACCAAGCAGCCATTCTCCTTCTTCCTTGCTATGGCAATATGCTTAGGAAAGGTGCCCTATTCCTGGCTTCCAGCAGATAAACCATAGTGGTTGATCTCACATGTCCTAGTAATCACCTTCCCCTTTGTCATCACTGCTTTGGGAGTGACCTAATTCTGGCCAGGCCAATGAGGTAAAGGAATCTACCGGGGTCTTGTGAGAAAAATTAATGAGACTAAAATGATATTGAAAGAGAAAAAAACAATATTTTACCAAGGCACAATGTTAAAATCATTCTGTGACTTCTGAAGATGATCTTTTATTACTTCCCAACCTAATTCTATTTTCTTCTTTTTGCAAGGTGCATTGTAATCACTAAATTCTCTTTGTGTGGTTGTGTAAGACTGAGAAATCTCCAAAGATCTAGTATCTTCATTAAAAACCTGTAAAACAACAAAAGGAAAACCTAGTTTTTTAATACTGCTATTGTTTCTAATAGTTCATTAGGAAAAAATGTTCCGTCTTAGATGAAGATACAGGTTAGTCATAAAGCAAGAGTAATAAACTACAGAAATATATGAATATGAAAATATGGTAACAAACATTTTGCAGACAATAATGGCTCTCTAGAAAGCAGATATTACCAAGTAAGTTATTAGTTTTAGTTCCTGAGAAACTTTACTAAAAGCACCAAAACATCTAAAAGTAAAGCAAAAACCTCTATTTTCAAAGATATTAAATCATAAACTTAGTGTTAAGAAAATATTTCACATGTGAAATGGATGGTAACCAAATCTCCGGGGAAAAGTTTTACTTAAGAAACATTGTCTCTATTTCATTTACTTCTGCTCTGATCTTTATGATTTCTTTCCTTCTACTAACTTTGGGTTTCATTTGTTCTTTGTCTACCTCCTTTAGATGTAAGGTTAGGTTGTTTGAGATTTTTGTTTTCTGAGGTCAAACTTCCCTCTTAGAACTGATTTTGATGTGTCCCTTAGAACTGCTTTTGATGTGTCCCCTCTTAGAACTGCTTTTGATGTGTCCCATAGGTTTTAGACAAATGAAATAGAGACTGAAAAAATAATAGAAAAGATCAATGAAACTAAAAGCTGGTTCTTCGAAAAGATAAACAAAATTGATAAGCCTTTAGGCAGACTCATCAAGAAAAAAAAGGGAGAGGGCCCAAATCAATATAATCAGAAACGAAAAAGAAGTTAAAACTGACACCACAGAAATACAAAGGATCAGAAGAGACTACAACAAACAGCTATATGCCAATAAAGTGGACAACCTAGAAGAAACAGACAAATTCTTAGAAAGGTACAATCTCCCAAGACTGAACCAGGAAGAAATAGAAAATGTGAACAGACCAATAACCAGTAATGAAATTGAATCAGTAATTTTAAAACTCCCAACAAACAAAAGTCCAGCAACAGATGGCTTCACAGGTAAACTTTACAAACATTTAGAGACTTAACACCTATCCTCAAACTATTCCACAAAACTGCAGAGGAAGGAACAATTCTGAACTATGAGGCCAGCATCACCCTGATATCAAAACCAGACAAAGATATCACAAAGAAAGAAAATTATAGGCCAATATCACTGATGAACATATGAAAACATCCTCAACAAAATACTAGCAAAACGAATCCAACAATACAGTAAAAGGATCATACCTGGGACTTCCCTGGTGGCGCAGTGGTTAAGAATCTGCCTGCCAATGCAGGGGACACGGGTTCAAGCCCTGGTCCGGGAAGATCCCACATGCTGCGGAGCAACTAAGCCCATGTGCCACAACTACCAAGCCTGTGCTCTAGAGGTTGTGAGCGAAAACTACTGAAGCCTGTGCGCCTAGAACCTGTGCTCTTCAACAAGAGAAGCGCCCACAATGAGAAGCCCACGCACCGCAAAGCAGAGTAGCCCCCGTTCTCTGTAACTAGAGAAAGCCTGCACGCAGCAACGAAGACCCAACACAGCCATAAACAAATAAATAAATAAATAAAAATAAATTTATATTAAAAAAGTAGGATCATGTGGGATTTATCCCAGGCATGCAAGGATTTCTCAATATTTGCAAATCAATCAATATGATATAGCACATTAACAAACTGAAAAATAAAAACCAAATGATCATCTCAATAGATACAAAAAAGTTTTTGATAAAATTCAACATCCATTTATAATAAAAACTTTCCAGAAAGCAAGCACAGAGGGAATATACCTCAGCATAATAAAGTCCATATATAACAAACCCACAGCTAACATCATACTTAATGGTGAAAAGCTGAACGTATTTCCTCTAAGATCAGGAACAAGACAAGGATGTCCACTCTTGCCACTTTTCTTCAACAGTTTTGGAAGTCCTAGCCACAGCAATCAGAGAAGAAAAAGAAATAAAAGGAATCCAAATTGGAAAAGAAGAAATAAAACTGTCACTGTTTGCAGATGACATGATACTATACATAGAAAACCCTAAAGATGCTACCAGAAAACTACTAGAGCTCATCAATGAACTAAGTAAAGTCGCAGGATACAAAATTAATATACAGAAATCTGTTGCAATTCTACACACTAATGAACTACCAGAAAGAGAAATTAAGGAAACAATCCCATTTACCTTGCATTAAAAAGAATAAATTACCTAGAATAAACCTTTTGCCTACAGGAGACAAAAGACCTGTCCTTGGAAAACTGTATGACTGTGATGAAAGAAACTGAAGACGACACAAACAGATGGAAAGATACACTGTGTTCTTGGATTGGAAGAATCAACATTGTTAAAATGACCATATTACCTAAGGCAATCTACAGATTCAATGCAATCCCTATCAAAATACCAATGGCATTTTTCACAGAACCAGAACAAATAACTTTAAAATTTGTATGGAAACACAAAGGACCCCAAATAGCCAAAACAGTCTTGAGAAAGAAGAACAGAGCTGGAAGAATCACACTCCCTGACTTCAGAATATAAAGACTACAAAGCTACAGTAATCAAAACAGCGTGGTACTGGCACAAAAACAGACACATAGATCAATGGAACAGGATAGAGAGCCCAGATATAAACCCATGCACTTATGGTCAATTGATCTATGACAAAGGAGGCAAGAATATACAATGGAGAAAAGACAGTCTCTTCAATAAGTGTTGCTGGGAAAACTGGACAGCTACATGTAAAAGAATGAAATTAGAATGTCCTCTTATACCATATACAAAAATAAAATGAATTAAAGACATAAATGTAAGACTGAATACTGTAAAACTCCTAGATGAAAACACAGGCAGAACACCCTCTGACATAAGTCATAGCGATACTTTTTTGGATTCATATCCTAAAGAAAAGGAAATAAAAGCAAAAATAAGCAAATGGGACCCAATTAAACTCACAAGCTTTTGCACAGCAAAAGAAACTATCCAGTGAATGAAAAGACAACCTACTGAATGGGAGAAAATGTTGGCAAATAATATGACCGATAAGGGGTTAATATTCACACATATAAACAGCTCAACATCAAAACAAACAAACAAACAACATTATTAACAAATGGGCAGAAGACCTGAACATACATTTTTTCCAAAGAGGAAACGAAGATGACCAACAGGCACATGAAAGAATGCTCAACATGCTAATCATCAGGAAAATGCAAATCAAAACCATAATATCACTTCACACCTGTCAGAATGGTTATCATGATTATCATCAAAAAGAACACAAATAAAAAACAGTGGCAAGGATGCGGAGAAAAGGGATCCCTCATACACTGTTGGGGGGACTGTAAATTGGTGCAGCTAATGTGGAAAACACTATGGAGGTTTCTCAAAAATTAAAATTACCATATGACCCAGTAAAATTCTCCTGGGTATATATCCAAAAAAACCAAAAACACTAATTCAAAAAGGTACATGCACCCAATGTTCACAGCAGCATCAATTGCCAAGATATGGAAGCAACTTCAGTGTCCATCAAGAGATGAATGGATAAAGATTGGTGAGTGTATATACATATGTATATATATACACATACACACACACACACAAAAGACTACTACTCAGCCATAAAAAAAGAAAGAAGTTCTGCCATTTGCAGCAACACGGATAGAGTTGGAGGGCGTTATGCTAAGTGAAATAAGTCGGACAGAGAAAGACAAATACTGTATGATATCACTTACATGTGGAATCTAAAAAACACAACAGATTAGTGAATATAACAAAAAAGATGCAGACTCACAGATACAGAGAACAAACCAGTGGTTACCAGTGGGGGATGGGGGGTAACAAACTATGAGTGGGAGTTTATTGTAAGGATGTATTGTACAACACGGGGAATATAGACAATATTTTGCAATAACTGTAAATGGAGTATAACCTTTAAAAATTGCATAAATTTTAAAATTTCTTCTATGGAGGAAAAAAAAAGAAACATTAAGCCATCAGCTGATGAATGGGTAAACAAAATGTAATATATCCCTACAACTGAATATTACTCAGCGATAAAAAAGAATGAAATACTTATTCATGGTACGACATGGAAGAACCTTGAAAACATTATGCTTAGTGAAAGAAGCCAGACACTAAAGACCACACATCGTATGATTCAATTTATATGAAATGTCCAAAACAGGCAAATCCACAGAGGCAGAAAGTAGATTAGTGGCTGGTTGCTAGGAACTGGAAGCAGGGAATTGAGGCTGACTGCTAATAGGTACAAAGTTTGTTTTGGCAGTGATGGAAATGCTCTGGAATTAGTGGTGATGGTTGCACAACAGAGTGAAAATGCTAAAAACCACTGAATTACACCCTTTAAAATAATGAATTTTATGTCATGTGATTTCTAAATCAGGAAAAAAAACAAAGAAAGAAAACACATAGGGTTAAGATAATCTTATTGCTTGTAGACAGTTTTCTTAAGAATGGAAACGTTCATCATCAGTTTTCCCTAAGTTTATATTTGCAAGATAGTTACCTCTTAAGTTAGAAGGGCAATGCTAAATATTTATGGTGTTTAGAAAGGAACAGTTACATGTACCGAGTAATTTTACACGCTTTTTACAGGCCAATAAAAGGAGAATGAGAAATTTCAAAATGTGACAAGATCTACTATACCTGGTGACAAATATCTGCCATCAATTCAATCAAGTTTTCCTTGACAGCGATATTACGAGATCCTGAAGAATATTTCCCTCTGCTTCCTATATGACTTATTTCATTAACTAGCAGATCATATACATTGTATAAGATACTCTTCCACTTTCTTGATGCATAGGCACCTGTAATTTTAAAAAATAATTATTAAATTAAAATATAATTTATACATACAATCCATTTGCACTGCCAACTCCCACAAAACTATTCAGCTGTTAAGGTGGAAACATTAGAAGACATCTGGTCCAGCCTATTTAGTACTAATGGCTCTTCTGACAATATCCTTGACAAGCTCTACTTCATAATGATGTCCATTTCACACTCAGTTAACTGTATTTCTTGTAAAATTCTTCCATATTCTGATCTAACTATCTCTAACCAATTCAATCAAAATCTCAATCAAACTTTCTTTAATTTCTTCTCTCCCCCAAAGCAAATTAATACTTTCCCTCTTTTACATAAGGACCAACTTCTCTGTATGTCTTTAAGAGAAAAACATTACCAGTTCCTTCAACAAGAGTACAAATAACATGTTATCCAGACTTATCATCATCCCAGTCACCTTCCCCTAGACACACTCCAGTCAACTTATGTCCCTCTTAAAATGATGACTCTACAAACTCTGGTAAGCATAATATTCCCAACCACGATCTAACGAGTATGGGGAACAATGGGGCTGTTTCCTCCCACAAAACGAAGAACCTATTTAAAATCTATTAATGAATTTAATTAATCTATTAAAGAACCTAATAGTCTATTAATGTATACTAAAACTATATTCGTGTTTCTGACAGCCTCATCATCTGTCAATTTTCAATTGATCCTAAACATGCACTTAACTAAAATCCTAAACATGTCTCACCATCTCTTAATAAGCCTGATTTTCATTCTGGTGAGAGCTATGTGAAAGATGAAAAACTAAGGAAAGCCACCATTCTTTCACCTCCAGTGGTTTCATGGGCTACAAATACATCTAACTATACATACTAGAAGAGCCCATGAAACATACACAGCTGCTTTTGATAAAAAGTGGCCACAACAGTTTTCCTCTATTTTAGCTACTATTCAATGAATGTCCTTAATAAGGTCATTACACTAGCCATGATGAATTGGTCCAAAGGCTAGTACAAGCCAGATTCAAAACATAGCCTAAGCATGAGAGAACTCATTCAATTCCAGTTCCACCCAGTAAAGTTCCTGTCTACTGAATGGAGCTACATCATCCATGCAATACTCTTTTGGTGAAAGACAAACATAAAGGAATGAAGGGAGGATAAGTCATTCATTTCTGGTTTCCCTAGCAAATATGTATTTATCTTCCTTGGGAACTGACTAATCTGGCTGGTTCAATTCACATTTATCTATTTTATTTTCTAATAAAAGCAATATGTAGATAAACAAGATCCTGTCTTCTCTAAATTCTTTTACTCTTACAGTCTGCGTCACACCTCTTAGCACCTAATTATTGCTGCATAATCAGATCCTAGAGGGAATAGTGTCTCATATTTGTTCGTATTCCTCACAAAACGTAGGTAGCATTGTACTAAACAAATGGTAAGGCATGATATGATTTGCAACCTACCATAGCTTCAAATTAAAAAATAAAAGTGTGAAAAATATCCTCATGACTGACACTATTACCAAGCAAAGCAATCCAGAGGAAGGTCATAACCTCCTATAACATACAGATTTCATACTTAACCCTCTATATTTCAATGAAGAAGCAAACGCAAAATAGCAAAAACTTTCTTTATACCTTTTTCTTGAGTTTTGGCTCCCTTTGGATGATGGATATAAATTTGTAGTTGAAATAACTCAATAATTACTTCTTTTAAGGAATCATTAAGTCTATGTTGAGTCCAGATATAAAGTAAGGTAGGAAGAATTTCATCTCCTAATTCACATACTCGAATTCGAAAGTTAACAGCCAAAGTCTTGAGGAAGATAATAAATGCTGCTAAGATATGACTTAGACCTGCAGAGCTCTTTTCTTGTCTGTAACAGAAAATAAGCAGACTTAATATAACAGGGGAAAATGCAGAAACTGAAGACAGTAATGAAGTTGCGTGCTGAAAGAAAAAAACGTTCTGATTTTCAAATAATAGTAGTCTTACTTTCAGAATTATTCAGAAAAATCACAGCAGCACTACTTAGCAACAACAAAAAATAGTTCCTATTTGGCATTGGGAGATCACTCCTGTTAGCTCTCCCTGCTGCTGAAACACTGTCTAAAATTATATAAAACTAATTTGTAATACCTACCATTTATAAAATATTTCACATTATAAATTGGGTAATGCCACATAAATATAAGATACTGATATTTCCAAAATATATTCCTATTTCATTTTATTCTTAGCACATTACAACTATCTTCAAAATTCAGGAAAATAAAAATACTTGGAGGCCATATAGCTTTCCTGTTATTAAAAAAGCAAGACAGATCTAGAACATCATTACATGTTCTGCATATTGGATATTCAGGAAGTGCTGGACCTAACACTTTCCTTGGGAATCCACTAGTTCTACTATAATCGGCCAATGATGTTTTCAAGTTGGTAAAATTTAGTTACTGAATCTAAAACAGTCTTGCAAAAAGATCAAATGGATTTCCAATACAAAACAAAAACAGATTAGATTACCTTGCATGCTGAATAGCCTTAGAAAAAAAATCCAAAAATTTAGAATTTAATCCATCAGTCTGCGCACAGCATCCTTTGGTCACAGCTTCAATTATTCTAGCCACCAAAACTCTATTAATGTCTTGTGAAGGTTTAAGATACAGCTGGAAGTACACAGAGAACAATTCTTAAAAAAAAAAAAAAAACATGTTAGTTATGTTTTTAAAAAGAAAACTATCGAAACATTTAACTTAGATGTCACAATTCAATTTAAATTTCAATAATCCCACAGACAAAAGATTAAAAATTATATTAATTTATACTTACTACAGTAAGAGCATCCCATCAATATTTATTTTTATAAATTAAACTGCCTTCAAGACCGGAACTACAGGCAGCAGAGTATGTGAACACCAGTTTAAGAGCCAGATCTCAGATAAGCTACTTAACTTCTCTATTCCTAAATTCCTTCTGCTAGGCCTAACAAAGCACTTGACAGTGTACTCTCCACAGTTTTGTTTTGTTTTGTTTTGTCTTAGTGCTATTTGATTAATAATGTGTGTAAAGTGTGTCAAGAACTGTGAAAGATCTGAGACTTTACACTATTTGTAACCCAACAAATTAGAATGCCAGTTTCATGGATGTTGGCAGAAGACATGAAATTCCTGATCAGAGAAAGAGGACAATTTATTTCTCACAGCAATGATAGTAGCCAGAGTACCTTCATTTTTGCATAAATTCCTCAATCTCAAAAGCAACGTGAAGAGGGACAGGTGACACAGTTCAAATGATGAGCTACCATACAGGAGAGACATCCCAAGCAATGAGCTGCAAGCAAACCTGTCCTTTGTTCTGGAGGAGGCCATCATCTCTGTCATCTCTATCTTCCAAGGCTCACTGCACAAACATACTTTAAAAAACAGTCTGGAAAAGAATAGTCAGTGTCATGTCTTTGACATGACATGCAGAAACGTGAAATGCATTGAGAATTATCTCCCAACACAATGAAAAGCAAAGTTGCTAAGGCAGGATTTTCTTCCCATAAAGAGATAATTAGGAAGTCCTCAGTTAGCAAAGTGACTTAAGAATAATTTCAACTGTATATGTCAAATAATTCTGCAGAAATAGCTTAAAGTCAGAAATGTTAAATTCAAAAGAATAAGGACAATATAAAAACCTCAAACATCAAATAGTAAGAAAAATGATTCCTATCATATCTGACTTTATAGAACTCTACACAAGTGCTTCCCAAAGTTTTTTCACTACATGCAATACCTAAATAATGGTAAAAACATGAATTAACACACACAAATTTGGAGACAGAAAAACAGGAGGCATTATCTTTAGCATTTCCTTCTTATTACTTGGCAAGAGCAAAGTGCTGAAACAGCAAAAGCCAACAATGCAACTCTCTGTCTCTGATTAAATCTCAACTTTCAGGGCTTTTATTTTACTTGGGGAAATTATCCCAGTTCTCACAGAATCCAACATATTCCTCTAGTAAGTGGATAAAAAAAAAAAGCTAGTATAAGACATTCAACAAAAGAGTAGAGTCCTACTTCTCCAAAAACGGCGGCAGTGCATGCCTCCAAATGAATTCCCTTTCTCCATGAATTCAACAACAAAAAAAGCTCAAAGAGCAGATAGCAAAACAGCATGATATTAAAAAGCAGTTTCTGCAGACTCACAGACATAAAGAACACACTTGTGGTTGTCAAAGTGGAGGGAGGTGTAGGGGAGGGAAGTATTGGGAGTTTGAGATTAGCAGATGCAAACTTTTATATATAGGATGGATAAACAACAAGGTCCTACTGTATAGCACAGGGAACTATGTTCAATATCCTGTGATAAACCATAACGCAAAGAATATGAAAAAGAATATATATATGTATGACCAAGTCACTTTGGTGTATAGCAGAAATTAACACAACATTGTAACTCAACTATTCTTCAATAATTTTTTTTTAAAAGGAGTTTCTGGAGTTAAAATAAAATAAAACCCCAAAAGACATCATTAAATGTAGATTCCTTGGGATTTTACACATAGACAGCCATATCATCTACAAATGTGAAGTTTTATTTCTTCCTTTCCAATCTGTATGCCAATTATCCTTTTCTTGCCTAACTGCCCTAGCTAGGACCTCCAGTACAATGTTGAATAGGAGTGGTGACAGCGAATACCCTTGTCTTTTTCCCAATTTTTTAATGAAAAGTTTTAAATTACAGATTTGATTTCTTTACTTGTTACAGAAGTATACAGATTACTTATTTCACACTGGGTGAGTTTTGATAGTGTGTGGTTTTAAGGAATTGTTCCATTTATTTTCAGTCATCAAATTTATGTGTGTAGAGTTGTTTATAGCATTCCCTTACTATTCTTTCAGTATCTGTGGAATCTGCAATTATATCCCATTTAATTCCTAATATCAATAATTTGTGTCTTTCTTTACCTTACTCACTCTTGCTAGAGGTTCTAGATTTTGATGTTTTCAAAGAATCAGCTTTTTGTTTCAATAATTTTCCTTTACTGTTTTGTTTTCATCCATTTCTGTTCTTATCTTCTGCTTGAAGTCTTTGGATTTGTTTGTTTTTCTAGTTTCTTGAGATGGAGGCTAAGATTATTAATTTGATATCTTTCCTCTTTTCTAATGTAGGCATTTAATGCTATAAATTACCCTCTCAACATAACTTTAGCTACATTCTACAAATTTTGATATGTTGTAATTTTCATTTTCATTCAGTTTTAAACATGCCTTGAGAATTTTCTTTCCACCCATGAATTATTTAGAAGCGTGTCATTTATTTTCACAAAAGTACTATGAAGGAAAGAGTACCATGGTAGAAAATAAAAAGAGAGGAAGAAATTAGGAAAAACAATCAGAAAATGGCCGTGACATTTAAACTGAGACTTGAAGGACAAGAAAAAACAGGCCATACAAAGGGTAGCCTCTGAAAAAAGAACAAATGCCACTGGTAAGAAAGAGCTTATACTTTCTAAACAGGAGTGTGTGAGATGATCCATAGCTATGTCAGAAGAAAATATTAGCGCTCCTATTTTTTAATTAAAACTAATTACAAAAATTACGCTTTACTGATTTTTAATATAGAAATCGACAATGGCCACTCTGGAAGACAGTTTGGCAGTTTCTTAAAAAACTAAACATACTTTTACCATATGATCCAGCAATCACGCTCCTCAGCATTTACCCAAATGAGTTGAAAACTTATCTGTACACAGATGTTTATAGCATTTTCATTCATAATCTCCAAAACTTGCAAGCAATCAACATGTCTTTCAGTAAGTGAATGGATAATTAAACTGTGGTAAATCCAGACAATGAAATATTATTCAGTGCTAAAAAGAAATGAGCTATCGAGCCATGAAAAGACATGGAAGAACTTTAAATGCAAATTACTAAATGAAAGAAGCCCCTCTGAAAATACTATATACTGTATGATTCCAACTATATGACATTTTGGAAAAGGCAAAACTATGGAGACAGTTAAAAAGATCAGTGGTTGCTAGGGATCAAGGTGGAGAGAGGAATAAATAGGCAGAGCACAGAGGATTTTCAGAGCAGTGAAACTATTCTGTATGATACAATAATGGTGGACACATATCATTATACATTTCTCAAAAGTTATAGAATGTACAACACCAAGAGTGACAGTGTAAACTATGGACTTTGAGTGATATGAGGTGTCAGCGTAGGTTCACTGATGGAAACAAATGTACCGCTTTGGTGCTGGATGTTGCTGTGCACGTGTGAGGTCAGGGGATATATGGGAACTCTGTACTTTCTGCCCAATTCTGCTGTGAATCTAAAACTGCTCTAAAAAAATAAAGTCTATTAAAAAAAAGTTTGAAAATCACTGGGTTAGAGAATCTGAATAAAGGCCACTGTAGCAAGAGCACAGAAATTAGAAGGATGGGGTGGGCTTTAAGGTCAGAGAGATAGGCAGAAGCAAAACTACGTAGCACTTCCAAGACCTGAAGGGAAGTCCATATTTTATATTAGTTATACAAGAAAGCAACTGAAGGTTTTTAACTTTTCTTCCTTTCTACCTAATTAGAAAAACTATTTTCTTCCTTAGGACAATCTTAGGGCTCTTGCTTTGGAATCCCTTCTTCTCAGAAAACATACATGAGCAATTTTCCTGTGTATTCAACTACTCTCTCTTCACTGAATCCTTCTGATTACATGTATATATACTCCAATCACTCTCTTCTTTAATAGGACCCCCTTTCCCTTCCCCTTGTAACCAAAACTTTTGAAAATGTTGTATTTGTTAATCCATTTTCTCACTTGTCACTCATGCTTTCACACCAGTTTGTTATACAACTGAACACCATCAACCAACTGACTCTAACTGCCATGTATAGAATAATTCATCCAACAATAGCAGATACACATTCTTTTCAAATGCATATGGAACACTCACCAAGTTAGACCTTATCCTTGATCATAAAAGAAATCATAACAGTTATAAATAATTTTGGTTATAAAAAGCATGGTCTCTGACCATAACATTAAACCACAAAAGGAAAACAAAACAGGAGAATTACCCCAAATGAATGGGAATTAAACAACATACTTCCAAATAATCCAGGGTCAAAGGGAAACCCTCAAAAAAACCTAGAACGTATTTTGAACTGAAGAAAAAGAAAAAACATTGTCAACATTTGTGAGATGTGACTAAAGTAGTGTTTAGAGAAAAACTTATTACATTAAATGCACATATTTGGAAAGAAGCTCTCAAATCAATGATCTAAGCTTAAGAAACCAGAGAAGAAATGAAATCCAAAGCAATCAGAAGTAAGGAACTAATAATTATAAGATCAGACTCAGTAATGAAAGAGGCAATACCACTACACAGCATAAGCACATTAAAAGGATAATGAGACAATAATGTTCAAGAACAACTTTACACTCATACGTTCAACAACTTATATGAAATGAACAAATTCTTAAAGAAACAAATTCCAAAGGTCACTGAGAATATGTAACCTAAATAATCCTGCATCTATTAAAGAAATTGAATTCATAATTAAAAATCTTACAACCACCACCACCTCCAAATTCAATCCAGTAACATATAAAATGTATAATACATCATGCCCTAATAGGGTATATCCCAGGAACACAAGGTTGACTCAACCTGTGAAAAACTGATCAACATAATTCACCGTACCAATAAACTAAAGACAAAAAAACCCATGATTGGGCTTCCCTGGTGGCGCAGTGGTTGAGAGTCCGCCTGCCGATGCAGGCAACACGGGTTCGTGCCCAGGTCCGGGAAGATCCCACATGCCGCGGAGCGGCTAGGCCCGTGAGCCATGGCCGCTGAGCCTGCGCGTCCGGAGCCTGTGCTCCGCAACGGGAGAGGCCCCAGCAGTGAGAGGCCCGTGTACCGCAAAACAAACAAACAAACAAAAAAACCCATGATTATCTCAATATATACAGAAAAAAATTCAATTCAATATCCATTCAATATCCATTCATGATAAAAAACCATGAGCAACCAGAATAGAAGGGAATGTCCTCAACCTGTATTAACAGCTCATATGCTGAACTTCCCTGGTGGCACAGCATATAAGAATCCACCTGCCAATGCAGGGGTCACGGGTTCGAGCCCTGGTCCGGGAAGATTCCACATGCCATGGAGCAACTAAGCCCGTGCGCCGTAACTACTGAGCCTGTGCTCTAGAGCCCGTGAGCCACAACTACTGAGCCCATAAGCCACAATTACTGAAGGCCATGCGCCTGCAGCCCGTGCTCCACAACAAGAGAAGCCACCACAATGAGAAACCCGCACACTGGAGCAAAGAGTAACCCCCGCTCGCTGCAACTAGAGAAAGCCCACGTACAGCAATGAAGACCCAAGGCAGCCCAAAGTTAATTAATTAATTAAAAATAGCTAATATGCTAATGATCAAACACTGAATATTTCCCCCTAAAACCAGGAACAGGACAAGGAAGGATGTCTCTTCTCACTACTCCTAATCAAAATCATATTGGAGGAAAAACTATACATCTCTTAGAAGAAAACACAGGGGGAAAGTTTCATAACATTGGATTGGCAATGATTTGTTGGAAATGACCCCAAAAGCACAGGCAACAAAAGAAAAAAATAGATAGACTGTATTCATCAAAGCAAAACCTTTTGTGCATCAAAGGACACTATCATCAGAGGTAAAGGCATCCCATGGAATGGGAGAAAATATTTCCAAACCATGTATCTGATAAGGAATTAATATAGAATACATAAAGAACTCCTACAATCCAACAAAAAACAAACAACCCGATTAAAAACTGGGCAAAAGATTTGAATAGACTTTTCTCCAAAGATGATATACAAATGGACAATAAACACATGAAAAGTTCAACATCACCAGTCATTAAGGAAATGCAAATCAAAATCACAATGAGACACCACTTCATACACATTTACATTAGGATGGCTATTATCAAAAAAAGAGAGAAAGAAAAAGAAAAAAGAAGTGTTGAGGAGTTAGCGACAGGGAGGGCAGGGGGCCTGTGCTTAGTTCTGGGGGAGGAGGTGGCCAGTTTAGGGTCTCAGGGGACAGGTAGGGGAGATGGCAGAGTTAGATGGGACTGGGGGGGTGGGGGTGCCAGGAGAAGGAAGGTTGAAGGGGAGACTAGATGTTGGGGGAACTGTGCTGGGAAGAGCTGCGTCAGAAGTGCCCACAGTAACCCAGGGGGAGGACAACACCCAGGTCTGGCTGTCGCAGCTGCTTGCTGGAGAAGGGGAGCCTGACCTCTAGTAGGGCGCCACTCCTGTACAGAGGGTTGTGAACCCGCCTGGGGATGAGGCCTGGTGTTGTGGAAACTGAACTTAGCTTCGCGGGGCTGACAGTTCTGGCCCAGGGCGGTGGCAGTGCACCCCTTTAGACTTTTCCTCTAGGTTCCATGCTTACCTCTTCTGTGACCTCACTCTGCCCCTCCTCCTCCCTATTAACTCTCTCGAGGTTACCCCTTCACTTAAAACGTTGCTTCTGGTAATCTGTGTTCATCATGGCAAGCTGGTGGCACCAGGAGAAATGGAGCCCCTGTCCAGTGTGAGTCGTAGCAGTGCAGGAGGGGAGACCCTGGAGGAGGAGAGAGCCCGCCTAAATTGATGTCTACAGATTGAATTTCCAGAGGCTTAGGAGGAGGAGTTCTCCATTGTCCTGTTTCCAGGCCTTGCTCAGGAAGCCCTGTATTCATTCAGGAGACCATCCTTTAAGGTTTTCAGATGAGCTTATGAGGGGGCAATCTTTAAAAGTCCAAAGCAGATGCATCCGGGGCCTTCAGCAGATGCGTTGCTTTGAGTGTGTAACCCGGGAGCAGCAATCTCTGGGCACGTGAACACCAGCAGGCACCTCTCCTGTTCTGCGGTGGAGGTTTTCAGATGCTGCATCTTCTAAATTCAGCCTTCTGTTGTACTAGTTTTGGGCTACGAACCTTGCTTCCAGAGAACACTTAAGCTGTAGAACATTTTAACACGATGCCACAACACAGAGTGCTGCCTTGTAGATGGAGCTTGCAGATGCATCCCAGTGACCCTCTCACCTACCCGCCGGCCTTCCTGTGCATTGGTCGGAGGAATTCTTAGTGTGATGATATAATCTGTGTGTTGGGAAAGTGTTCAAGATTGAAATGCCTTAGGCAAATACTTAAATGAGCCAACTGGCAAATTGAGGGGGGTCATTGTACTGTGCTGGAGGTACGAGTTGGTCATGCCCCAATTGTGATAGAAATGGCAGGTCTAGTTTGGGCATTCCTACTAAGAAGGGAGTGGTCAGGGTACCGATAGTGATCTTTGATTCATCTTGCTCTATGTGTTTTTTAACTTCGATTTTACTTGATCAGATTTCAGAGTAATCTTAGTGTTCAAATGGGAGGACCCTGAGGTGAGGGGTGGTGGGGAGGGAAAAGCCTACCACAGGTGCTGGGAAGGGTGGGCGTGAAGAAAGGGAGAAGGGGGGAGGGTTGTGGTTAGGTGTGGGTTGTAGAGGGTGGGAGTGGTAGGGAATGTGGGTTGAAGGGAATTCTCTGAAAAGATCAGTAGGCAGAGCTCTGGGGAATTATATAGAGCTCATGGGCCAAGAAAATACTAGTTAATAGTAAATTGTTAATGCTAGTTAAATTATCGCTTGGAAGCAAAAAAAAAAGTCGCTTGGAAACTTTCTAAAATGCTTAGAACTCTGCTAAGTGCAGGGGAAAAAGCAAAATTGCTTTGCTGCAAGATGGGGAGGACTGAAAAGGTAACTGAAGACCTGGTTATTGGTGGCTTGAAAGATTGGTGTCAGAAACTTGCATCAGCAGGTTAACATCCTTCACTGCTTTCAAGCTCCTTACGTGGTTTACCTGGAGATGTGTGGTATTTGGGAGAAGTCTTCGAAAAGACTTTAAATACCCATATTGTGGGCTTTTAAAGTAAGCTTGAGATTTTGGAGTGCACTTAAGATGGTGAGATGTACTCTTCTGGGTTTGCTGAGGATGTGCAGTTGAAAACTTGAGCAAAGTGAAAATGCAATGACCTCTAAAGGAATTTTGTGTTACTTCCTGCCTTATAAGCACATCTCTTCTTTGTGATAAGTATTAGAAACAGCACGAGTTTTTACTTTTCATCATCATTGTAATAAGGAGAACCTAATGACTTTTTGTGATCACTGTAAAATTACTGTAATATGTGGTAGCAAACAATCCATGTAAGCTTGCTAAGGTTACAGTTAGTAATCCACTGTATCTTTAGTTTGAATGTTTGTGTTTTTTAAGTGATAACCGTATTAGAGGGGAAACTATCAGCCAAAATCAGTTTGGGAAATAAGCAAAACTGGGGATGGGGAGGTGCTTTATTACTAGATTATGGTGTGCTTGTGAAAATTCAGGGAAAGATCTGAATCCTTTGTGATAAAGTAATACCAGTGGCTTTAAAAAAAAAAAAAGCGTTGGTGAAGGTGTGGAGAAATTGGAACACTTGTGCATTGCTGATGAAAATGTAAAACGGTATAACCCTTGTGGAAAACAGTATGGTGGGTACTCAAAAAATTAAACACAGAATTACCATATGATGCAGTAATTCCACTTCTGAATATATACCCAATTGAAAGCAAGGACTCAAAGAGCTATGTGTATACCATGTTCATAGTAGAGTTATTCACAATATCCAAATGTAGAAACAATCCAAGGGTCCAATGACAGATGAATGGATAAAATTTAGTATACACATACAATGGAATATTATTCAGACTTAAAAAGGAAGAAAACTCTGACATATACTACAACATGGATGAACCTTATACATTATGCTAAATGAAATAAGCCATTCAGAAAAGGACAAATACTGTACAATTTCACTTACAGGAGGTACTAGGGTAGTCAAATTCAGAGACAGAAAGTAGAATGGCTGCCAAGAGCTGGAGGTGGGGAGCTGGGGAATTCCCATTTAATGGGTACAGAGTTTCAGTTTGGAAGATGAAAAAAGTTCTGGAAATGAGTCGTGATGGTTGCATAACAATGTGAATATACTTAATGCCACTGAATTGTATATGCAAAAATGGTTAAAATGGTAAATTTTATGTTATGTACATCTTACCATTAAAAAAAAATCATACTGAGGTCCTAGTCAATATAAGGTAGAACAAAGAAATAAGGCCACATGGCTCAGAAATGAAGGAACAAAAAACTCTCTACTTGCAGATGACACAACTGTCTAAATAGAAAATTCCCCAGAATAAACAAAAGAGCTCCTAGATCTAATAAGCAATTTTAGCAAGGTCTCAGATCAATATGGTATACAAAAGTCAACAGTACTTCTGAACAACATGGAAGAGAAAATGTTTTAAAGAGACAGTAAAATTTACAAACTACTGCAGTATAAATCTAACAAAAATATACAAATTCTATATGCTGATAAATCAAAAAAGACGTAAATAAATGGAGAGATATACCATGTTCATGGACTGGAAGAGTCTATGTTAAGATGTCTATTGCTCCTTAGTTCAATAGGTCCAACGTGATACCAATAAAATCCCAGCAGGATTTTTTGTAGAAATCAACAAGCTGATTCCAAAATTTATATGGAAATGTTGGTTTAGAAGACTAAGGCCATCTTCTCATCTCACTCTAAACTCTCTCCCTAGACAATCTCATTCATAACCATGGCTTCAATCACCACCTCTACCAAATATATTTTGAATGTAAACTTCACTTCTTGAGCAGGCTTCATTAGAGAAGTAAATTTCAGAGAAGGTAACTAACTAAAAAAAAAATTCAACAAAAAGACTGACTATTAGAAGTGAAAGTAGTTTGCTTAAAAATAGAGAATTTCAGAGAACATGCCAGATGATGGAATCAGAGTAAAGAGACTAGAGGAACGACTGCCTTTGTTTCAGAGACCCATAGTTACAAGTAATAATCTAAAATGTACAAATATTCTAAATATTTAGGCTGATCCATTTTGGTGACAGACGTGTCGGTGTACCCTAGATATCACTGGCCTATTCTCTAAAGGCTGCCACTAGGCTTACTGAGGGCTCTGTTTGGAACAAAGCCTCCTTCGTGTTCAGAGCAACAGCAAAGGCCCCAGATAAGAAATTAAGCAATAGCTAAGAAGGCCTTTATTCATGTGGGAACAGTAGAATACAATTTAGACCACTGATTAGGTCATGGGTTTATGGTCCACAAACATCTTATTTTGAAATGATAAACTGATGGTAAAAAATATAGATAAATGTCTTTTAAGTTAGCACAATTTATCTTGAATACTTCTCAATGAAAAATACTGAGTTTCTAAATTTTCAGAGGTGGCTGTATTAGAAGACTTTGACATCTGGCTTAAAGTCACCTCATTAAAGCCAAATACTATTGTCACCCATTAAGCCACCCAGAGCCAGAAATACTCCACTTTTGAAATCAATAAACTCAAAAATTTCAGCCTCTGACCAAACTTCCTTTGTGGTCTCTTAGTACCTCTCACCTACAAACTGTCAACAATACCTCCATGGCACCCCACTCTACTTATCTTGTAAGTCACTGGGTCCTATATATTCTATTCTAATATTTCATTTCAATTACCTTACCAGTGACCTGCAAACTGCCTAGTCCTAATGGATACTTCCACATCTTATTATTTCTACAACACTTTAAATGTCACACCACTTCCAACTTGAAATTCTCTTGCTTTCCCTTTTATGACATCTCTCTTGGTTTTCTTCTTTCTACTTTAATCATTGTTGCATTTAGGTGTCACTGATCTGTGAACTCACTGCATTAGAACTTTTGGTTTACTTGGTTTTTTCTGTCATTGGACTGTCAAGTCTTTGAGGACAGGTATGGCATCTTTCAATTCTGTAATTTTAGTTCTGATAGCAGGCACCAAATACATTATTAGTGACAATTTAAGAAGTACATAATACATGAAAAGTGTCAGATTCTATAATCATTTAATTTCACTAAGGTACTGTTAAACTGTGAGGTCATTTGGGGGATATAAATAGACTCTGAATGCTCTTTTGGTGAAATTTCATTTCACAAGGAAAAATTCACAAATAACAAACTTCAAAACATACCTGTCCACTGTTGCTGAGATATTTCACACCAGTATTTTCTCACTGAAAGAATGTCCTTCAGCAATATGTTGCTACAATCAGCTGCATAAATGGCACCATTAGATGAATCTTTCACTGTCTCCATGATATAATTCAAGAGTTCTTGACATTTTAGCCTGGGTGCTCCTATTTAAAAATAAAACAAACAAACAAAAACATATAAATCTTAAGAAAAGTAAGTTAAGGATGCTTGGAATGGCAATTGTATAAATAATTCCATTGGGGAACTTACTATTAACTAACCTCCTTCTCATAAAACACGGATTAGCAAACTATGGCCCAGGGGCAAAATTCAGCCAACCACCTGTTTTTGGAAATAAAGTTTTTCGGACCATAAACATGTCTTCATTTACATATTGTATATGGCTACTTTCGTGCTAAAATGGCAAAGTTGAGTTGTTGAGACAGAGACTACATAGCCTGCAAAGTCAAAAACATTTACGATCTGGTCACTTTACAAAAAAAATTTGCCAATCCTATAGGATTATATAGCAAAAACAATCATTCATTCTACCTTAATAATTCACAATTTCTGACATTAGACCTTGTGTGACCCAAAGTTTCCTGGTATTTTTTATAAAAACCTGATTAGAATAAGATTATAAAGAGAATACTATTTCCT
This sequence comes from Phocoena phocoena, assembly GCF_963924675.1. Taxonomy (NCBI): domain Eukaryota; kingdom Metazoa; phylum Chordata; class Mammalia; order Artiodactyla; family Phocoenidae; genus Phocoena; species Phocoena phocoena. The sequence goes on from NC_089226.1 coordinate 24,633,194, forward strand.
TTGAAAAGCAAAATTACTTCCAAGTCCTATAATAGCATTTATTATATATACATATGTAAGGCTATAATTTTTAGTTTTATTTAATTACTAGAGGTCCTGAAAATTCAGAATTAATGGATATATATTTTTTATAAGGGAACTCTTTTTTTTTTTTAATTTATTTATTTCTGGCTGCATTGGGTCTTTGCTGTGCACAGGCTTTCTCTAGTTGAGGCGAGCAGGGGCTACTCTTCGTTGCGGTACACGGGCTTCTCACTGCGGTGGCTTCTCCTGTTGCAGAGCAACGGGCTCTATGCTCGCGCACTTCAGTAGTTGTGGCACGCAGACTCAGTAGCTGTGGCTTGCGGGCTCTAGAGCACAGGCTCAGTATTTGGCACATGGGTGTAGTTGCTCCGCGGCATGTGGGATCTTCCCAGACCAGGGCTCAAACCCGTGTCCGCTGCATTGGCAGGTGCATTCTTAACCACTGTGCTACTAGGGAAGTCCCTGGATATATATATATTTTTTAATTTATTTATTTTATTTATTTTTGACTGTGTTGGGTCTTTGTTGCTGTACGCGGGCTTTCTCTAGTTGCGGTGAGTGGGGGCTACTCTTCGTTGCAGTGTGCGGGCTTACTGCGGTGGCTTCTCTTGTTGCAGAGCATGGGCTCTAGGTACGAGGGTTTCAGTAGTTGTGGGGCGTGGACTCAGTAGTTGTGGCTTGTGGGCCCTAGAGCACAGGCTCAGTAGTTGTGGCACACGGGTTTAGCTGCTCCACGGCATATGGGATCTTCCCTGACCAGGGCTCAAACCCACGTCCCCTGCATTGGCAGACAGATTCTTAACCACTGCACCACCAAGGAAGCCCTGGATATATTCTTAAAGGTAACAAAAGTACATTTAAAAGTTATTTGTTACTTTCAGTAAATCGTATTGCTGTCACAGCTGAAATTTTTCATATTTCAATATTAACAATCTTAAAATTGCATATAAATTTTTTGTTGTAAGTTACAAGCAGGGTGCAAGTCATTATGTATATTTGAATATATTCTAGTTTAGGATTTTTTATGATGAAACTAGTTATATTTAGAAGTATGATAAATAAATATACACTGGTATAACAAAAAATCATCGCTTCTTGGCCTTTTGGCTAAGATCAAGTGTAGTTTCTGTTCTTATTAGTTTAAAAAATCATTTTTATTTATGGCTTATAATTTTAGGCATCTGGCTAATGATGAAATGCACAATCATAATACCCTCTGCTGTAACACCCTGTGCATTTCTCTCTTATAGTCTTCCTAACATTTTCTTAACTATAACATCTGTTATAGTTGAACAATATTTGCTTACTGGTTCCTTCCCATCTACCTCTTTTTTTCTGATCTCTGTTTCTTTCATCATACCTTGGGTACCAATGTTAAGCAAGTCTGGCAAAGTCTGGACATGTGTTTAAATTCTCATCAACCCTCCAACCCTTTAAAAAAAAAAAACTGAAGAAGTGAGATGACACGATAGTAGCTCCTGGTTTTGCTCCAAGATTAAAGATGTTTAAGTTACAAAGTAAAACTTGAAAGAAAAAAAAGCCTTGAATAAAAATATCATTTTTCAACCATTTGAATAATCTTACACTGAAAATTTCATCCATTTATTCCTATAAACCAACATATTGATACTTTCATATATTTTTAAATGTGATCACGGGCTTCCCTGGGGGTGCAGTGGTTGAGAATCCACCTGCCAAGGCAGGGTGTATTCCTGGTGGATTCCAGGTTCGACCCCTGGTCTGGGAAGATCCCACATGCCGTGGAGCAACTAAGCCCGTGCGCCACAACAACTGAGCCTGCACTCTAGAGCCCGTGAGCCACAACTACCGAAGCCCACGTGCCTAGAGCCCATGCTCCGCAACAAGAAAAGCCACCGCAACGAGAAGCCCGCACACCACAACGAAGAGTAGCCCCAGCTCGCCGCAACTGGAGAAAGCCCATGCGCAGCAACAAAGACCCAACACAGCCAAAAATAAATTAATTAAAATGAAAATGTGATCTCCATTGTTAATTTTGCAATAGAAGGTTTTTTTCACTTTAAAGCAAAATTCTAAGCTGCAAACTTTTCTGATGGGCTACAAATAGGCTACAAATATCTTTCTCTCACTCACTCACAAATTCTGTCAGACCATATTAAGATCTATTAAGAGCCCAGCATTAGTAGCCAAGAATACAAATTTTAATGGATGCAGAGCAAAAGCAGGTGCAAAAATATTTCAGTGTAGCTTTCTTCTGTCTATGCTGGAGTCCCTGCTCAGGACTTGCAGCTACCCACACAAAATGGCATCTCAGAGGAGCCAAAAAACTAAATTTTTGCTAAAGCCACTGTCTTTTAGACTCAAGTCTCATACCACCATTCTGAAACATCATTCACTAACAATCTATATCCTTCTACTTAATAATGTTTACCAACATTGGGCTTTTCTGATTCTTAAACTAAACCTGGCATCACAAAGCCACTTTCTTATCTGTGAAAAATAAACAAAGTTTGAGTCCAAGTCCCTAAACAAACATTTCCGCCGCTAGCTTTTCAGCATTGTATGAAAACCATTTCCTTACATAAGCCTACTAGGATTCTGCATTGTGGTTCAAAAATATTGGCTTTTCAAAACTGTGTAAGTTCAAAATGGGAGATATGTGGCTCATCAGGAGCAAAAAAGAACTTGGGTTTTTTTTTAATCAACAGTAAGCATGCTATTAGTTAAAGAGTGTGGGTTCTGACTGCCAAGAAAGCTAATGTGATCTTGGAATGAATCAGTAGAAGTATAGAATAAAAGATATGGAAGTCCTGCTCCACTCCATACCAATCAGAATATGCCTATAAGATTGAGTCCCACACTTTAAGAGACAGGGAATTAAACTGAAGAATATTAAGAGAAGTGACACAAAAACTAGCTCATATGAGCAACAGGAAGTACGTCTGTTTAGCTTAGAGAAGAGGACTCAAGGGAAATATCATGGGTAACTTCAAATATCTCAAAGGACATTTGAAAAAAGGATATTGAAAAAACTGAGTTCGTATTTTTCTGTATTATCTCAGCAAACAGAAGCAGTAACAAAAGGAGACAGGTTTTCACTACTATGAAAACTACTAAAACAGAAAAGAAAGCCTCAAAAGGCATGTTTTATCATTAAGGCTACCTAAGTGCCAGGGACATATAGATGGGATCCAAGAAAAATGGGTAGATGCAATAATATTTCTTAATCCTTCCAAACCCTGAGATTCTATCATTCCATGCTTGTATAAATTCCTCCAAATATTTGAACCTATAGTATTAAAAATCATTATATGTACTAGAAATTAAGAGTTAGCACTGAACTTTTATCTCACCATATTCAGACCAAACTCATGTAACAATAATCTATTAAGCCAAGTAACAGCACTTACTTTTATTTGCACATTTGATGAAGTATTTGACTAAGCTACTGATTTCTTGCATCTTTTTCTGCCTGGTGGCTTGTGTTGAGGCTGATACATTTGGTTTTGCTGTTCTCAGACATTCCGTTTCTTTCTGAATATATTTCTGTAAAACTCTTCAAGAAAGTGCAATGTAATTTCAGAAACTCATTAAATACTTAAATTATTGTAATAGTTTCAAAAAGTCCTTCATGCCATCATAAAGAGCATTGTTTAAACCACATTGCTTCAATCAATGTACCAGCTATACAAAACAATTACATTTCTTTTTTAAGGCCTAAGCCCTCAACACCAATTTAAAGTCTGGCCTGCAAAGCTCTTAATCTGTAACCTCCAGGATTTTCTATTGCTTTCTTGCCTGCTTTCTCATTTTATCACTAAAAGTTTGCAATGCTATTAGGGGCTCTCAATTCTTTCTCAACTCTGTTACTCTGTACATGACCTATCTCTTTCCTAGGCAGTTGGTAATGTCTCTAGCCTTTAAATGAAGCCTGCCTATAAGATATTCATGATTAGCTGGGTATGTCAGGTGCATATTTGGCCTACATGATCAGCTTATGCAAAACAGTATTCATCTTTAGATAACTATATTTGTGGTATTTGAAATAAAGTAAGTAACCAGAGGAAAAGAAGTATATATTTTTCATGTTATCTACAATGATATTTGCAATGGTCTATCTAGTATCAAATAAGAGCTAAAAAATAAAATAGATTATCTGTTCTAAACGTTCAAGAACAATACTCATATTTCCCCTTGACTGAAAATGTTCTTTCAAGTTTATCAGTATTCTATATTAATTTAAAATATTTTATTCATCTTTCCTAAGTCTTACAATCTATTTCTAGTTATAAATGGACTTCGTAATTGAAAATTATGTCTTAATGTAAAAAGCATCAATTGTTTGCCACTCCAGTTCAGCAATGAATTGTGTCTTTCCAATGCCAGAGTTTTGTGTTTGTTAACTGCATTCATATAGTTTTTCTAAAATTCCTTTTTACTTTTTTATTATAGTTTGACATATGGCAGTTACTTAGAGAAATATTTAAATATATCAAAGTAACAATAAAGGACTTGATATAACTTAATTTTATGCTCTAATTTGAAATAAAGTCTTATGAATGAACTGGTATGAATGAAATTCTCTCTAATCTTGAGTGAAATATGTCTAAGACATTTTATTGAACAAATGATTCAAAAATTTTAACTTTTTCTATATGAACATCCTTTAAAAATTATATTTCAGATAAATATTGAGCGCCAATTTCCTATGCAAGGCACAAGGGTACAAAGGGAGCAAAGATAAATTAGACCTACATACACAAAAAGAATCACAAGAGAAATAAAAATGAAAAAGAAAAATAAAGACAGTAAAAACATTTATAATGGAATACCTAAAAACAGCATCCCAATTCAAATATTTCCCTTGTTTGGAATCTGAATGCTGATCTAAATGTTGAACGGTTTCAGGATCCTGAATCAGGCGCTTAAATTTCTCAACCTCTTTCTGAAAATGAAAAAAGAACAAAATAATGAGTTACCAATCACACATTTGTTTCAAGGAAAGATTAAATTTAAGTAATTTACTACCCTTCGTTCTGTAGCTCTATCATGTTCTAGTTGACGGCAGCAAATAAGCAGATCATTAAGTGCTAGACTCATGATTCAGAATTTCAGAAAATACATCATCTGTAAAAAAAAAAATATACATATGTAAAATTATTTCAGACTGTGGTATTAATATATAGTTAGATCTAACTGTATAGCTAGAGGCATACTATAATGCACAATGATTTTTCTTAATACTTCCATATTTAAATGAGATTTTCTTAGAATATATCAAAACAAAGCCTTAACATGCAAATGTGTGTTGAATGTGTAGCAGGATAAAAATAAGTAAGGTATAATTTACTTTATTTTTCTGAGACCTCTTCTAAGAAGAGGATCTCTTAGAGGAGAGACCTTTTCTTCTTCTAAGAAACATGACATTTAAATTGAAATATAAAAGATGAAAAAAAGGCAGCCAGGCAAAGAGTAACGAAAATAGCACTTAAGGATTTAACACTGTCTGAACGATTTAAAAGGACCCTTTCTTATACGTAGTGACTTGCCACTTTCCTGAGCCAAAAGCTTAAATTGCTTATGCTTTGGAATGGATATGTAAGAGGTTATCAGAGCTAGTAAGCCTTGCCTAGCACTTACATCTCAACTGGCTTTATGGTTCTCATTTAATACATAAAAGTAGGAGAAAATGATATTATTGTTATAAAAGGAAACGAAGGAAGTTATATGCTATAGTGATATACCTTGCAAATGTCAAAGGTCAACTATATTTTATATATCTTAATGCCACTGCAGTAGACCTCCTCCTTTTAGATTTTCTGATATAATCAAACCTTCCTTTGATAAACTTAAAAAAAAATCTTTCAAGAAAAGCATTGTTTTAGTATTTCTGAGCCTTTTTACAAAGAAGCTTCACTTTTGTTACTATGTTTATAAACAAGGAAAAAATGTACGTCTGTCTATTATATCTACACTACATATATATCTCAAGAGGAAACAAAGGCGGGCAAAGTCCTTTCCCCATCCATCCACATAAATTCTACTCAATCTTTCAAGATCAAGTATATTACTCTGCCCCTGCTTAATCTCACAGAATCTTAAAATTGGAACGAACTGAGAGACCATGTCCAATCTTCCTACAAAGGAAGAAATCTCTCCAACAAAATTATTGACCTCTCTTTGAACACTCTCACTTAGAACAAACTTCCTAGTAAGATTACCTATTTTATTGGCAGATAGCTCTAATTCTCTTCTCCATTTATATCCGTAAGTCGTTCTGATTCTTTTACCCCTATAACAACCTCCTTTTCTATGCTGTAGAATACAGGTCATTATTTATTTGATTGCCTTTTTCATTTGATTGTATACCTCTTGAAGACAAGGACTGTCGTTTTTACTTTTCCATTCCTTATAGTTGTATCTAGAACTCCTCTCCCTTCTTGCTCAATCTTAGTTTAAAGGCTTCCTGAATCAATAAGGAAAATAAAATTGGAATTCTAACCAATGAAAACACCTTAGCAATATCCAAAGAACCATAAAGGCAGGCACCTATATTCTTTTTTTTTTTTTTTTTTTTTTTCTGCGGTATGCAGGCCTCTCACTGTTGTGGCCTCTCCCGTTGCGGAGCACAGGCTCCGGACGCGCAAGCTCAGCGGCCATGGCTCACGAGACCAGCCGCTCCGCGGCATGTGGGATCTTCCCGGACCGGGGCACGAACCCGTGTCCCCTGCATTGGCAGGCGGACTCTCAACCACTGCGCCAGCAGTGAAGCCCAAGCACCTATATTCTTAATATGCTATTTGTAGTGTGAAAAAAAATGCATGTTTACTGAACATGTGACACTTCCAAGAAGTGACAGCCCTAAACTTTTTTTTTAAGCTGTGGGTTTTCTGAACTTGCTTTTCCCCTTATCTAATTCTCAGAGATTGATTACTTTCAAGAAAACAAAACAGTTCAGTATTATCTACATAAACAGGAAATGTTCATTCACTGCGACAAGCAACAATATTTACTGGGCAACTACTATGTGTGAGGTACTACGTTAGGGGTAGTTAAGACACATAATGAACTAAATAGACACAAATCCTACCCTCATGGAGTCATGACTAGTGGGGAAGAATGACAATAAACAAGTACACTGATAAATCAATGCATAATTCCAAATTGTGATATATGACTCAAAGGAAGCAAATATACATTAGCAATGGAACGGATCATTTTTTATAAACTATCAAGGAAAATATATCAGAGGAAGTTACAATAAAGCCAAGATCTGAATGAACTGGTGCCAATCATAGAAAGAGTTAAAGGACCAACATCTTAGAGAAGGAAACTAGCACAACCAAAGGGTCCCAAGATGAAAAAATGCAAAGTATGTTGGAGGAACTGAAAGATGGCCAAAGGAACTAGAGAGTAGACAGGCAGAGTAAGAGTGTCACCAGATAAAGTTGAATTCAATTAATACATTAATCCACAACGATTAAGATTCTACTCCCAACCATGCAACTGGCATGGTACATGTTTCCTAGGTAACAGCTTCTGAACTGGAAAATCCGTTGTTCCTTTTCGGATCTCAACCAAGTTGGTCCCTTTGCAGAATTTGACAATGATGCTTATATACCATCTTCCTAGATCTAATTCTACCTGTAGCATACCATTCTTTTCTAACGGTAAGAGTGTGGAGTCTGTGGTCAGATTGTACTAGTTCATAACCTGGTCCTGCCACTTACAAGCTGTATAACCTTGGGCATGTTAGCTAATCTCTCTAAACCTCTGTCTTCTCAATGAAAAACAATACTAAAACTGAACTAGATCTTCAAAGAGTTATTTATTGTAAGGATTCGTGTCCATGTTTAATACTGCCTGGGACATAGAAATTGCTCAATAAATGTTAGCAGTTATCATTATTCCCTTCCTTTCTGTTTCACAAGTCTCTTTTGATGGTTCTTTTTCCACCCACACCTGAAAGAACATCCTTGTCTCCTTACTTTTCACTGTATGTTCTCACAGTAGGATCTCATCCATTCCTATGACTTCAACACGGGAAAAATGCCCACATCTATTTCATTCAGTGCAGGACCTCACTCTTGAGCTTCAGGAACCTTTTACACGTTGTGCCTTTATATGCGTTTTCCCTTCTGTCTAGAAGGTTCCTATCACCCTTCAGGACAATTTAACACTGCAAGGTCTCACCGCAAACAGAATTGATTCTCCCAGGCTACGTTTCTACAGAACCTCATCCACTCCTCTACCACCACAATCCTCTTCTATCACATTTTCATTCTTAATTCTAATAGTCTTGTTACTTATCCGTACCTGATAAAAGCAGCCACCAACGCTCTTGAGTGCTCACCACAGGACAGGATTATCACAAGGAAGACAGTACAGCGAGGTCACACAGCTAGCTGACTCGAACTCCGGGAGTGTGATACCAAAGCCCATGCTCTTAATCACGAGACTGTAGTTTAAGCCCAAACCAATTGCTCGCTGATTAAAACTACTAATTATGAGAGGGGAGAAAAAGATGATTGCTCAAGCCATCTAGTTACATCTGGACACGGGAAGGGTACGCGCACCAAGGTTCAATTCTGGGCATTAAGAAGCAGCTTCAAGGCTAAGTCGGCTGGAGCAGGAAAGGTGGGCGGACGAGAGCGATAAGGGCAGTGGGCTGGGCAAGATGAGGTGAAGAGAAGGAGTGAGTCTGAAGGCCAGGACTGAACGGGTCAGATACGACTGAACTCCCCAACGCAGAAGCCACTGCGCTGCTTCCGCGCCCCTACCGCTGGACTCGGATAGCCAACGCGGAATCTCTGGAAGCGGCGATAGCCGAAGCCTAGAATCCCGCTCAACTCGCCTCCCTCACGAGCCGAGCCTGCTGTCCACGCACTATTTCGGCTTCCGGATCAAACCTGGCGTGACCACGCAGCGTGCGTCTCCGTCGGAAGCAGTAAGGCAGACGGGCGCCCAGACACTGTCTGCCCATGCGCGCCAAACGCTACAAGCTCTCAGCTCCCAGCACTCGCACCCCCAAAACGACGGGCTCACCTTAGGAAACGCGCCTGCTCCTTGCCCGCCAATGGCGTGCAACCGCTGCGTTCGCCGCTCGCACTGCCCGCCAATGGCGTGCGACCCTGCCTTCGCCGCTCGCCCGCTAGCTCGGGCTCCGGCTCACTCGTCCCGCCTCCTCGCCCCCTTCAGCCTCACCCCTCCAAATATGAGGACGGATATGACGACAGTTCGAAGGAGAACCAGGCGGGTTTCATTTCGGCGCCTTTCTTTCTCCGGCGGAAGCGATTGGCTGGCGAGGAGCTAAAGAGGCGGGACAAATCGCCGCGGGTTTAGTGCCGCCACTGGAACCGGGAGATGCGGCGCAGGAGCTGTCGCTGTGTTGGCTTTTACCTGGGTCTCGTCTCTTATTGCGGTTCCTTCTGCGCCTTCGATCATGCTGTTACCTTCGGACGTAGCCCGACTGGTATTGGGTAAGCGCCGACGCTGGAGGGAGGGGTATTGAACCAGGCTAAGCAGGACGGAAGGACCTTTGGGGCCAAAGGTTTTCTTTGGGTGGGGAAGCTTTGGGGCTTTGCCTCCCCGCCTGCAAATTCAGACTGGAGGTGAATCTTCTTCAGTCGGAGGCTCGGATGGTTTAAGCTTCTTTGTGTGTGGATGCACCTCTCTTCCGAGGCTCCGTGGCGAGGGGAGGCTGAAGAGAAGCTCGGGGTGAAACACCTGAGGCCCGGATCCGGTGGGAAAATCAGGCCTGCACACTTAATTAGGATCCCTGCAAGGGGAGTTGCCTATGTGATGGATGGACTGCGTTCTTCAGCCTTGGGCTCACTTTCCCGTGTCAGAGCTGGGACCGAATTAGGAAAAATAAGAACTTCCCCAGCCACCCAGCTTTGTAGAAGGATCTTCTTGACGACCTTCTCATAACTAGCCCTTAGAACTACGAATTTGGGACAAATGGGGTGATCTTCCCTCTCTATCCCCCACCCTCCCGCAAGAAGTCGTAGAGTGTAGAGGTTTGAAATGCCAGTTGCATACTTTAAGACAGCAGCAATTCCTGTTCTTTTGATTAGCAAGAATTTTCACAGGGGAAATGCCTTCCAGTTAAACATTTTCTAGTCCTAGTTAGTTTTTCCTCAATTTGAAAAGAATTAGTAACACTGCCAGTTGTCAGGCTGTATTGTCTGTGTGGGAAACGGGTTTTGTTGTTTTTCCCCTGAAAGAATAAAGAGGATTGTACTGCTGGGAATGAGAGCCACATAAATCTCAAAACCGGAGCCAGTGATTTACAGACATCATATGTGAATGGTAAATGGTAAACATTGTGATAAAACTTCCCCTGGCATCCACGGCCATTACTACCATTATTTTATTGCCAGAAAAATCCATTTCGTATTCCATTTTAAGTACTCAGCCCTGTCCAAAAAAATGGCTTTTGTGCACAGGCTCTTGATGAGCACATTTTGCAGAAAACATTAGAAGGTAATGGTTCCACCATATGTTTTTGGAGAAAATAATGACTTAAGTTTAAACTAATATTTTGTTAATGTTTGGTTAATCTTTTGTGCACTTTATCAGAACTGAATATCAACAGTTAACCTACATCATCTAAGGAAAAAGCTAGCTATCTTGTAATTGTTATATTAATTAGGATTATATGTAAACAGATCCAAAGTAGACTTTCACAAAGTTCACAATAACATTGACATACTTTATTATGGGTAGCTGTCCTGTGCATTGTGGGATGTTTATCAGCATCCCTGGCTTCTATCCATTAGATGCCAGCAGGACCCCAGTCCCCACCCCCACCCAGTCGTGAGAATAAAAAAAGTGTCCAGATATTGCCAGTATGTTTCCTGGAGGGCACGAACCACTGGTCTTAAGAAAGCAGTACGATTTTCTAACTGGAATAATTTACACCAAACTTGTATTTATTCTCCACAAACCAGCTGCTCTCCTAGACTTCCTCCTTTTTTTTAAATGGATAAAAACTACAGAGATTGTTTCTTACCCTAAAATTCTTATTTGTCATTCACATTCCATTTTCATTGCCACCAATCCTAGCAGTATGCATCCCATTACTTCTCTTTTGGACTGTTGTCATGGCTTCTCATATGGTCTTGCAATTCATCTTATTTACTGTTACAAAAATCTGCCTAAAGCATTCACACTACACCTCCAATTCTGAAAGTTGAAAGAGTTGTACACTTAAAAAAATTTCAAGTTGTGTGAAAGAATAATCCCCAAAAAAGCAAATCTCCCCACACTCACCACTCTTGCTTTTTTCATTTAGCATTATATCAACATGGAGATCTATGATCACACAACTTAGTGGCTTAAAATATTAACAGTTTTATTATTTACTCATGTTTCTCCTCCTGTCAGTACTCCCTCCCTCTCAGTACTCCTTCAGCCCCTCTCATTGTTGGCCCCTTTTCTTCATTATGTCCTTTCAGCAAATCTTTGGGTGGTAGTATGTTCCAGGCACTGTGCCAAATGCTAAAAATCGAGTTCTCCCCTTAGAGTTTACATAATTGGGTTTTTTACCCTTACCCACACACTCCAAAACATTTTCCTAGACCCCCACCTCACATTCTATCTAATGCTCTATCTATGTCACCCTTTCACAAGTCAGATTTATTCAAAGAATAAGCTCTACTTAGTTGCTCTATTTCCTCACTTAGCTTTCATTCTTCAACATACTGTGCTAACTTTCGTTAGCAGTAACCTCACTACTCCACTTAAATAGCCCTTGCTACTCCGCTACATCCAGCTATTTCCTTGCTGGAATTTCTTTAAATATTGTACAGGCCAAACTACATCAAAGTGTTGTTTGTTGCCTCTGGGCCACCAGTTTTGGTTTTATTAGTATGTCATACAAGGTGCTCTGTGGAACTGATCCTACCCATCTCTCTTGCTTGATCTCAACTTTTCAACATAGGCCCTATGCTCCAGGCATACCAAACGACTTGCAGTTTCTACAGATACTCTTATGTATTTTGTTCTCTCTGCCTGCAATGTTTTTCTCCCCTAGTACACTTGTATTCAAGGTTCAGGTCAATTGTAATCTCTCAAACTTTTTCCAGCAGGTACAGTTAGTACTTTCTCCTTACATGCTCTCATGGCATTGTGGATTACTTCTGTCATACTCTTACCATGTTTTATTGTAGCTTTGTGTTTACTTACTTTTTTTTTTGGTAAAATAAAACATAACAAAATTTAACCATTTTAGCCATTTTTACAGTTCTGTGACATTAAGTACAATCACATTGTTCTGTAAACATCACCATCATTCACCTATAGAACTTCACCTTACGAAAATGAAACTTTTTTGTCCTATGTTGTATTCTTAATCTGGGATTAATGGACAGGCTTCAAGAGTTCTGTGAGCCCCCAGACTATCTATAAAACTTAATGTATAGGTGGGGCATTTTTTTTATGGGTAAAGTATCCAGAACCTTATTTAGATTCCCAAATACGTTTGTTCCTTTCTGTGTGAGTCAGCATCCATTCAGGAAAACTGAAAGTAATCTGAGTATTTAACATGGAGGGATTTAATGAGGGTATTGGTTTCACTGGTGATAGAAAAGCTAAGACAAGCTGCTTACATGAGCCAGCTCAGAGAGTAGCAACAGCAGGAAACCACTCTGATAATCAGTAAGACAAGGAGAGATGAAACCCAGAGGCTGGTTTCACTGTGGAAGCTGGAAGGTAGACTTTGGTGTGGGAGCAGTAGTAGAGGAGATTCTACCATGGCAAAGAGGAAATGGAGGAAAAAAACATGGCTGCTTCCAACTGCCCTCCAATCTCCAACTGGTGCTTCCCATTGATTGAACCCAACCAGAGGCTAGCCGACATGGAGCCCAGGAAATTGCCTGCAGGGGCTCAGGTTTCCTGTCCTACAGGGCAGAGCAGGGGAAACAGGAAGAGTAGATTTGAAGGCAAACAACCAGGACTGCCATACCTCCGAAAGTTGAAGAGCCACTGGTTCTATTCACCTTTATATCACTAAGATGTAGATATTTAATAAATATTTACAAAAGTGTAGCTGTGATCATGACCTTCCCCTTTGTACTGAATAATATCTGTCATTTTTTTCAGATTCTGTTTATTCAGATTCTGTTATTTATTCATAATAATGTCATTGCTGACATTTATAACATTTTATGGTCCTTACCCATTCTGTCTTTTCAGCTGTATTTCCAGCTGTTCTCCATCATATACCTAGTTCTTCATCCAAAACAGGCATGTTCTTCAAACATGCTCCATATGTGCTTTCCATCAGCTTCGTTGGGATTCCCCTACTGTCCTTCACTATTTGTCTCTTCCTTGAAACATGCATAGTATTCCCCAGTCTGTTAATACTTTCTCTAGCCCCTATGAAGTAACTCCAATTGTCTTACCACCTTTCCTTATATTACAGTTATTTGCATGTATATCTTTTGGGTCCTTGTAGATTATAGCTTCTTTATAGAGAGATTTTCCTTGTTATTTGTGGATCTAGTAATATAAAGCACTGCAAGTTAAGTATAAAGCACTGCAAGTTAAGTCTTCCCAAGAATTATTTACATTTTTTAAAGATCTTAAACTACTGATATTTGGGGGAAGTTATTAGAATATGTGAAGGAAATATTTTCATGTAGGGAGGTTTGCTGTCTCTTGCTTTCTTCATCAGGTGTATCTCTCTTTATCTTTCCCTCTCTATAAGTAAGAAGAAGAGAGGGCAGACTGTTGGCATCCTAGGTCCTAAAATTCAAAAACCCTAGATATAGCTAGGATTTTGTCTTTCCTTCTCTTTTTCAATTATGTTTTCCCTTCAGTCTATTTTGTTACTCATTACTACCTCCACTGAAAAGCAGGCAGAAGACAATATTAAGAAAAAAGGACATTCAAATTACCTATTTGAACATTGTTCAGTAAGTTTACACAAAAGATGTAGTTATTTTAAAGGTTTTTTTTTTTTTTTTTTTTTTTTGCGGTACGTGGGCCTCTCACTGCTGTGGCCTCTCCCGTTGCGGAGCACAGGCTCCGGACGCGCACGCTCAGCAGCCACGGCTCACGGGCCCAGCCGCTCCGCGGCACGTGGGATCCCCCCAGACCGGGGCACGAACCCGCGTCCCCTGCATCGTCAGGCGGACTCTCAACCACTGCGCCACCAGGGAAGCCCTAAAGATTTTTTTAAGGAATAAAAAGGAGAAATAAATTAAACTAATTTTGAAGAGTAACTATTTGTATTATTGTAATAAAAGATAATTGGCCCCTATTGTGTATTTTCATTGTAACATTTTAGATTTAGAATAATTTGTACCTAAAATTTCCCCCATTATTCTGATTGAGAATTGGTTACAATCAGGTACTTAATGATGATAAATAAGCTTTTCGTAGGCAAATAACTGGTTAACTGTAAGTGTAATAATAAATGAGCATGAAAGCAATCAACTGTTGCTTTACCTCATTATTTTGGAACTTCCCAGACAAAAGTAAAGCAGAATACACCAAGTCTAATCCAAAATGGGGATTCTAGATAGCCCAAAGGTGGGCATTTTTTTTGAGAGCAGAAGAGTTATATCAGATATTGCTATTTAAAAATGTATCATAACTTTTAAACCCTGTTGTAGAAGCAATCTAGCCTTTTAACAAAGGCTTTTCTCAAATGTATACTATACAAAAGTATAATATCTTACGAGAAGCCAAAAACTATCTGGTCTTCGTTGATTCCTTTTTTTTTTTTTTTTTTTTTTGGCTGCACCGCTAATTCCCTGACCCTCGGCAGTGAAAGCACAGAGTCCTAACCACTGGACCACCAGGGAATTACCACCATATTTTTCTAGAAAGGTTAACTGCATATCACTATATTCTGTCTTGGACAGCGTTTTTCAACCTTTATTTCGTTATCGTACTCTTAGGAAGTATTTTTAGACTTTTTTTTTTTCCCCTAATTGCCCCTTGCATGAGATTTTAATGTTACAAATATACCGTTTATATATTGTATGTATATCTGTGATTTATGCATAAAAAGAGTTATATTTTATTCTTTCCTCTTCCTCCCCAGTACCAATTTTCACCCCCTTGGGACTATGTCATGCATTTTGAGAATACTTGGTCTAGAAAAAAGCAAATCTACGTTAAGGAATTAGATTTCATAACACCAGCTGTTAGAAGTCCCAAGTGGTTGTCAATATATCTGGGGTGATTAGTACTTTTGAAACTTTCTACCATGAAAAGAAACTGTTTGGGGTCTTCAGTTTAAGTCTTGAAGCATGTAAAGAAAAAGCTCCAACTGCCCTGATTCCATGAATGATTCTAGTGATTTATAGACATTTAAAATTCTAACTTCATGAAATCCTAGTGGCAGCTGACTTACTTATTCCAAATAATGTAACTGTTAGAAAGCCAGTCATAAAAAATGATTTCTTTTCAGCTGGCTGTAGTTTTATTGGGGTTTATATTGGGTTATTTGTGAAAAATGAAAAAACAAGGAAAATAGCAGTCTATCTTTGATCCACATTGAAAGTGATTTTATATTTTCAATGAAGGGGATATTGAAGTGGTAGTATCTGAAGTGAAAGGTTTCTTCTGCTTTCTAAATGCTTTCTCACACTCCAAACGACAATGTCTTTGGTTGTTTTGTTTTGGGTTTTTTGTATGTTTGTTTCTTCCTGTAGCATTGATTAGCAAGAGGTTGGAAAACTGATTCGTCAACTATGAGTACAAACTGGTGAATTGGTTCCCAAATCCCAGGTAGGGCATTCCCTAAAATGGGATGACAATTTCCTTGCCCTTTTCTTTTTATAATGCTCATATATAATAACTTTGTAGGCCCTCTCAAGTTTTTGACTTGAAGGGCCTGGTTGAAGATATCATTCCAGGTGAAGAGGGTAGACCTTTATAATTTTAAAGTTGGGAAAGACCTTAGTAATAATTGCCTTAGTAGTTATTAACTATTATACCAACACCAAGGTAAATATACTACAAAGGGAATCTAGTATCCAGTAATAGGATTTTGGTACATAGGGAATTCAAAAAAAGATTCTCTGAGGAAGTGATAATTACAGTAGACCTGAAGAATGAGTTGGAAAAAAAAGAAAAGGAAAAAAAATAAAGAATGAGTTGGAAGTAGCTAGGCTAAGAAAAGATAAGCTGCCCAAGCAAAGGCAATAAAGTATACAGTAGCCTTGAAATAACAGCATTTATGTATTGAAAACATGCTCAACATCAGTAATTATTAAATAGAAATCAAAACTACAATGAAGTACCACCTCACATCAGTCAGAATAGCCATATTAAAAAGTCTACAAATAACAAATGTTGGAGAGGGTGTGGAAAAAAGGGAACCCTCCTACACTGTTGGTGAGAATATAAGTTGGTGCAGCCACTATGGAAAACAGTATGGAGGTTCCTCAACTAAAATTAAAGTTGCCATATGATCCAGCAGTCTCCCACTCCAGGGCATATAAACAGACAAAACGATAATTCAAAAAGATACATATACCCGTATGTTCATAGCAGCACTATTCACAATAGCCAAGACATGGAAACAACCTAAGTGTCCATCAACAGATGACTGGATAAAGATGTGGTACGTGTATACAATGGAATACTACTCAGCCATAAGAAAGAATGAAATAATGCCGTTTGCAGCAGCATGGATGGACTTGGAGATTATCATACTAAGTAAAGTAAGTCAAAAAGAGAAAGACAAATACCATATGATATCACTTATATGTGGAATCTAAAATATGACACAAATGAACCTATTTACAGAACAGAAATACTCTCAGACATAGAGAACAGACATGTGGTTGCAGGGGGGAGGAGAGGATGGATTGAGAGATTGTTGTATAAACAACAAGGTGCTACCATACAGCACAGGGAACTGTATTCAATATCCTGTGATAACCATAATGGAAAAGAATGTTTTAAATGTGTGTGTGTGTGTGTGTGTGTGTGTGTATTTATTTATTTATGTATAACTGAATCACTTTGCTGTACAGCAGAAATTAACACAATATTGTAAATCAACTATATTTCAATTTTTAAAAAAAGCATTCATGTATTCGTGGAATTGAAAGACCAGTTTGGCTAGGAAAGACGGAATGATAAGACATAAGGCTAAAGAGGAAATTAGGATATAAAACAAGTAGAGCCTCATATGACATATTAAGAATATAGGATTGTTTCTCATTGAGATATAATTCACATACCACAAAGTGTAAATTTCAGTAGTTTTTAGTACATGTTGTACTACCATCACCATTATCTTAATTCCAGAACATTTTATCACCCCGGAAAGAAACCCCATACTCATTAACAGTCACTCCCAATTTCTCCCTTTTCCCATCTTCTGGCAAATAGTAATCTACTTTCTGTCTATAGATTTGCCTGTTCTGGACATTTCATGTAAATATGATTATACAGTATGTGGCCTTTTATGTCTGACTTCTTGAATTTACCAGTGTTTTCAAGATTCATCAGTGTTTCAACAAGTATAGATAATTCCTTCTTAGGGCTGAATAATATTCTGTTGTATAGATATACCACATTTTGTTTGTCCATTGGTGAACAGTAGCTTGTTTCCACTTTGGGGCTATTATTAAAAATGCTGCTGTGAACATTTGTGTACAAGTTTTGTTTGGGCATATGATTTCAGTTCTCTTAGATATATTCCTAGGAGTGGATTAGCTTGGTTGTATGGTAATTCTATGTTTACTATTTTTGAGAACTTAACATATGGTTTTCAAAAGTGGCTGTACCATTTTATGTTCCCACCAGCAATATATGAGGTTTCCAATTTCTCCACTTTTTTGCCAATACTAACTACTGTCTTTTAATTCTAGGTATCCTAATGGGTATGAATTAGTATATCTCATTGTGCTTTTGCTTTTACATTTTCCTAATGACCAACGAAGTTGAGCCTCTTTTCATGTGCTTATTAGCAGTTTGTGTATCTTCTTTGGAGAAAGGTCTGTTCAGATCTTTTGTGCATTTTTTAATTGGGTTATTTGTCTTGTTATTATTGTCTTGCAAGAGTTTTTTTTAATATATTCTGTATTCTGGTCCCTTATCAGATATATGATTTGCAAATATTTTCTTCCATTTTGTTGGTTGTCTTTTCACTTTCTTGTTTGTATCTTTGGAAGTACAAAAGTTTTTAATTTTGATAAAGTTCAGTTTATTTTTTTCTTTTGTTGCTTATTCTTTAGATGCCATATGTAAGAAACCATTGTCTAATCTAAGGTCAAAAAAATTTACACCTGTGATTTTTTTCTAAAAGTTATAATTTTAGTTCTTATATTTAGGTCTTTGATTCATTTTGAGTTACTTTTTGTATTTAGCATGAAGAAAGGGTCCAACTTCGGTTTTTTGCAGGTGGCTATCCAGTTGTCCCAGCACCAGCTGTGAAAAGACTATTCTTTCCCCCATTGAAGTGATGTGGTACTTTTCTAAAAACTCAATTGACCATAAAAGCTTAGACTGTTAATTCTGTTCAACTGATCTACATGTCTATCCTTATGCCAGTACACAGTTATCTTGATTACTATAGCTTTGTAATATGTTTTGAAATAGGTAAATGTGAGTCCTCCAGTTGTTTTGTTTTCGAGATTGTTTTGCTACTCTGTGTCCCTTGTATTTCCTTACAAATTTTAGGATCAGTTTATTTATTTCTGCAAAAAAGGCAGGTGGGGTTTTGATAGGGATTGTGTTGTGTGTGTAGGTCAACTTTGGGAGTATTGATATTCTTTGGGTCCATGAACCCAAGATATCTTCCCATTTATTTAGTCTTATTTAACATCTTTTAATGTTTTCTAGTTTTAGTGTACTCTTATTTTGTTAAACTTATTTCTAAGTATTCTTTTTAATGTTATTTTAAATAGAATTGTTTTCTTAATTTCATTTTTGGATTGTTCATTGCAAGTGTATAGATATACAGTTGATTTCTGTATATGCATCTTGTATCCCACAGCCTTGCTGAAGTCATTTAAAATTTTCTATATGTGACATCATGTCTTCTGGAAACAACTGACTTTTGGTTTCATTGATTTTTCTCAATTTTTTAACTCTCTATTCCTTTTTTTTTTTTTCCCCTCTAATATCCATTATTTCCTTCCCTCTGCTTCCTTTGGGTTTAGTTTGCTCTATTTCTAGTTTCTTAAAGTGCAAGGACAGGTTATGGATTTGAGGTCTTTCATCTTTTTAATACAGGTATTTATAGCTATAAGTATACAAATAAGCAATGCTTTAGCTGCATCCCATAAGTTTTGGTATATTGTATTTTTGTTTGCATTTATCTTAAAATATTTTCTACTTATTTATATATTCTCTGACCCTTTGATTATTTAGGAGAGTGTTTGATTTCCACATATTTGTGAATTTCCCGTTGTTTCTGATTTCTCATTTAATTCCATACTCAGTATGATTTCAGTCTTTTTTCATTTATTAAAGACTGGGCAATTAGGAGAGAAATTGAAATAACAAGCATCCAGATTGGAAAGGAAAGAGTCAAATATCTCTATTTTCAGATTAGATGATGTCTTGACCAGGCTAGAACTTTCAGTACAGTGTTGCATAGAAGTGGCAAGAGCAGACATCTTTGTCTTGTCCTTGATCTTGTGGGGAAAGCTTTGAGTCTTTCATCATTGAATATGATGTTCACTTGTCTTAATGTCCACTTTGTCTAATACTGGTGTAGCCTCTCCAGCTGTCATTAGGTTACTGTCTGGATGGTGTATCTTTTTCCATCCTTTTATTTTCAACTAATTTGTGTCTTTTTTTTGAACATTTTCCCCCTTTTTAATTAATTAATTTTTATTTGGCCACATAGCGTGTGGGATCTTAGTTCCCCAACCAGGGATGGAACCCACACCC
The DNA here is from genome assembly GCF_963924675.1 of Phocoena phocoena. Taxonomy (NCBI): domain Eukaryota; kingdom Metazoa; phylum Chordata; class Mammalia; order Artiodactyla; family Phocoenidae; genus Phocoena; species Phocoena phocoena. Next base: position 24,653,066 of record NC_089226.1, read on the forward strand.
CCTGCATTGGAAGCACAGAGTCTTAACCACTGGAGCACCAGGGAAGTCCCTGCAGTTGTCTTTTAAAGCAGAGAGGAGAAAAAGGATTACAAACAAATATCATTTATACTATTTTATTCTTGCCTGTGTAGTTACCTTTACCATTTTTCGTTAATATTTTAGTGTGGATTTGACTTTCATTTTAGTCTGAAGGACTCCCTTTAATATTTCATATAGGGCAGGTCTGTTAGCAGCAGATTATTTCAGTGTTTTTTAATCTGGGACTATCTTAGTTTCTTAATTTTGAAGAAGTCATGCTAGATAATAGAATTCTTGGTTGACTTTTTCCTGTCAGCACTTTTAATATGTCATCTCACTGCCTCTGGCCTTCATGGTTTCTAATGAGAACTCAGCTGTTAATCTTATAGAGGATCCCTTGTATGTTATAAGCCATTTCTCTTTCCACTTTCAAGATTCTCTCTTTTGACAATTTACGATATGTCTAGCTATGGATCTCTTTGAGTTTATCTTACTTGTAGTTTTTTGAGTTTCCTGAATAAGTAGATTGATTATAGTTTCCTAAAATTTGGGGTGTTCTCAGCCCAATATTTCTTCAAATATTCTTTCTACCCTTTTCTGTCTCTCAGTTCCTTCTGGGACCCCCAGAGCATATGCTTATGTTGGTACATTTGAAAAAGTTTCACAGGTCTCTGAGACTGTTCACTTTCGTCATTCTTTTTTTGTTTGTGTTCCTCATACTAGATAATCTCATTTGATCTATGTTCAAGTGCACTGATTCTTTGATCTTTCTCCTCAAATCTGCTATTTATTGGCAAATTTTGTACTTCAGTTATTATGTTTTTTGTTTTCAACTCCAGAATTTCTACATGGTTTTTTTTCTTTTAATTTCTTTCTCTTTTATTTCTTTTTCATAGATGTTCTCATAATTTTGTTTAGATATTTAGGCATAGTTTTCTTTAGTTCTCTGACCTTATTTTAAAAAGCTGAAAGTTTTAAGTCTAGTGCCTTGGCTTCCTTAGTGACAGTTTCTACTGACCGTACATTTTCCCCCTTGTTTATTAGCCATACTTTCTTGTTTTTCTGCATGTCTCATAATTTCTTTATTGAAAATTGAGAACTTTAAAAGTTTTCAATTGGTATAGTGGTAGAATGTGACAACTCTTGTAATCTGATTCACCTCCCTCCTTCATGTTTGTTATTGCTCCTTGTTGTTGTTTAGCAGTTTTTTTTTTTTTTTAACGATTAGTCTCCTGAACTAATTATGTAAGGTCTATATACTTTGAGTTTATATTCTATGATTGGACAATGATTTCCTTAAATGCTTGGAGTCAGTAAATCTCCCACTGTTTGCTAGGGGGCTGTGTGTACATTGGGGTATGCTTCAACATTCAGCTAAGCATTTGACAGCTTTGCCTTAGCCTTCACTTCCTGCTTGTCAGAGGCTTATGGTCAGCCAGAGGTGAGTGCTTAGGGTTGTCAGATCTTTTCTGAATACACATGCTACCCTACATTTGCACATGGCCTTCTAGTGTCCCAGGAGTATGTCAGAGCTTTTAAAATCCCCCTACAGACTTCTCATTCCCCAGCTTTTCTTTTTGAGTTTGTTTGTTTGTTTAGCTTGTGTTTGTCCCAACCATTATCTCTGTCATAGGCAGCTGTAGTGTTAACCAGTTTCTGCTGATTGATTTAACAAAAACACCTCCAAGGAGAAGGTTTACACAGGGTGAACTTTGATTCAATTCAAAGACAAGCCATGCAAGTGAGGTTTTACATGAAGTTGTCACACAAATCAAATAATGACAGTTTCTGGGAATGGGACTTGGGAAAGAGTCCAGCTTCATCTGATCTGTCCATTTTCTACTGGGCTGCTGGTTTTCACTGCATTTGCAGGCTGTTGATTTTCAAGTATACCACTCAGTTGGAGAGATGAGCATGAGAATAGAGGAAGTTAAAATGCCACAGTGTTGATTGTCCTTACTGACATTCAGCCATTTTTCTTAATAAATGCTCACAGATTTTTTTGCAAGACAATGATTATTTTCAGAGTTCTGTAAAAGTTTAATAATTTGTGCCGGTGTTCTCATTGCTTTTATAGAAGAGAGGACTTTTGGAGGTCCTTACTCTTCCATTCCTGCTGAAGCTGCTCAGGATTTAGAAGTTTAACCTGAGAGCTGTAGGAAATGATGTGAGCCCTTCAGCTTTACACAAGGAAATAACTTAACCAGATTTGATTCACAAGTCAAGGCAGGTGTGATGCCTTATAGATGAAGTATCTTACTCTGGAAGAATTTAAGTGCTTTTCTTCCCCAAAGCCACAATGCTTATTTTAACACAATAGAGTAAGAACCTGGTCTCCTGATATCCTATCTAGTGTTCTTTTTCTGCTGTATTACTGCTTATAGAGTTGGTTAGTTGAACCCCAGTGATGCTAAGAAATAAAAAAAGAAGGATAGGATGCTAGTCAAGACAGTGTTCATATATATGAAAGTACAAAGCACTGGTACATGATATTGTTTCATAAATGTCAGTTAGGTGTGAATATTAAAGTTCTGGTTGAAATAGTTAATGCTTTGATTCCCAAAGGGCAGAAATTAAAAAGCAAAGGAGTGCCTTTCTTACATTTCATACGAAGTAGGTCTTCTCTTCAATTTTTTTTTACACCATTAGGCAAATAAGTGAAATATACAGGTAAATTGCAATGTTGAGAGAATGTAATTTTTTTCATAATCCAATAAGTTAATTTATACCATCTACTCACCTAGTTAATTTGGAGGTTATGGAGTAGAACATTTATCACTTATTGGTTCTCTTATTTATTGTTACTTTATTGTTTCTCCTGTAAGCATTACTGTGCAGTAATTGCACTTTATCAAACACCTTATTTTTCTGGGTTAGCTAGAGTTTCTGGGAGTTTTGGTTTTTTCCAGTTTTATTGAGATGTAATTGATATGCATCACTGTATAAGTTTAAGATGTACAGCATAATGGTTTGACATATATATTGTGAAATGATTGCTGCAGTAAGTTCAGTTCGCCTCTATCATCTCCCATAATTACAATAAAAAGAGAAAGCAAAAAAACAAATTTTTTTTTCCTTGTGATGAGAACTCTTAGGATCGATTCAATCTCCTAACAATTTTCATATATATCGTACAGCAGTGTTAAGTATAATCACTTACTATATTGCAGTGTACTTACAGTACCTAGTATTTACAGTTGACCCTTAAACAACACAGATTTGAACTGTGCGGGTCCACTTACATGTGGATTTTTTTTTCAATGAACACACTCTACTACACAATCCATAGTTGGTTGAATCTGCGTATGTGGACCTCGGATTTGGAGGGCCAACTATAGTTATACATGGATTTTTCGACTGTGTGGAGGGTCGATGCCCTTAGCCCCAGCATTGTTCAAGGGTCAACTGTATTTATCTTGTAACTGGAAATTTGTATCTTCTGACCGCTGTTTTCTGATTGCCCCTCCTTCCATCCCCTGCCTCTGGTAACCACAAATCTGGTCTCTTTTTCTGTGAGTTCAGTTGGGGGTTTTTTGTTTTTGTTTTTAAGATTCCACATATGAGTGAGATCATATAGCATTTGTCTGTTTTGGCCTAAGTTATTTCACTTACCATAATACTCTCAAGTTCCATCCATGTTGTCCCAAATGCCAAGGTTTCATTTTTTTTTATTAATGGCTGAATAATACTCCATTGTGTGTATATATACACCACAACTTATTTATCCATACATTCATCAGTGGACACTTAGGTTGTTTCCATGCCTTGTCTATTGTAAATAATGCTGCTATGAACACAGGGGGCACAGATATCTTTTCAAGATAGTGTTTTTTTCTTTCCTTTGGATATATTCCCAGAAGTGGAATTGCTGGATCATATGGTAGTTCTATTTTTAATTTTTTGAGGATCCTCCATACTGTTTTCCGTAGTGGCTGTATCAGTTTTCAATCTCACCAACAGTACACAAGGGTTAATTGGATAACTTGGTTTCTTGTTCTTGAATTTTATGAGTTCTTTATTTATGTGGGTTATTAACCCCTTATCAGATAGATATGTGGAAATATTTTTCCCATTCCATAGGTTGTTTTTTCATTTTGTTGATGGGTTTCTTTTGCTGTGCAGAAGCTTTCTAATTTGATATATTCCAACTTGTTTATTTTTTATTTTGTAACTTGCGCATTAGGTGTCAAATCCAGAAAATCACTGCCAAGACCCATGTCAAAGGGCTTTTTTCCTGTTTTCTTCTAGGAGTTTCTTGCTTTCAGGTCTTATGTTTAAGTCTTTAATCCATTTCAAGTTAATTTTTGTGAGTGGTGTAAGATAAGGGTCTAGTTTCACTCTTTTATGTGTGAATATCCAATTTTTCTAGCACCATTTGTTGAACAGATGGTTTTTTTCTCCATTGAGTATTCTTGGCTTCCTTGTCAAATTTAGTTGACCATTTATGCTGTGGATTTTTTCTAGGCTCTCAATTCTGTTCTGCTGATCTATTTGTCTGTTTTTATGCCAGTACCATACTGTTTTGTTTACTATGGCTTTATAGCATATTAGCTAGAGTTTTTCTTTTCGAACAGCTGTTTTATGAATTCTGCCTTGTACTGCAGCACAAACTGGTGTTTCAGGCAAGGCTGTAGAATCCCATCATGTTCACCTGAAGTTACATTTATGATATGAAACTGCTGTAGTATTTTCAACAGCACTTTTAATTGAAAGTTCAGCATTTACTGAAATTACTGAGTTACATTTTATTTTTCCTTTAGGTTACTTACAACAAGAGAACCTTACTTCTACCTGCCAGGCTTTTATTTTGGAAAGTTCAAATTTAAAAGAATATGCAGAACACTGTACAGATGAAGGTTTTATCCCAGCCTGCTTACTGGTGAGTGATTTGTTCTTTAAGGAAATATTTCACCATTGACCCACATAAGACACTATAAACATGGTCTTAAAAATCAGTCCATTAGCAAAATCAAAATGGGCAGAAATTTGATAGTTTGTATTCATGCATCGGTGGAAAGACCTAAAGAAGGCCAGCTCTTTTTTTCATACATTTATGTCTAAGCTGGGAAGTGAATTCCAACTTTGAGAGTCAGTTTCAAAATGACACCTTCATTTCTAATTAGTTTCACTACTGCTTGTTTTGGGGCTTACTTGTTTACTGCCTGTTATGGACTAAATATTTGTATCCCTCCAAAATTCGTATATTGAAACCCCACCCCTCAGTGTGATGGTATTTAGAGGTAAGGCGTTTGGAAAGTAAATAGGCTTAGATTAGGATATGAAGTTGGGACCCTCATGATGGGATTTAAAAAGTGCAAGACAGAGAAATTTCCATGTGCACACACATCAAGAAGGGGGATGTCTACAAGCCAGGAAATAGGTCCTCACCAGGAACCAAATCATCTGCCAACTTGATCTTGGATTTCCCAGCCTGCAGAACAATGAGAAACAAGCCACCTGGTCTATGGCATTATATAGCAGTCCAATCTTTCCTATATTTGCTTTTCCTATAGTTGCTTACTTCAGACAAATATGAAACATATTTTGATATCTTGTCGTCACCTCTTTTTAAAATATCACTAGACCAGTAGAGCATTGTTTGGTATTTAATGGGTATATGCTAGAACTACATTATTTGAAATGGTATTTTGTCATTTTATTTTACTTTATTTTATTTTGCGGTACACGGGCCTCTCACCGTTGTGGCCTCTCCCGTTGCGGAGCACAGGCTCTGGACGCACAGGCTTAGCGGCCATGGCTCACGGGCCCAGCCGCTCCACGGCATGTGGGATCTTCCCGGACCAGGGCACGAACCCGTGTCCCATGCGTCGGCAGGCAGACTCTCAACTGCTGCGCCACCAGGGAAGCCCTGTCATTTTATTTTAAACATGGGTCTTTAGATTCATTTCAGCTGTCACAGACAACATGATTATCTATGGAGGAAACCTAAAAAAACGTACAAAACTGCTGGAGTTTAGCAAGGTTACAGGATACAAAGTGTACGAAAGTCCATCATATTTCTTTATACCTACAATGAACCATTGGAAGTGGAATTAAAAAATATATACCATTTATAGTAGCACCCAATAAACAAACAAAAATAAAATACTTAGGTAATATATGTAACAAAATATGTGTAAAATCTGTATGCTAAAATCTACATGAAAGAAATCAAAAAACTTGAATAGAAAGAAAGATACACTGTGTTCATGGAATGAGCAACTCAATATTGTTAAATGTTCATTCTCCAAATTTTGATCTATACATTCATTACAGTCAAAATCCCAACAAGTTTTTTGTTTGTTTCTGTTTTGAAATGGCCATTTATTGACTATGTCTAATCTGCAAGTTACCATTTACATCCTATTGTTCACATAGTTTTTTCAAGAATAAACAGAAACTACATCTAATCCATTCATTTAAGGGGGATGGCTAACAATGTGACACAGAAAGCCCTGTGTCTGCCTAGGGGAAATAGAGTAAGTCCCCTACATAGGAACCTTCAAATTGCAAACTTTCAAAGATGCGAAATGCTACTACCCAGACATCACTGGATCGTTTTTTCAAGAGGATAGATGGAATTAAATCCAGCAAGGACCAGAACCTGTGCCATCAACGTCAGGTGTGAGTGAAATTGTAGTTTGCCCTCTGTCTCCTATTGCTGATGATCCTTCAGCTCAACCATCTCCCATCTCCTCTCCCTCCTCCAGTCAGTAACTCTTCTTGCCTTTTGACTCAATGCTAGCCCCTGTGTGCCAGCTATTGTACTGTACTACTGTACTTTTCAAGGTACTGTACTATAAGATTAAAAATGTTTTCTTTATTTTTTGTGTTTGTTTTTTATGTATTATTTGTGTGAAAACTATTATAGACCTATTACAATACAGTACCATATAGCTGATTGTGTTAGTTGGGTACCTAGGCTAACTTTGTTGGACTTAACGAATGCGCTTTTGGAATGGGACTCATTCATATATAAGGGACTTACTGTAATCAGCTTTCACTATGATACGAATTAGGAAGTGATTCCTAATTTACTGAATATCTACCAGGTGCACACTCAGCATCAGCAAATTGATGATAACATTTTACAAGAGTGATCCAGATCCACAACTCTTTTGACAGCAGGACCTAATTTGAACTGATATTTATAGTTTTAAAAATCCCACTCTCTAACTATTTATCAATTTAGTTGTAGAAATGTTAAATTTTAGATTGTGGGATGCTGCCCCAACCCCACAGGAGTTATTACATAATACACAGTTTATGTCCAGGTATAATAGGCATTATCTCAAAATCTGAAAAAAACTGAAATTTAATACACATTTGGGAGTGATGCTGATAATAGGTGGGGCATTGCATTTGTGGGAGCAGGAGTTTATGGAGAATCTCTGTACCTTCCTCTCAATTTTCTTGTGAACATTAAACTGCTTTTAAAAATTAAATAACACATATGATCCCAACAGTTTCAGGGATTTTGGATCTTCACTGCAAATGATTTGATACTGTTGGGCTCTTCATTTATTTAATGACAATAATTTTAAAGAATGAGGGTATTCAGAGAAAAATACTCAATAAACATTTTATTAGACTTTTTTTTTTTTTTTTTTTTTTTTTTGCGGTACGCGTGCCTCTCTCCACTGTGGCCTCTTCCGTTGCGGAGCACAGGCTCCGGACGCGCAGGCCCAGCGGCCATGGCCCACGGGCCCAGCCGCTCCGCAGCACGTGGGATCCCCCTGGACCGGGGCACGAACCCACGTCCCCCGCATTGGCAGGCAGACTCTCAACCACTGCGCCACCAGGGAAACCCTAGACTTTTTAAAATTCATAATATCATAAGTTGTAATCCAGAGTTAATTTATCCTGTCTGCCAAATACTTTATAATTATTATATTTGTAAAGCTACCAAAAACATTGTTCACAAATCCAAAGAAGTCCTAGTCACATTCTTTTTTTTTTTTTTTTTTTTTTTTTTGTGCGGTACACGGGCCTCTCACTGTTGTGGCCTCTCCCATTGTGGAGCACAGGCTCTGGACGCGCAGGCTCAGCGGCCATGGGTCACAGGCCTAGCCGCTCCACAGCATGTGGGATCTTCCTAGACTGGGGCATGAACCCGTGTCCCCTGCATCGGCAGGCGGACTCTCAACCACTGCACTACCAGGGAAGCCCGTAATCACATTCTTAACATTAACTTGCAGTCCAGTATCAGATTTGCTTGTGTTGAATTGGTTTATTGACAATAGCTGATTTTTGTTAAAGTAGCACCCACTTAAAAGATCATTGATCACTTTATCATTATGAAATGCCTTTCTTTGTTTTTGTTTTAAAGTCTGTTTTATCTGATACAAGTATTGCTACCCCAGCTTTCTTTTCATTTCCATTTGCATGGAATATTTTTCCATCTCTTCATTTTTACTCTTTGTGTGTCTTTAGATTTGAACAACCAAGTCTCTTGTAGACCGTATATAACCTTCACACTAGCTTTATAGTGGGTGATCCACTACCTTTACTATGTATTTGACTCTACCAGTGAGATATTTTTCTTTCATAATTTTCTTATTTCTAGTTTTGGCCTCTTCTTTTCCATTTAAAGAAGTCCCTTTAAACATTATTTATAGGGTCGGTTTAGTGGTGATGAACTCCTTTGGCTTTGTTCATCTGGGAAACTGTATCCTTCACTTCTGAATTATAATCTTGCCAGGTAGAGTATTCTTGGTTGTTCGGTTATTTTTTACAGCACTTTCAACATGTTGTGCCAGTCGCTTCTGGCATTTGAAGTTTCTGCTGAAAAATCCTCTGATCATCTTATAGGGGTTCTCTTGTATGTAACTAGTTGTTTTTCACTTGCTGCTTTTAAGATTCTCTGTTTCTCTTTAACTTTTGACATTTAAATTATAATGTGTCTTGGTGAGGGTCTCTTTCGGTTCATTTTGTATGGGACTCTATGCTTTCTGTATTTGGATGTCTTTTCCTTTGACAAGTTAGGGAAGTTTTCAGCCATTATTTCTTCAGATAGGTTTTCTATTCTTTTCTCTCTCACTCTTCTCCTTCTGGAATCCCTATTATGGGAAAGTTAGTGTGCATGACGTTGTCCCAGAGATCCCTTAAACTATCCTCATTTTTTTGCAATCTTTTCTGTTTTAATTGAGTTATTTCTGCTACCTTGTCTTCCAGATTGCTGATCCATTCTTTTGCATTCTCTAACCTGTTGATTGTCTGTAGTTATTTTCACTTCGGTTATTGTATTCTTCAGTTCTCATTGGTTCTTTTTTGTATTTTCTCTTTGTTGAAGTTCTCACCTGAGTTCATCAATTCTTCTCCCAAGTTCAGTGAGCATCTTTAGGACTATTACTTTAAACTCTTTAGCTGGTAAATTGCTAATCTCTGTTTTGTTTAGTTCTTTTTCTGGGGTTTTATCTTATTTTGTTTGTAAGGTATTCTTTTGTCTCTTCATTTTGCCTAGCTCTCTGTATTTGTTTCTGTGTATTATCCTGGTCTTGAAAGAGTGGCTTTATGTAGAAGGTGTCTGGTGAGCTCAGTGGTAGAATCCCCCTGTCACCAGAGCCAGGTGCTCCAGGGGTATCCACTGTGTGGGCTGTGTGCACCTTCCTGTTGTGGTTGGGCCGCAGCTGCTGTGGGTGTGGTGGTGGGCAGGGCCATCCTTCAAACTGGGGGTCTGAGGCCTAGCCACTACTGCTGCCAGCTTGCTGATGCGCAGTGCTGTCCTCTTGGAGTAGGAGCACAAGTACCACTTAAGTAGTGTTGTGGAAGAATAACCCAAACAGTTCTTAAAAAGGATATGTTCAAGGACTCACATTAGTCGACCTTAAGACTTACTAACCAGCAATAGTAATCAGGATTGAGTGGCATTAGGAGATAGTTAGGTATAAGATCAGTGGAACAAAATAGAGAGTCCAAATGTGATTTTTTTTGACAAAAGCACAAAGGCAATTCACTAGAGAAAGGATAATCTTAACAATAAGTGGTGATAGAACAATTAGACATCCAGATTTTTTTAAAAAAAAAGAAAAAGAAAAACCTTTACACATACCTCATACAAAAATTAACCAACAGTGGATAATAGATCAAAATGTAGAACATAGAACTATAGGAGTTTCAGAATAAGACATAGGAGAAACTGTGCAATCTTGGTTTTGGTAATGAATTTTTAGACATGAAGCCAAAAGCGCTGACTGAAAAATGAAAACTTGATAAATTCAACGTTATAAAAATTTTTAATTTTTGCTCTATAAGAGACAATATTAAAAGAATGACAAGCCATAAGCTAGGAGAAAATATTTGCAGCTCTGAAAAAAGGATTGTGCCCAGAATATATAGGAAACTTTTTTTTTTTAACTGAATTTTTTCTTTAGTGGGCAAGAGATCTGAAGACCCTTCCCCAAAGAAAATACAGGAATGGCAATAAGCATGTGAAAAAAATACTCCACATTATTAGTCATTAGGAAAATGAAAATTAATACCCCAATCAGATACTGATACATACATATTAGAATGACTACTATAAAAAACAATTTTTAAAGTTTGTCAGATTCTTGGTGGCAAAGATGCAGAGCAACAAAAACTCTTATTCATTGCTGATGACAATGCAAAATCATACAGCCGCTTTGCAAAACAGATTGGCAGTTGTTAATGAAGTTAAACAACTGGGCCGCACGTGACCCAGCATTCATACAACCAGATATTTACCCAAGTAAATTGAAAAACTTATATTCACACAGAAACTTACATGCTGATGTTTATCTGTGGTGGTCAAAAACTGAAAATAACCAAGATGTCTTTCAGCAAGTGAATGAATAAACAAACTGGTACATTCCTACTAGTAAGCAGTAAAAAGCAGCACTATTGATTCATATAATAACATGAATGAATCTTAAATTCTTCTGAATTCTTCTAAATTAGCAACTTTAACAAGTAAATTAATATAGATAATGGGAGCCAGTTTTCTCACTCTGTGAGAAAGAAAGTACAAATAAGCATAAGAATGAGACCTGTAGCATTAAATTATATAGTCAGAGATATCAGTTATGAAGTTTATTTTAATATATGTACAGTTATATACAGAAATACAGATTTTTTTTTTTTTTTTTTTTGCGGTACGCAGGCCTCTCACTGTTGTGGCCTCTCCCATTGCAGAGCACAGGCTCCCGACGCGCAGGCTCAGCAGCCATGGCCCACGGGCCTAGCCGCTCCGCGGCATGTGGGATCTTCCCGGACCAGGGCACGAACCCGTGTCCCCTGCATCGGCAGGCAGACTCTCAACCACTGCACCACCAGGGAAGCCCCAGATTTTTTGTATATGTGGATTAGCATATCTGTGTGTGTAGCTCTGTGTGCTGTGGGGGCCTAACTGCAGTAATACCCTAGTAACTACAAGCAAATCTACCACCCACATTTTTACTTCTCATGGTTCTGGAGGTTGGAAAGACCAAGATCAAGTGCCCCTGTTTCCGATCCTGGTGAAGGCTGTCTTCCTGGCTTATAAACAACCACCTTCTTGATGTGACCTCACATGAATTTATGTGGACATAATTCATTATATAGCATTCATTCAGCAATTGTTTTTTTAGCTACTAAAAATAAAGCAAGGTATAATGATCCAGTTAGTATTAGGTGTATCCCTTAACTTCTCAGACTTTAAATAATACAGAAGCTACTGTACCACAAGCAACTCTATGTCACTAAAATGGACAACCTAGAAGAAAGGGATGAATTCTTAGAAAGGTACACTCTCCCAAGACTAAACTAGGAGGAAATAGAAAATATGAGCAGACCAATCACAAGTAGTGAAATTGAAACTGACTAAAAAACTCCCAGCAAACAAAAGTCCAGGACAAGATGGCTTCACGGGTGAATTCTGTCAAACATTTAGAGAAGAGTTACCTATCCTGAAACTATTCCAAAAAATTGCAGAGGAAGGAACATTCCCAAACTCATTCTGTGAGGCCACTATCACCCCGATACCAAAACCAGACAAAGATACCACAAGAAAAAGAAAATTACAGGCCAGTATCACTGATGAACATTGATGCAAAAATTCTCAACAAAATACTAGCAAACCAAATCCAACAATACAGTAAAAGGGATCACACACCATGATCAAGTGAGATTTATCCCAGGGATGCAAGGATTTTTCAGTATACACAAATCAATTAGTGTGATATACCACATCAAAAAATTAAAGAATAAAAACCATGTGATCATCTCAATAGATGCAGAAACAGCTTTTAACAAAATTCAACACCAATTTATGATAAAAACTCTCCAGAAAGTGGGAATAGAGGGAACCTACTTCAACATAATAAAGGCAGTATCTGACAAAACTACAGCTAACATCATACTCAGCGATGAAAAGCTGAAAGCATTTCCTCTCAGATCAGGAACAAAAACAAGGATGTCCACTCTTGCCACTTTTATTCAACATAGTTTTGGAAGCCCTACCCACAGCAGTCAGAGAAGAAAAAGAAATAAAAGGAATCCAAATTGGAAAAGAAGAAATAAAACTCACTGTTTGCAGATGATGACACTATACGTAGAAAATCCTAAAGATGCTACCAGAAAACTAAACTCATCGATGAATTCAGTAAAATTGCAGGATACAAAATTAATACATAGAAATCTCCTGCATTCCTGTACACTAACAACAAAAGATGAGAAAGAGAAATTAAAGAAACAATCCCATTTACCATTGCATCAAAAAGAATAAAATACCTAAGAATAAACCTACCTAAGGAGGCAAAAGACCTGTACTCCAAAATCTATAAGATGCTGATGAAAATAAATCGAAGATGACATGAACAGATGGAAAGATATACCATGTTCTTGGATTGGAAGAATGAGTATTGTCAAAATGACTATACTACCCAAGGCCATCTACAGGTTCAATTCAATCTGTATCAAATTACCAATGGCATTTTTCACAGAACTGGAAAAAAAATGTTTTAATTTGTATGGAGACACAAAAGACCCCAAATAGCCAAAGCAATCTTGAGAAAGAAAAACGGAGCTGGAGGAATCAGGCTCCCTGGCTTTAAACTATATTACAAAGCTAGAGTCATCAAAACAGTATGGTAAAAAAAAAAAAAAAAAAAAAACAGTATGGTACTGGCACAAATACAGAAATGTGGAACAGGATAGAAAGCCCAGAAATAAACCCACACACTTATGGTCTATTAATTTATGACAGAGGAGGCAAGATTATACAATGGAGGAAAGACAGTCTCTTCAATAAGTGGTGCTGGGAAAACTAGACAGCTACATGTAAAAGAGTGAAATTGGAACACTCTCTAATACCATACCAAAAAATAAACTCAAAATGGATTAAAGACCTAAATGTAAGGCGGGATACTATAAAACTCCTAGAGGAAAACATAGGCAGAGCACTCTTTGATACAAATTGCAACAATGTTATTTTGTATCCATCTCCTAGAGTTATGGAAGTAAAAATAGTAATAGACAAATGGGACCTAATTAAACCCAAAAGCTTTTGCACAGCAAAGAAAACCATAAAGAAAATGAAAAGACAATCCACAGAATGGGAGAAAATATTTGCAAATGATGCAACCAACAAGGGATTAATCTCCAAAATTTACAAACAGCTCATGCAGCTCAATATCAAAAGAACAAACAATGCAATCAAAAAATGGGCAGAAGCCCTAAATAGACATTTCTCCAAAGAAGACATACAGATTGCTAAGAGGCACGTGAAAAGATGCTCAACACTGCTGATTATTAGAGAAATGCAAATCAAAACTACAATGAGATATCACTTCACACCAGTCAGAATGGCCATCGTCAGAAAGTCTACAAACAAATGCTGGAGAGAGTGTGAAAAAGGAACCCTTCTACGCTGTTGGTGGGAAGGTAAATTTGTACAGCCACTATGGAGAACAGTATGGAGGTTCCTTAAAAAACTAAAAACAGAGCTACCATATGATCCAGCAATCCCACTCCTGGATATGTATATGGAGAAAAACGTGGAAGGATACATGCACCCCAATGTTCATTTCAGCGCTTTTTACAATAGGCAAGGCATGGAAGCAACCTAAATGTCCATCAGCAGATGAATGGATAAAGAAGATGTGGTACATGTATACTATGGAATATTAGCCATTAAAGCAAATGAAATAATGCCATTTGCAGCAGCGTGGATGGACCTGGAGATTATCATACTAAGTGAAGTCAGACAGAGAAAGACAAATATATCACTTATATGCAGAATCTTTTAAAAGATATAAATGAACTTTTTTATAATACAGAAACAGACTTAGAGAACGAACTTACGGTTACCAGGGTGGGGAGGGGGGGAGGAGGGAAACTAACACAACATTGTTAATCAACTATACTCTATTATAAAATTTTTTTTTTTTTTTTTTTTTCTTCAGTGGTACGCGGGCCTCTCACTGTTGTGGCCTCTCCCGTTGCGGAGCACAGGCTCCGGACGCGCAGGCTCAGCGGCCATGGCTCACGGACCCAGCCGCACCGCGGCATGTGGGATCTTCCCATACCAGGGCACGAACCTGTGTCCCCTGCATTGGCAGGCGGACTCTCAACCACTGCGCCACCAGGGAAGCCCTTTAAAAAATTTTTTTAATGACACAGAAGAATAAAATAGGGATCTGCTATGAAAGTTCAGGAGGGGAAAGGGAAGTAATCACCTATGTGTTAGACATTGTCTTAGCTGTGTTACATTTATCATCAATCTTCACCACAAAAGATTGTATTAATTAAGAAGTCATATGTCTTAAGTCATTAGGAAGTCATTTTTATATATGAAAGTAAGCCTTAGAAAATCTGGGTGATTTTTCACACATTCAGTAAATGTTGAACTTAAAACCAGAACTGTCTGCTCTAAAAATCCTTGGCTTTTCCCTGTTCTATTATATGACCTCAAACTTGAGGTAATAAAAGCCTGCCCTTTAATTACTGATAGGAATGGGGGCAGTGGGGAATGACTTTATGAGATGGTAGAAGTGAAAATAGCAAGGTACTGATCCTTGGGAATGATATCTCTTACACTCAATTTTTTTACTTTGTTCTTTGGCAGGTTCACATAGCATTCAGGATAGAAAGGGCAGACTAGGAGTGGGTCTGCATTTGTGTGACTGGATCCCTACCTCCCAACTGAAAACTGCATTCCTGCCATTGTACTATCTTAGCTAAAGAAACAGTCACAGTATCTTATTCAGACAAGGTTCTTTACCCTTAAAAGATTTGATTCACCCCCTGACAAGCGACTGTTTCCATCTTTGATGACCTGCTCTTCACCATTTCTTTATCATCTACTCTGTAATCCAGATCTTTTATTAATTTTTATGGTGAAATATTTTGTAGTGGGAAATTATTGGTAGTATTATTTGGTTTTGGTAATGCTTGATCTTTTTCTTTTCAGTCTTTATTTGGAAAAAATTTGACAACAATTTTGAATGAATATGTAGCTATGAAAGCAAAAGGTAAGAATTCAGGTTCAGGGATTTTTTTGTCAGTTTTATACAGCATTTATCTAATATTTTTAATTAGAAATAATTTTTAAAGGATATTAATACTTCTTAAAAGCCATAAGAAAACTTGTGTCAACTATGATGAGATAAAATTTACTGTGAAATATCTAATTAAATAGTTCATTTTTATTGAGTGATAAGTATAAAATAACACTTTCCTAAATTCGTGTCTTAAGGAGAAAGTTAGATTTATTCTCTCATATTGGTTATTTCTGTAGTTTACAACATGTTAAGAAAAGACTCAGCAGTAAAGAATTAGTGTAAATGATAACATTTTTTTAAAAAAGCTTAACATTTATTGAGTACTGTCTATTGCAGCATTGTGCTGTGTGCTTTCATAGGTTTTATCTCAGTCCTTAAAATAATCCAGTGAGAGTTGTCGATTGTTTAGACCTGTTCTTAAGTATCAGAAAATTGAGGATTAGAGAAGCCAGATAACTTCCAAGATCACAAAACTAGAAACTGTAGAGAGTAATAAGCCTTCAAGTTCAGGGCCTGAAGATTTTCTTTTCCCAAACTGTTTTCACTATCTTACAGGAATGTTTAATGTGTAAATGGCCTCAGAAACAATATGTTATTGCAATACAAAGGTTTATATCCCACTTTTATGTTGGGTAGCTTTCTCTGGTTTGAGCTTTTATAAGTATATAGTAAAGAATTTAAATACCTTATGAATTTCCTGTCATTGTGGCTTTAGAACACATCCTGAAAAAGACTAATTAGTCCTGAGGAATTTTACCTGTAATTCTAAGTAGAGTAGTTGCTGAGCAGTCATGGTGATTTGTACATGAAAACATTGGATGTAGAAAACTAATTTCCACACTCCATGGGGGTTTGTATAATTTTATAAATTTAATTTATAAATCAGATTATTTTAATTTACTTTCAAATGTCACATGATAAATAGAAGAAAGATTTTAAATAGTTTGTCTTTTTTATTTCAAAGAAAATATAAAATTATTGATCTAAAAAACCTGCATAGTTTTCACAAGTTTCCTCTTCCATTGTATTGTATCTGATTCTTAATGGCTTGAGCAAAGAAAGCAGCCTCGTTGTAGCTTTGCAGGTCTTTTACAAGATAGGCTTATTTCTCAGTTCCCAACAAAACGTCAACAGCTGAGATATAAGTTTTCCTTATTGATTTTCTGTGTCTGTTCAAATTAAATGATGAATTTTCTCCAACTGTATTCATTATGAAATGTTTCCTCTTATGATTTAGAAACATCAAATGATGTCCCAGCAATTTTGTCATCTCTGTGGAAGAAGTTAGACCATACACTTTCTCAGATCAGGTAATAAAAAGCTTATACAGTAAGCTTATCAGAATGTGCATAATGATTTTGGAATGCAAGCGTGTGTAAGAATCACTTCACATATAAATCTTATGACCTACATTGTGCATTTATATAACACTGATCTAATTTTGAAATTATAGGTTATTGATATTTCTTTGTCTTTGATTGAAATAATTTGAAATTAAGTTGTGTATTTTAATAAAATGTTTAAAAATGAGGAAATTAATGGCACTCCCGGGTTCCCATAACAATTTAGAGGCAGATCTCTGGCTGAATACAAATCTAGTCCCAGTCTTGGTGAATGCAAATCTCCTAACGTGGGCCCCATGTGACTTCCCTTATACAGTTGTGTCTTCATTACACATGCAGAAAATTGATATGTGGAATCCATGCCTCCTTTGTTCTTCCCTTATAAAGAAACAAACTTGAATAGTAATACTTCTGAATCTTCTGCTTTTAGAATTATCACATGGGACTAATCTGCCTTCTACATATGTCAGGGCCTTGGAATGCCAGTTTCACCATCCTTAGAATAGGTATCAATTTTAGAATGTATCTTATTTAACTAGAGTCTAGTATGAAAACCATAGTTTCTTACCCTTCTCTGACAGCTACAAGTGAATACCCCACTTAAGGAGAGGCCTTGTTTCTTTCCTCAGTTTAAACTGCTAGAATGGCTCCAAATGCTGTCTGTGTAACTCTGTACCACATCTTATTTGGTAGTCTTACTTTTTTTTTTTTTGGCTGTGTTGGGTCTTTGTTGCTGCGCGCAGGCTTTCTCTAGTTGCGGTGAGCAGGGGCTACTCTTTGTTGCGGTGCGTGGGCTTCTCACTGAGGTGGCTTCTCTTTTTTTTTTTTTAACATCTTTATTGGAGTATAATTGCTTTACAATGGGGTGTTAGTTTCTGCTTTATAACAAGTGAATCAGCTATACATATATCCCCATATCTCCTCCCTCTTGCGCCTCCCTCCCAGCCTCCCTATCCCACCCCTCTAGGTGGTCACAAAGCACCGACCTGATCTCCCTGTGCTATGCGGCTGCTTCCCACTAGCTATCTGTTTTACATTTGGTAGTGTATACGTGTCCATGCCACTCTCTCACTTCGTCCTAGTTTACCCTTCCCCTCCCTGTGTCCTCAAGTCCATTCTCTACGTCTGTGTCTTTATTCCTGTCCTGCCTCTAGGTTCTTCAGAACCTTCTTTTTGTTTTTATTTTTATATCCCATATATATGTGTTAGGGTATGGTATTTGTTTTTCTCTTTCTGACTTACTTCACTCTGTATGACAGACTCTAGGTCCATTCAGAGGTGGCTTCTCTTGTTGCGGAGCACCGGCTCTAGGAGCATGGGCTTCTGTAGTTGCAGCATGCCAGCTCAGTAGTTGAAGTGTGTGGCCTCTAGGGCTTGTGGCGCACGGGCTTAGTTGCTCCATGGCATGTGGGATCTTCCCGGACCAAGGGTCTAACCTGTGTCCCCTGCATTGGCAGGCAGATTCCTAACCACTGTGCCTCCAGGGAAGGCCCAGTAGTCTTACTCTTATTCCCCTTTCCTGACCCTCATCTTTCCTCCCCTTGCAAACATCCTCAAAGACATTCACAGTTTAATTAACACCTATGATTATTTATAAGTTACTGCAATATTTTATTGACAAGGTATTACATAAAAAAAGAAGGTTCTTAGCCAGGTGTTCTCCAAGATTGGTTCATGCAGGGGACACGGGTTCGTGCCCCGGTCCGGGAAGATCCCACATGCCGCAGAGCGGCTAGGCTGGTGAGCCATAGCCGCTGAGCCTGTGCTCCGCAATGGGAGAGGCCACAGCAGTGAGAGGCCTGCGTACCGCAAAAAAAAAAAAAAACTGCTTATTCAGGACTTCCCCGGTGGTCCAGTAGTTAAGACTTTGCCTTCCAATGCAGGGGACGGCGGTCCCATCCCTGGTCGGGTAACTAAGGTCCCTCATGCCATGGGGTGTGGCAAAAAAAAAAAAAAGTGCTTATTCGATTTGGTAAGTTTCGTGGCTCTTGTTGGTAGAGATTTATTTGACAGATTTTTGAGGACAATGGCACAGTGTCTTACTGTTTACAAAATATCGATACATGGGTAACTTCAGTTCATAATAAAAGGAGAATCAGCTTGTATTGTGAATTTTCTTATCTGTTTGCTTTGTTCCTTCTTTAGAGCTTCCATGAAGTAATGTCATAGTCATAAATTTGATGAAAGCAGGATCTCCTTTGAAATCAACTTGGATTCTGAAGTATTTATGTATGGAGTTATATGTAAAATCAGAATTTCTCTGGGAAGGCATCTCTATAGTTATAAAAGATAATTGATAATTGTAAAATATTATATATAGCTTTCTTAAGTATATTGAGTTCCTAAATTCAAGTCAAATTGTACTCTTAGTGGGATGTCAAGGCTCTCTAATGCTTATTACACTGGATAGAAACTTGGTTATTAAAATTATGTATGTGTGTATGTTTATATGCCACTGTTTTTCTCCTAAAGCAAATAAGATTTGGTTACCTAGAAAATGTGCTTATCTTTTTTGTCTGAGAGAGATTTCTTGCCTTTTAACTCATAATTTACTTAAAGTCTGACTGTAACTAAATCAGAATGTATTCGGCAATAGAAGTTTTTTAATGTCAAACTACTTTTGTTTATTAGGAGCATGCAAAGTTCCCCAGGCTTTGCTGCCAATCAGAGAGGTTGGTATTCAACTTTAAACTATAAATAATGTTCAGAATTACTTTAAACTCAAACTTACTGTCAGATGAACATTTTAGTTAACAATACATGTATGCTAAGTTTATATTTTGTTTAAACTACTGCTTTTCTAAGTACTGTTACCATATTAGGAAATAATATTTTCATTTATTTTAAAAATATGCATTTTAAATATTCCCTATTTTTCTCATTGACTCTCATGTATTCACATCTTTTAATTCTCATTCCATAAGTCTGTTTCCTAATTTGTGGAGATGTTATCAGTATGAATTATTACAGAAGAAATGTATTCTTGGATTTTTAAAGTTTGAATGTACTCAATTTTAGTTTGTTGCTTTTGAAATTATCATGTAAACTTAGTTGATATTTTTAAGGGCTGTTTTTCAGTCCGTAGATCCACCATGTTAAACATGTAGTAGAACACATATCATGTAAACTTCTTAAAATTCCCAAAATACTCTGACATTGAGTTAATTTTTTTAAATGCTCATGTGTTTCAGCCCGAACAAGAAGTGGAATTGCAGAAATCAAACGGCAGAGAAGGCTTGCATCTCAAGCAGCTCCTGTCAGTTCAGAGTTGCTGACTTTACCGTATCTTTCAGGGCAATTTACTAATTCTCCTTTGACAGCTACACAAGTTATTCGGCCAACTGGCCAGATTTCAACTCCTTTGAGGTCAAATTTTGTAGTGGTCAACCATTCACAGTCACAAGACACTATGACCCGTAAGTCTACATTCTGCACTCTTAAATTTTGTTTTTAATCAAACTGTATAAATGAGATGATGTGCTAATATCTTTATATTCATGGTATAAAATTATAGCAAAAAGTAGATAAGAGGCTAGAAGTAGAATAGACATTAGGTAAATCTGCCATTAAATATACATATTATTAAATCTATGAGACATTTTAATCTAGGATTCTTCTTATGTCTGTTCTAACTGAAGTCCAACCTTCTCAATTCTCAATTCTAGTTCTCAATTCTCTTCATTAATAGAAAAGACCCTGTTATTTGATTTTAAAAGGAATGTGCATTATATTTCACCACCTTCTTATCTTTGTTCATGGTAGTCTGTCCTGCTGGAATGAGGAATGTTTTTCCATCTCTACCTGTTGAAAATCCTGCATATTCCTGGCTGAATCTTAGAGCTAGGGATAAACTTAGAGATCATCTGATACTTCTTGCTTCTTATATACTTGAAATTATTATAAACACATGATACTAAGGGGCAAAAGTCTAGTTAATAACAGAGTTGGGGTTAGAACTGAGGTGCCACCTCTCAGTTCTTAGACCAATCTCTTTTCTGCACAGGTAAAATGTATTGACATCCACTATGTTCTCCCTTATTTCCATCTTTTCTCCATCCTCTTTAACACCTCTGGGTAAAAACACTTACCCAGTACACTTAGTTTATACTTCTTATAATTATTCTGTTCTGCCATGATATTTTTTGTTGAGACTATTCTGTATACTGTACTTTGTATTTTATCATAAAACCTTAAGTCACAGAGACTATGTTTTATATATCTTAATATCTTCTACCGTGCCTTGCACAGAGCAGGCACTCAGTGTATACTAACTGAATTTAATATAAAATAATAATCACTTTGTAGTGCTATTTATTTCATTAATGCAAGTATAGAAAACTATTCAGTTTCCTTGACTTACTGCTTTGTTCTCTTGAAATACAGCTGGAGAGGCTTTAAATATCATTCCTGGTCCTCAGGAAAGGAAAACTCATGCCAGTTTAATGTCTCCTGGTAGACGCAAAAGGTAAATGCCTTTTAAAAGGACAAGTTTCCAATAACCTTCCAAAAAAAAAAATTACACCAGGATATTTACATTGTGAATAAGGTAACAAGATTGCATTAAGTACTTGAGACTATTTACTATTATATCCATTTCAAAACACTTTTTTTTCCCCACAGTCTATCCTCCCTGAAAACAGGTTGTGTTTTATAATCACTGACCTATTCACTGTTTCATTAGAAATATTTTTTTTCTATAGTGGTATATAGAAAAGTATATCTTAAAATTGATGTTAACTCAGATTTTTTGAAATAAGCATTCTTTTAAACAAATATAAATAATATCTGCATGTTTTAAGGTCTACAAACACATATTTAAAGTTCTAAATCGATGGTTAAAAACTCTTCTCAGGGACATTCTCTGAGAAAAGTTTCTTTCTGTCCTATTTAGCCCATGTGTCTTTGTTTGAAGGATATTTCATAAAAGAGAGATAATAGTTTAAAATGTTGTTTCTGTTTTCTCAACTGCCGTGCCATGGGTATTTTTGTTGGAATTTTTACTGTTGATTGTCTCTCATTCAAGTCTGACCTCATCCTCCTTTATGGCAAGGTTTCTCACTTAACCACCTAAAACAATAGAACTACTATAATAGTATCTAACATTTATAAGAACCTTGACCTTTTTATAAAGTCTTTACATATATTTTATTGAATTCTTTCATAAACCCAATAATGCAGTTGGTTTTATCCCATTATAGAGTGGGTCAGAGGGTACCTTTCTACAGACCATATAGCTAATAAGTAATAAAGCTAAGCCTCAAATTCATTTCTTAATTCAAGTCTATTAATGCTTTTCAACTCAACTGCCCTTTGTTCCTACCACAAATAGAGAAAATATCTTTTCCACCATGATCTTAAGATTAGTCTTTACATGTAATTATCATTGAATTGGTTATTCATACTAGTTAAAAGACAGGCTTTTAAAATGTGTTTCAGTGAATCTCAAAGGAAAAGTATCACTTTGTCTGGACCTCATTCAACAATACGGAATTTCCAGGATCCAAATACATTTGCAGTAGAAAAAGTAAGTGACCTTCCGAAACTTTGCAACTTAAGATATTCCTGAGTTTATAACTATTGATATATACACAAATATATATATGTATGTATGTATGTATATTTAGATTATGTGTGTGTTTGTGTGTGTGTGTAAAATACAGTATTTCTATAAGACTTCAGTAGAGGGAGTTCCCTGGCAGTCCAGTGGTTAGGACTCCGTGCTTCCACTGTAGGGGTTCAATCACTAGTTGGGGAACTAAGATCTTGCAAGCCGTGCAGCATGGCCAGAAAAAATACTGTGGTAGAATTACCTTGGGATAGACTGTAGTGAAATTTAACAGTAGCAGATAGTCCAGTCAGAATAGATAAAATGTGCAAATGCACCAGGTAAGAAACAGAAGTGTGTTTACAAAACTGTAAATACATCATTGTTGCTGGATTATGCAATATAATAGGGCATTTTTCCTAGAATAGAGACAGGTTATTAAAAATCTTGTGTGAAAAGCTAAAGAGTTTGGAACTGTATTTTGTAGTCAGTGAAGAAAGAGTTGGTGAAGGATCTGTGAATACCCTTGTAAGTCAGGTGTTAATATCGAGGGAGCCACCATAACTTTTTGAGTTTCCACCTAGATTTATTAAAACTATCCAGCTTCCATTGATTCTTTTTAAATAAATAACATAATACTCTATCCTATGCTTTTGCTAATATTGACTTTGTTTTCCAGCAAATGGTTATTGAAAATGCTCGAGAAAAAATATTAAGCAACAAATCTCTTCAAGAAAAGCTTGCAGAAAACATTAATAAATTTTTGACTAGGTAAGCCGTTTGTGTTTAAAATATCTAATTGTTTTTGCCTAATTGAGAACTATGCTAAAAATTTTCCTTTCTGTATTACAGTGACAACAATATTGCTCAAGTACCTAAGCAAACAGATAGCAACCCTAGTGAACCAGAGACTTCAATCGATGAACTCCTGGGACTTCAGGTATGGGTAAGGGTGTGTGTGTGTTTGTGTGTGTGTAGTACATATATTCATAGTTAAAACTGATGATATTCTTGTTTCATTTCAAAACCATTACTAACAGATGTATAAAATGATTTAAAATAATAATTAAAATATAAATTTCCTTCATTATCCAAATGTAATCTGTTCCTGAAAATGTGTTAGTGAATTTTCAAGGTCAAAATTGCGGTTTTACGTAAGGTAGATAGCTAGTGGGAAGCAGTCGCATAGCACAGGGATATCAACTCACAAAGCTCGGTGCTTTGTGACCGCCTGGAGGGATGGGATAGACAGGGTGAGAGGGAGGGAGACGCAAGAGGGAAGAGATATGGGAACATATGTATATGTATAACTGATTCACTTTGTTATAAAGCAGAAACTAACACACCATTGTAAAGCAATTATACCCCAATAAAGATGTTAAAAAAAATTGCGGTTTTATTCCAATTTTATTGAAAAATAACTGATATCTCTCATTGTATAAGTTTAAGGCATACAATATGATGATTTGATTTACATATATTCAAATTGTGTTATTTAGATGGTAAATGTAATAAGACATTCCTAACCATCTAATAACTAACCAACTCTTCCATATATCAATAAAACACTTTTCCTGTATCCATACAACAATGTCATGTATTTCTTAGTATTTAATAATTAAAAATTCATTAGTGGTTATATTTCTGTGCAATAAGCAGTACTGTACAGTGTATACAAAATAAATTACATTTCTTCTGCACCTGCTACAAACTGTATAAAAATATAAAGACACAATGAAATAATATGTTAAAGATACATGATGAATCCAAGTAATATTGAACAAAATAAAATGAACAAGACACTTTAAAAAAGAATAGATACTAACTAAATGAATAATTGTCTGTGAGATTTATTGCTAAGAGAAGGAAGATAGGGGCTATAGTCACTTGCTATTCAGTGAGAGTGAAGATGAAAGAGGGTGAGCTGGTAAAAGAAGAATTCAACAATATGAGTTTTAAGATTTGTCCAGGTGCAAATACCTTTTTGAAGAACAGCTGAGATTTTGGCTATTGCATAGCCTTTTGCTTGGACTCTCAGATAATACATTCAGTTTTGTTGCTGTGCCACAAAATGAATTCATTATAATGAATTTATGGTAGTAGTTTTCTTTCAGATGATGAATTCTGGGTGAAACCACTGAGGTTTTTTTTTTTGTCAGTTCCTTCAGAATACTATAAAAAAAAATTTTTTGGATACATTTTCCCAAAGTGAAATTCAGTAAATTTAAGAAAACATGACAAGCTTTTGAAAGCAACCTTTAAATTATTTAGCAGTCTTCTTTAAAAAACTTCTCCTGTCTTAATGTTCAACATATCCCCTGTTCTAAATTTTACAACCTTCAACTCCTTACTTATATTTTCTCCACAAAATAATTAGGTACTTACCATAATCAAGACACTCTATTAGATACTGTGAGAGATTATAAGAAAATGAAGACACAACACTGTGTTCATGGTGTTCATAATATTGTATATTGGGGAAAAGTTAAAAATTCAGATTTCAATAACTTTGAAAGTACAGCAATACATAATGCCCAATGGAGTAGTATATACATAAGCTTCACTAAGAGAGCAGAGCCAGTTGTACAAATAGGTGAATTTTTTAAAATGTTTTTACGCATCTTTGTGTCCTTGGAGTAGGCAAGATTTCTTTGGCTACACAAATCGCTGTGTTTTTTTTTTAAGACTTCTGTAAAATTCAAAATATCTGCTTGTTAAAAGCATCATTAAAATTAAAAGGCAAACCACCAACATGTATTCCAAGATTCCTTCAATTCTGATTTTTAAAGTTTAGACTCTAATAAGAAATTTACTAGAAAAATGTGTTTCTTCAGCAGTAACTTTTGTAAGAGGGTATGCACCAGTTCATAGTTTGATTAACATTGGATTGTTGGTTCTTGACATTATTTATATTACTGTAAATTTTTAAGTCCATCGATACAGAAATAATTTGTTCAAGCTCCTGGCTTTCTCCTAAATCACATTTCATCAAGAATTATTGATGTTCTCTGTATATCTGCATTGTCAAGGTTAACTGGTTCTTTAACTTCAAGTTTCTCTTTTCATTTTATGGCCATTTTTACTTTAAAAATCCAAGTTTTTAATCACTTCATGAGAGTTCCACCTTACCTCTTGCTCCACATGAATTTTCTATCCCTTGGGATCCAAATGTATGCTTCACCAAAATTGAAGAAAATATAGCACTGCAGAAGGATTTACAGATAAGTTTGTCATTCCATTTAAATCATATTGATCTCCAAAAAAGTTCAAATGTTCATAAACATGGAAATTAATTCCATAGTAAAGAAATACAAATTAAGACAACAGATTACTTTTATGTCTTAGACTGATAATGCTTAAAAATTGATATTGCCCATTATAGGTAAGAGCATGGACATTGTTACATAGAACAGAACAAGCATTCCTTTTTATTTTTGATGGTGATACCATTTTATTCATTGCTATTTACCAATAAAACTGATAATTAGTATTACCTATCCTTTCAGTTTATATATACATAAATTTTCTTTTTTAATTTAATTTATTTATTTTTATACAGCAGGTTCTTATTAGTTATCTATTTTATACGTATTACTGTATATATGTCAATCCCAATCTCCCAATTCATCCCACCACCACCACCCCACCTCCTACCCCCACCCCCCTCCCCGCTTTCCCCCCTTGGTGTCCATACATTAGAACAAGCATTCTTATACAACTTTTGTGCAAGGCTTCTTGACAGGATTTCTCAAAATTTTAAATGTATATATTGTTTGACCTAGTAATTTCACTGATAAAATTAATCCCAAAGAATGAACAAATGCCTGGATAAAGATTTTCACGTATTATTTACCATAACTGAAAATTAGAAAAAATGCAAATGAACAAAAGTGAGAATTGGCTAAATGTGGCAGAGTTATGTAAACAAAAGAGTTCTTTCCCTTTAGAAGGATAGTGGGTTAAACGTTTAGTTTTGTACCCTACTAAAAAGACAGTATAGGGAATTTTTAAAAAGCATAAACCCACAGGGGCTTCCCTGGTGGCGCAGTGGTTAAGAATCCACCTGCCAGCGCAGGGAACACGGATTCAAGCCCTGGTCTGGGAAGATCCCACATGCCGTGGAGCAGCTAAGCCTGTGTGCCACAACTACTGAGCCTACACTCTAGAGCCCGTGAGCCACAATTGCTGAGCTCATGTGCCACAACTACTGAAGCCTGCATGCCTAGAGCCCGTGCTCTGCAACAAGAGAAGCCACCGCAATGAGAAGCCTGCACACCACAGTGAAGAGTAACCCCTGCTCGCCGCAACTAGAGAAAGCCCAAGCACAGCAACGAAGACCCAACACAGCCAAAAATAAATTTAAAAAAAGAAAAAAAAAAAAGCATAAACCCACAAGGACAGAGAAAGAATTTTTTAGAATTTGAAATGGACAGGTGGTACCTGACTTAGCAGACCCTGGATTCTAAGCCAGTAAAGGCAAAGTTCAGGTAAAAGTCACTTTACAAAACACTTGACTCTAGTACCTCTGAAAGTAAACATAAAGATAGGGCTACAAACAGGATGATAAGGTGTAAAGTTTAGGAAGTGTATAGTTAAACTCGATATCTTTTCCCCATTTACACTGTTCCTCAGAAACACTACTTCAGCCATAAACTGTCCCAGCAAGAAATCTAACTCACTCAAATAAGAAAAACTAAAAATACAGATGGTTCTGTAATTATTCTACAGCTTAGACTATAGTTGACAAGGTCCCTGCCTCCTTATTGGCACAGGGTTTAAAGACAGCTTTTGGCATGCTCCTTTTAAGTGTGAGCACATAAACAAGGATTGTCCAACATTTGAAAGAAGTATTTAAAATGAAGAGACTGGGACTTCCCTGGTGGTCCAGTGGTTAAGACTCTCTGCTTCAATTGCAGGGGGTGCGGCTTCTATCCCTGGTTGGGGAACTAAGATCCCCCATGCCATGCGGCACAGCCAAAACTTTAAAATTTTAAAAATAATAAAATGAAGAAACCAAAACAGATAAAAAGAGTGAGGTAGATCTATATTGAAGGCCCTAGAAAGCAGTGTACAACAAACTTATGTGAAGAAAGCAGGTTAAACAACATTATTAAACCAATCTCATAGAAAAAGAGGTCAGAAGTGGAGGAATTGGATAAAGGTGGTCAAAAGGCACAAACTTCCAGTTATAAAGTAAATAAATACAGGAGATGCAGTGTACAACATAATGACTATAGTTAACACTGCTGTATGGTATACAGTTAACCCTTGAACAGCTTGGGGTTGGGGTGCTAACTCCACATGCAGTCAAAAACCCACTTAAACCAAGGGGGAAGGGGGGGTGGGATAAACTGGGAGATTGGGATTGACATATATACACTATTGATACTATGTATAAGATAGATAACTAATGAGGACCTACTGTGTAGCACAGGGAACTCTACTCAGTGCTCTGTGGTGAGCTAAATGGGAAGGAAATCCAAAAAAGAGGGGATATATGTATACATATAGCTGATTCACTTTGCTGTACAGTATAAACTAACAATATAGTAAAGCAACTATACTCCAGTAAAAATAAAATTTTTTTAAAAACCCACTTAAAAGTTTACAGTCAGCCCTCCATGTGTCCTGTTCTGCAAGTGCAGATTCAACCAACCTTGGATCTTGTAGTGCTGTAATACATATTTATTGAAAAAGTTCTGCATATGAGTGGACGGACCTGCACAGTTCAAACCTATGTTGTTCAAGTGTCAACAGTATTTGAAAATTAAGAGAGCAGCATATCCTGGGGCTTCCCTGGTGGCGCAGTGGTTGGGAGTCCACCTGCTCATGTAGGGGACACGGTTCAAGCCCTGGTCCGGGAGGATCCCCCATGCCACAGAGCAACTAGGCCTGGGCACCACAACTACTGAGCCTGTGCTCTAGAGCCTGTGCTCCGCAACAAGAGAAGCCAGCACAATGAGAAGCCCACACCGCAACTAGAGAAAGCCCACGAACAGCAACGAAGACCCAACACAGCCAAAAATAAATAAATTTTTAAAAATAATAAAAATAGCATATCCTAAGAGTTCTCACAAGAAAAAAAATATTTTTTTCTTTTTCTCTCTTTTTTAAATATGTATATGAGATGATGGATATTAACTAAGCTTATTTTGGTATTATTTCACAATGTATGTAGGTCAGGTCATTATGCTGTACACCTTAAACTTACACAGTGGTGTGTGTCAAGTAATAACATTATAGCATGGTTTTATTCTATTTTAATGTTTGGGGATATAGTCACCAAAGTGATTAATTAGTGGTATTAGGGAGCATTCACTTTCTATTTTCTAGTCTTCCTGTTTTAATTTGTTTTAAGTGAATAGTGTTACAATCAGAAGAAATTTTCTTGGAAGGGAATACTACATAAAAGGTACAAAATATCAGATATCCTCTAATTACTTTGCTGGTATTAAACCATACTAATTCAATTAGAATCACTTTTTGTTTGTTTTTTGTTTTTGCAGAGTGAAATCCACATGTCTGAAGAAGCTATACAGGATATATTGGAACAGACAGAATCCGATCCAGCATTTCAGGCACTCTTTGATCTATTTGACTATGGTAAGTAGAACATTTCTATCAAAGCAGTTAGGAGAAAAAAGTTTCTCCAATTTCTCTGGAGAAACAGCTTAAACAGAGTAAAACAACATTTCCCAGAGCATCTGGAAAAAAGTTCCTATTTTCATTAAAGCAAACATGGATATGAAAGAGTTTTTTTGTTGCTTTTTTGTTTTATTTTTTTCTTAAAGATACTTTAGCTGTAAAAATAAAGAACAGTTTTGGGGGTGAGGGGGGTTAGTTGTGGGCAGTTTTGCCAGTCATCAAAAATGTGTTGAGATCTACTCCTATACATATATTATACTAAACACAGTTGGATAATACAAGAGGAATAAAAAGATTTGTCTATTGCCCTCCATCTTATGGCCTAGTGCAGTAGTTCTCAAAGTGTAGTCTCCAAACCAGCAGACCAGCATTGTCTGAGAACATGTTAAAAATGCACTGGTCTAGTGGAAAAATCATACTTGTCAATGATATATAAGGCAACATGTTAAAAACTATAATTAAAGGACTATAATTAAGACCAAACTTTAACATTTGCTTGACCACTGTCAAGCTGTATTAATTGATGCTTATTTTTATTTTGGTCATTTAACCAATTGTTTCCCTATTCCCTTTTTAACAGGTAAAACAAAGAATAATAAAAATATATCACAAGGCATTTCCAGTCAGCATATGGAAACCAATCTCAATGTAGTCTTAGCAGGTGAAAGTAATCTAGCAGTTAAAGGTTCTTTTGAAACAGGAGAATCTGGTAAGAATTTGATTTTGTTAATATCAATCTAAATCCTAATACAAGTCTCAAAATTTCAAAGGCAGAAAATGTTTAATTTGAAAGTTGTTCAAATTACCACATACATCATTTTTGTGTTTCTAAGTTTTCTCTTCATTTAAAAAGAAAAAATTATTCCCACGCCTTTAGTACTTTGATTAAAAGGTGGATTTTTAGTACTCATTCCTTCATGATGCAGTAGACACGCACAAATTGGTGTTAATAGTGTTGACCAGTTCAACCTGTCTGTAACATTTAATGTAATTTTTTTGAGACACATATTCAAATCCCTAATGTGTAAGGTTGGTTTGTGGTATTAATCATCCAGCCTCCTAAGCAAGCTTAGCTGAGTGCTCAGTATCAATATCTCACTTATTTAGAGGAAATTGTATACTTGCTGATAGTCCTGAATTATGGGTTTTATGAGGTTTTAGGTTATATTCCTATGTGTCTACTAGTCAGTTCTTTATGTTTCTGCCTCCCATAGAGTACCAGTATGGCATATAATTGTCCCACAATAACTACTTATGAATGAGGGAGGGCAGTGAATATGTCTATCCTAGAGCTTTTAAATATTGGCCAAGTTTTTTAAAATTTCATTTTTGTGAAACATATGCAGAAGTACACAATAAAAGTGTACTTTAGCTCATTGAATTATAATCAAGCAAATACCCACATAACCATCTCTAAAGTCAAAAAATAGAATACCGCCAGCACCACAAAAACATCTCTTCGTATCTCTTCGCAATCACTACTCCTTTCATCCCTGTTCCTCAAAGATAACCATTATCCTGGCTTCTCTCACATTATCTTGGCATCTTACACTTGCTAAACTTTATGCCTCTTTGGTACCACCTCTATCCATTTCTGTCTACACCAAGTTATGCCACAATAATCTTTTCTGTTCATCTATTCTTAAATTCCATGACCCCTTCCAGCTCCCTCAAAAGACTTCATGGCTTCCAAGTTTCACATCACGCCTTCCAAAAACCAGTTTTGGACTATTTCAGACTATATTCCTATTTTGAGTCCTTTGCCTGTACCCAAATCCAATCCTCCATTTCTTCTTAGGCTGAATTGTAGGATGGCGTGTCTTTCTCATATATATTATGTGTGGAAGATTGTGCTTCAGATAAGCTCTACCCTGCACAAAATGAAATTTGAAATCCTATTTTCTCAGAAAGTCTCTTCCCACTTCGTTGAAACTGACTACCCCTGAATTTATGTGGCCTGTATATAATTTCCACTGGTTTCCCCACAATAAGGATTCACATGTGCTCCATACCCACTATTATTTTACCAGTGTCACATTAACAGAATTTTATGATAGTTGATATACATTTTTCTGGATTTTTCCCAATATTTTTCATATTGTTAATTGTTATTATTTTCTGTCCTAAACTGTGAATGATGTATGACACAGTATATCAGTATTTTCTCAAATGCCCTTTCTTCTTTTTCCAACTATTAACACTTTTATTTGTCAAGATCTCCTCATACAATAACACTTTCTCACATCCCATAGGCCAGAAGAGGTGCCTTTTGTTCCTATACTGCTATGGTTTTTGGCATGTTTCATTATGACTTTCTGTCCTATGTCTGCCTCCCTTAG
Source organism: Phocoena phocoena (assembly GCF_963924675.1). Classification (NCBI taxonomy): domain Eukaryota; kingdom Metazoa; phylum Chordata; class Mammalia; order Artiodactyla; family Phocoenidae; genus Phocoena; species Phocoena phocoena. The sequence continues at coordinate 24,684,456 of NC_089226.1, forward strand.
ACTGATATCACCAAGGGTGGAGACTGGGTCATTCATCTTTGTATCCCAGTACTGGTCATGTGGTTGATCTTCAGTAAACGTGTAATAAATGTTAAAGTGTACACAATAATATCAAATGTTGATCATGCAAAATGTAATTGGCCCCATTTCACCTTCAAGAATATATCAGATGAAGTATGGTCAGTAGAAATGGTAAAGTTGAAAAGTCAGTTGTTTTGAAAAAAACTATGTTTGTAGCCAGTTTTTTTTATATATTAGTACATATTAAATGTTCTTAAACATATATGCTTTTTCCTTCATTGTGTCATCTGTTTTCTAAAAAGCTTGACAAACAATTTGGCACTTGTTAAAAAAGGCATCAGTAATAAGAAAAGTACCTGTAAGTGTTTTGATACTCAAAAGATGAGAGAGTGAGTTTATCAGACTTCCACTTGCTGGTATGTCAAAGATTAGTTACTTCCTTGGCAAAACAGGTTTTATAGTAAAGATGACTACCTTAAAAGCTGTTACATACTCACCATATCTTTCTGCCATCCTAATATTTTGCAGATGATCAATCTGGTCAACCCCCATTTTGTACATCCTATCAAAATGAAGACACATCAAATGTTTTGAAGAATGGCAGCAACCATGATGAGCTTAGACAGGAAGCCCAGGAACATTTTTCCCAGATAGACTCTAGCGTCCAGAAAAAGGCCTTTAAAACAGTAGTATCTACTGAACAGAAGTGTAACCTTGATATCACCTTTGAGTCTGTGCCTAATTTGAATGACTTTAACCAAAGAGTAAATTCTGATGCTGAATGTAATCAGCATTGTGCTGAATTATACACCAGTCAGATATCTACTGAAACTGAATTGGCTATGGAAGTTGAAAAGAATTCTTTGTCTCCAAGTGTGCAGAATGAATCTCGATTACAGCCTGATCAGTCTGATATACCAATAACTTCATTTGTTTCCCTTGGTTGTGAAACTAACAATGCGAACTTAATTCTCTCTGGAAAAACTTCTCAGCTTTTATCCCAAAATATTACATTAACTGGAAAGCCATCTAAAAAAGGTCAATTTTGTGAAAGTTCTGACGATACAAGAAGACTTACAACTAATTTCCATGGTTCCAAGTCACCAGATTCTAGAGAAATTCACCAGAGTAAAATTGAAATTAATAATGTGTTACCAGTTGCATCACAGCAACTTTCAGATTGCCAAGATAATTCTTCACTTCAAAGTAAAATATTACCTGTGTCTGTTGAAGGTTCGGGTTTAACTATATCTGAACAAAAAGTAGAAATTCACCTTGGAGATTCAGTATCTTCAATTAAACAACCATCTAATGATTCATCATCTGTTAAGTTAAATCATACAGATCATGAACCTCAGCCCTCCAAGTCTGAGAAAGTTGCTTTGGGTTCACAAGAGCCTTCATCTTCTGTAAAAGAAGATGGAGATAGTATTTTTCTATCTTTAGGTGAAAATAACTGTGAGGAAGTTACATTGATATCCCCAGAAGCTAATCCTATAGAAGATATACGTTCTCTTCCTTCAGAATCTGTGTGTTCTTCAGTGAGGGATTCTCACCCTGAGTCCCAGAATACTAGTGATAAACCTGCTGGCAACAAGTCAGCAGAGATAGATGCATCAAATATAGTCTCTCTCAAAATTATCATCAGTGATGATCCATTTGTTTCCTCAGATTCTGAACTTAACAGTGCTGTTTCTAGTATCAGTGGAGAAAACTTGCCAACTATAATTTTGTCTTCTCCTTCTAAATCACCTGCCAGAAATGCAGAATTAGTTAAATGCCTGTCTTCAGAAGAAACCACAGATGCTATCTCATCTGCTGAAGGAATTGGGGATTCAGCCTCAATGGAACAGAGCCTTTTAGCACTAAAACCTGAAGACTCTACAGTAAACAACATCCAGAATGAAGAGAGCATTGCTTTTTCAGCCAATGTTACACCATGCGTTTCCAAGGATGGAGGATACATACAGTTAATGCCAGCTACAAGCACAACTTTTGGCAATTCAAGTAACATTCTGATAGCTACTTGTGTAACTGATCCAACAGCCTTAGGAACAACTGTCAGTCAGTCAAATGTGGTGGTGTTGCCTGGAAATTCTGCACCCGTGACTGCTCAACCACCACCTCAGTTACAGACACCCCCAAGGTCAAACAGTGTATTTGCTGTCAACCAAGCTATGTCACCCAGCTTTTCACAAGGTAACTTTAGAACATATTGAAGTTCATTTCTCTGGAATGGGATCTAATTTCTCTTGTGTGTGCTGTTATTGACTAGAAGGTAATAAATCATGGATGAGAGTATAAGAAAAGATTCAGAAATTTGTGATTATGGCTTCTCTTTACAGAATTAATTCAATCAAAAATTTTTTTAATCTGCTAAGCTATGGAATTCGGTGGTTTCATTTTTTATTTCTTTTTCTTTCCATAGTTCTCAATCCATGGCTAAGCTATCAATACAAGAAAAAGACAGGGGGGGAAGACTAATTCATCAAATAGCCATATACCTACTAAAACCCAGTGTTGTGGGAGACTTTTCTTAAATAGTTATTACAGTCTTAGTTTTCAAGGAATTTATTACCTATTTGGAAAGACTTTCAAGACACAACTTGAATTTCTCCCTGCATGATACCCTTTGTAATTTCTCACTATCTTCCACATTTGAAAATTGATCCCTGTCTTTAGAATTCTTTGTTTATAGGAGCACCTCTGGCATTTATTACATGCCATTTTATGTGTAGTTAGTGACTGACATGCCTGTCATAGTGGTCATTCTTGATTATATGTTCCTTGAAGGTGGAGTTTATGGCACATTCATCTACACTTCCTTAGATATTGATTCCCAAGCTCCTTTCCCCTCTTTCTTTTTTTACATTTAGGCATATAATTAAATCAGATTAAATATCAGCAATTAAGTATTAAGCCTGATGGATCTATTTCAAGTGCTGTTTAAAATAAGATAAAGGAGGGATCAGAATTGGTAGAAAAGGTGGAACTTGAGCTGAAGCTTAGGTAGTATTTGGAGTAAAAGGAAGGGAATCTTAAGCAGTACAAGGATAGGTAGGTATTTGAGAGACTGAGGTAGGTGTTCAGGAAAGTGAGGAAATCAGCCTTACAGGAGAAGTTAATGAATTTATTAGGAAAAGATTAATTTACAGGGCAGGGTTAAATTATGATAGCCATAGACTATATTGTTGACCAGGTAAACATTGTATTTTCTCCCACAGTTTTTACTGGTTGCTCACTTATCTGGACCCTTTCTGACAAATACCATTGAGATTATATTATAGTTTGGGGTTGTGAGTAAGTCTTAGACTGTCAATATTCAGTTTGGACCGTTATTTTCTGGTAAAAGATTCAGACTTGAAACCTGCACTACCAATTTTTTGATCAATTTCACTATTCTTTCTAGAGGAATCAAGGTACAACTAAAATATGATCTCCAGGCTGTAGAGTCTTATGCTTATTCATGATGTTTACTTTGACTAATTGCCATAAGAATAATATTCAGATTGACTTTTTCTTAATTTGTTAGCCTTGTTGTCCCTAAATTAATTTTTTTAAAGGAGAGTAGATTATATGAAAAACTGATTATAATTATATAGGATTTATTTCAAATTAATAATTACTGGGGCTTCCCTGGTGGCGCAGTGGTTAAGAATCCGCCTGCCAATACATGAGACACGGGTTCGAGCCCTGGTCCAGGAAGATCCCACATGCTGCGGAGCAACTAAGCCCATGCGCCACAACTCCTGAGCCCACATGCCACAACTACTGAAGACTGCACGCTCTAGGGCCTGTGCTCCACAACAAGAGAAGCCACTGCAATGAGAAGCCCATGCACTGCAACGAAGAATAGCCCCCGCTTGCCGCAACTAGAGAAAAGCCTGCACACAGCAACAAAGACCCAAGCAGACATAAATAAATAAATCAACAAATAAATAAATGTATTTATTTTAAAAAAACACAAAACCTTTAAAAATAATAATAATTACTTTGGTGTCTTGTGTTTATTCCATTTTATTGAGAATTGTTGGTTGGTTTTTTTTTTTAGGATCTGCCATTATAATTGCTTCTCCAGTCCAGCCTGTACTTCAGGGAATGGTGGGAATGATCCCTGTATCTGTGGTTGGACAGAATGGAAATACCTTTTCTGCTCCTCCTCGGCAGGTAAGATTTATGAACTGAAAATGGCTCGGTGCTGCTTTTCAAACAAAGTATAATTAATGGCTTCTCCTCCAGGTCCTTCATATGCCTTTGGCAGCACCTGTTTGCAATAGAAGTATCCCTCAATTCCCTATCCCTCCAAAATCTCTGAAGACTCAGGGACTAAGAAACAAGCCTTGTACAGGTACATTTTTAAGTTCATTCATGTCAGCTTTATGTGTGTGTACTCCTTTGTTTGCAGCAATATGACGGTATTTTTTTTTTTTTTTTTTTGGAATACTAATAACTTTCCTAACAGGTGGTTGTCCAACCTTTGCTTAAAGTTTTTTTTGCAGTGATTAAAAAAAGAAAAAGACAAATGGAACAAAACAGAGTTTAGAAAAAGACCGTGTATTTATAGCAACTTGTACATAGTAGAGGTAATGTCAGAAGTCAGAAGGGATAGGATGGTTTGTTTAGTAAATGAAATCCATTGGCTATTATATATATTACAGGGAAAAAATAGATCTCTTCCTCACAACATATATAAAGGTATGAACTCCAAGATGATTAACACCTGAAAGTGAAAAGCAAAACAAATAATGAAAGAAAATGTAAGAGAATATCGAGATGATGCTGAGATAAAAGATTGCTTTTGAAAAATGAAAAAATTTGATAATGCTGACTACTCCAAAATTAAAGACTTAGTTCAGTAAAAGACAACATATACAAAGTAACACGAGATTTTCATTCATGAATGAAAATACTGATGAATGTTGTGGTGAGTTCTCAAACTTCTCTACCTCAGACTTCTGTATCTTCATGGGTGACAAAATGCCCATGTTGTTAACCTAACAACACCCTAACCCTCAGAATTGTTGACCCCTTGCATTTCTGAGTCTTTAATCTTCACTTCAGCCAACCTGTCCCATAGCTTTACCTTTAATTTTTCACTACTTGTTATTAGACCTATATAATTTATAATGGTCAATAAACTCTCTCAAAATACTTACATTTCTGTATATCCATTGAATCTCTCTTCAACCAATGAGAGCTCCTATTACTTGAATCCTTACCTTTACCTGAATTTTCACTTCCTTTCTGCATTCATTTCCTTCCCTATCCAGGCTAAACCCCACAATCCACCACATCAGCCACTTTTCTCAGTACTCTTATACACCTTCATATTCACATTCTTCTACCATATCCACTTAATACCCTCTATCCAGCCAACCATTCCTCTGCCTTTACACCTGGGCTTCTTAGCATTGCTTTAGAAGTGATTCCATTCAATAACACTTAAAACTTTCTCACCCTCACTGCCACTTAGCAATTATTTTAAATGTCTACCTATCTTCTTTCTCTCCCATTCCTCTTTAATACTATTTCAGACTTCCACAGGTCTTCTCAGATCTATCCAGTCAGCACTTTCCTCACTCTAGGCCAATGATTTTGATTTTTATGGGTAGTAAACTCCATTTTCTCACATTACTCCCATTTAATATGTACATGTTCATCTAAAATCATTCTTCCCTTTTCCCTTCTTAGAGGAATGATTATCTCATTCTTTCTAAGGTTAGTGCAGGCTACCTTCTCTCTTCTGTGTATCTTCAACTTTTCTTTTTTGGCTTCTTCACTCTGTGGCTGTCCAACTATGGATACAAGGATCATTCCCATCATTCCTTTAGGTTTTTCACATCTGCCAGCCCTTTATCCCCGACCCCTCTTATTTCCCATTACTTCTTCATCCATATTATTGTCCTTTCTCATGTTTCCACTAAAACTGTTTAAAGTCACCAGTGGCCTCCTAATGCTGCTATATGCATTGGATGTTTTCCAGTCTTACCTTACTTTACTTCCCTCTAACAGTTAATACTATTGGTGGCTTCTAGAACTACTATGCTCCTCCCGTTCTAATTTTATGTAACTTAAGATCCACATACTCTACATATCTAAGTCTCACCTCTTCTTCCTCAAAAACCGCTTCTGCCTACCATTCCCTCTTGGTTAATGTCACCATTTATTCCTCATTTACTGTTCATGTCCATGCGAATGCCCATTACTGTCTCTAAGACCTTCATCATCTCCTACCTTGAATATTTATAGCAATCTAACTAGAATTTCTATTTCCAGTTTTCTTTCTTCTCTAGTTCATCTTCTACACTGCTGCCAGAGTGACTTCCTAAAACAAATCTATTCATGCATCGTCCCTATTTAAAACTTTCAAGGATTCTCTATAAAACCTTTTGCATAATACCCAAGGTCCTACACGATATCATCTTTGCTTTCATTTCTGGCTTCATATCTTGCTGCCCTTCCACATAAACTCATGTAAGTCCATGGAAAATAAAATATGGCTATTAAAACTCCAGAGCATGTGCTCTGAGTGACATAGGCTTACAAACATGACAGTTAAATGGGCAGAATTTTTAAATAGGTATAATATAGTGTTTTCTTTAAGTAACTTTTTGGATCTAAGTAGTACCCTTAAATGCTATACTGAGCATACTAATTTGTAAATCAAAAGACTGGATTCATATTTCCCTGAAGTTAAAGCAAGTCATTTGCTCCATATTTATATTTCCTCAGTAACATGAATGAGTGATCGTCTCGTGTATATTACAAAGCTGCTTTTTTAGACCCAGTATGTGAAAGTATTTCATTTGTACATTAGCTATAGCTTAAATTTTTCTCATGGTGTCTGATACTGTGGTCTGTTCTGTTTTCTTACAGAGAAATATACTTTCAGGAATGTTTTTCTTTTCTAATTAACTTAACTTATAATTCCAGGAAAACAGGTAAATAATTTGGTGGATTCATCAAGTCACTTAGTTGGATGTCATGTACAACGGTGAGCATAAAAGTAGTTTCTATCATAGAGTATTTGAATGCTCAAGTTAAAAGCATAAAGAATTTCTTTATGTTGCTAAGAAAAATTTTTTTTTCTTGTAGAACTGAAGTTCCTGACAAGAATATGGCCACAGATCTTGGGAAAAAATTGGAAGAAATAACAGTTCCCTTCTCAGTAGAAAGTATAGTTCCAACTAGCAAAACCTTTGAAAGCCACAGGCGTGTGCTCTGTTTTGATAGCACTGCTTCTCCTGTGGCGAATACACAGGGGACAAATCATAAGACGGTGTCCCAAAACAAAGAAAGGAATGACATTTCATTTTCTAATCTTGACTCACCCATTGTTTCCTCCACCTTAAAACCCCCTTCTAATAACGCTCTCAAAAGAGAGAGAGAGAAACCTCCTGTGCCTAAGATTTTATCTAAATCAGAAACTGCCATTAGCCGACATACCATAAAAGAAACTCAGTCAGAAAAGAAAGTTTCACCCACAGAAACTATACTTGAATCTTTCCATAAAGCAACAGCTAATAAGGAGAATGAACTATGCAGTGATGTGGAAAGGCAGAAAAATCCAGAAACTTCAAAACTGTCTAATGGGCAGCAAACTGGGGGTGTACGGAATGAGAAAACTATAGCTTCACTGCAAGAGCTAACCAGAAAACAAGGCACATCCTCAAACAGTAAAAATGTCATTTCAGTAGGTGCACCTGTGAAGGATTTAAAACAAGAACAAACCAAGTCTGCCAGTTCTTTGATTAACCCACTCACCAAGCATACCACAGAAATGTTACAAGATATTCAGTGGCATAGCCCAGTAAATAGACTCGCTGATAGTACTGATTTATCTGTACCCCGGACATCTGGCTCAGGAGCAGGGGAAAAACATAAAGAAGAACCTACAGATGTTATCAAGGTCCCTTCTAGTAGGCGTTATGGTGAAGAGAGTGGCACACCCAAAGTAATGGTCCCTCCTGTCACCCCAGACTTGCCCGCCTGCAGCCCTGCCAGTGAAACAGGGAGTGAAAACAGTGTAAACATGGCTGCCCATACATTAATGATTCTCTCCAGAGCAGCCATCTCTAGGACTACTTCAGCTACTCCTCTAAAAGACAATACACAACAATTTAGAGCATCTTCAAGGAGCACCACAAAAAAGCGGAAGATCGAGGAATTAGATGAACGTGAACGACACTCCCGTACTTCTAATAAAAGTCTTGCAAATTCATCAATACCAATGAAAAAGAAGAAAATTAAGGCAAGTTTGAAAGTCTTAATTTCAAAACCACACCTTGCCCTTCCTTCAGTGCTCAGATTAAAGATCTCATCATTTTTTGCCGTAGCTACCTAACTGAACATTTTGGTCAAGATAGCTTTGAATTTTGATTGACAAAATACATTCTCTAGGGCTTCCCTGGTGGCGCAGTGGTTGAGAGTCCGCCTTCCGATGCAGCGGACACGGGTTCATGCCCCGGTCCGGGAAGATCCCACATGCCACAGAGCTGCTGGGCCCGTGAGCCTGTGCTCCGCAACGGGAGAGGCCACAACAGTGAGAGGCCCGCATACCGCAAAAAAAAAAAAAAAAAAAAAAAAATTCTCTAGCAGTATCTCTCAGCCAGTGTGGTACTCAGAAGTTATCTAGATGAAACGTAGCATTTTCAAAACAGTTGCTAAGGCATATATTTATAAACATCTTCCTTGGGAAAAGGAGGTTTTTGTTTCTGTCATGGTAAGACCCAAGGTTTGTGGGGAGAATGACATAACACATGAAAAATTGGGAAGCCATTATTGTGTATGGAATTACCAGGTGAAAACTGCTTTGCAACTCCTCCATCTTAGGTTTTTTCCACATGTCCTACCAGCTCTTCCATAGATTCTAATGTAAGTTAATGTGTTGGAGCAGTATAAAAATTAAATTTACCTGTTTCTTCTTTAACCATGGTTATCTGTAGGAAAGTAATGTAGGATTATCACTGATAAGTTAAAGCCATTTTTCCTAAATCTGTTTAGCCATTTAGTAAGTGGATTGAATAGAAAGGTTTAAAATGTCATACAGGAAGTATTGTCAGGGAAAGAATCTTGGCTCTGCTGCCTTGCAAGCCTAGGTTGAATCCTGCATCTCCTGCTTATTGGTTCTTGACTATTGTTAACCCAATACATGAGTCTGAGCTGCATCATTTGACATGAGGTTACCACACATCTTACCCAATGGCTGTGAGGACTAAATGCAGTGTTTGTAAAGTGCCTAGAGTATGTTAAATGTTTGGAACTAGAAAAGTACCTGTTAACTCTTAAAATCTTAGTAAAGCTTTCTAAAGTTTACAGTTTAGCAATAATGACCACCTTATAAAAAGCATGTTCTCTCTTGTCTCATTCAACATTCATACACTTTGAATTTGTATAATGTCTTGTGCTCTAAAATAATGAAATATCATTGAAGTATATTTTATTAACCTTGGATTTATAAAAATTGTCTCTACTTCTCTGTATAACTAAAATGCTAATGAACTAAACTGTTTTGGCAAAAATTTTGGTAGTATATGAAAGTACCTGATAATGAGGGTCTATGTGACTTAATAAGAAAGCTAGCTTTTTGGCCTTGTTTGAGTTCAATATGTTAACTTAGGTTTATTTTTTCTTTCTTTCTTTCTTTTCTTTCTTTTTTTTTTTTTTTTTTTTTGACAGAAAAAGAAGCTACCCAGTTCATTTCCAGCTGGAATGGATGTGGACAAATTTTTGTTATCATTGCATTATGATGAGTAAATATTCTGAACATATAAGAACAGTAGCTATTTAAAACTACTATTCCTTAAACTATGAGTGTAGGGAATGAGATACTGACAGAATCTGAAAGCATGACCTGCACTTTCATTGTACTGAAATTTCACTTTATTTCTAAATCATGCTGTTTCTAAAGCAGCTTCCTAGTTTGTAAATAGCTTTACCTTGGTATATTTTTATTGTGGAAAAAACATTTGCAGAAATGTGAGTAAAGCCAATCTGCAAAACTGTATATCTTTGACAATTGTATATTGTAAATACTGTGTAAATCTTGTTGAAATAGAGCTTAAATCAACCTAATGTTCTTACATTGTATTTTTTGGCTTCTTATGATCTCTAATTCTGAGGCTTATTCATCTGGAATAGTTTCTCACTTTGAGTGGGAAAAGTATACTTTTCCTTATAAATTGCCTTCAGTAATTGTCCCACAAGATATCTGAAGACATAGCCACTAATTAGTACAAGAGTGATAATGAATTCAAATGGTAATAAAGTAACCAGAAATTAACAATTTGGGGTTTTTTCTAGAGTGAATGAATACTCTGCCGCCCCTTCTTATAATTGCAGTAAAGATAATGTTCCTAAAATTGTACACTTTATTTCTTCTGGTTGTTCTGGTCTCTTTGTTTTAAAGAGAGAATTTTGTAAACCATTTGAGTGTTCTGATCTTTTGTTTATAACTTTTAAGATCTTTTACATAACTTTAAGCGTTTAGACTGTTGAGCCATAAAAAGTTTGGTTATGTAGTAGTTGAGATTTCTTGGTATGTATATACTTTTCCCCTAAATACTGGGGATTTAAAGAACTGCACTAATTCATAGAACTTTTTACATAGTAGAGACCAATGCACATTTAATTTAAATCTTGTGTTCTATGTTAAAGCTTGTATGCAGGATTATCTTCTGTTGTCCTTTTAGAAAGCCATGTCCATCATAAGATGTAAAAAGAGAAATCATAGTTTTCTATTTTAATTTAGTTTCCCTAAAATGGGCTGTGTTACACTTGGATATAGTACGTTGTCTCTGTACCCCTTAAAGTATTATAGAGTTTCTCTCAGAAAGTCCTTAAGGAGAATGAAAGAGGTGCCTTCTCTGTATTAGACTCACACACATCAGTCAAGTTGAAGAATTGGTTTAAACCTTTAAATGAGTACAGAAATTATAATTCGTACCAATTGTGCCTAGATATTAAAGTATGTTCTCTTAAGTGCTTTCTGTTTTGTTAAATATCAGTATACTAAGGGTTTTTTTTGCAGGTGTATATATTTATGAGTCATTTTCCTCAACCATTTTTTTTTTAATACTGGGCCTTTAAAAAACTAAATCCATCACTACATTTCTCAATGTGGAAATCACATCTTACTAGCTGAACCTTACTGCAGAAATTTGTGTTGTAATAAATTTTTATGATGTGGCAGTGGTCTGTTCCTAAGGAACCAGGAATTAGTACAGTTAATGTTTATTTAACTCAGCTTGATACTGTACTACAGTTAGGTTTGAATAAATATTTTCATTAACTTCAGAAGTTTGAATTCCTTCATATTGGCAATCATTCTCTTTTAGATACTTTGAAGAAATTCCTTTGCAAGTCAATTCTTGTTTTCGGAAGTTTACATAATGCTGAAAATTATAGATTTTCTTCTCATTCAGTTAATTTGTATGTGCTAAGGATTCATATACAAATAAAATAAGCTCACTTTCTTCAGGATTCTTAGTTCACTAGCCAGGAGCCACTAGATATAGTCCAAAGACAACTTGTATTTGGAGCTTTCATTTATGTTCAAGAATAAAAACATAGTCCCCATTTTATCCTAAAAGTCCCAATGTGCTAGACTTAATTATTGTACCCAGTAATCTATTTTAACAGTCAGATGCCCAGTTGACTACATTTCAGGGTTAAAGTATACCACAGACAACTTGTGGCTACTTCTGTAACTACATGTAAGGATTCATGCACTGTTTATTTTTGGACATTACTTAGTGCAGCAGTCCCCAACGGTTTTGGCACTAGGGATCAGTTTCACTGAAGACAATTTTTCCACAGAAGGGGCGAGGATGGTTCAGGGTTCAGGCGGTAATGTGAGCGATGGGGAGCGGCCCATGAAGCTTTGCTCACTCGCCCGCTGCTCACCTCCTGCTGGGCGGCCCGGTTCCTAACAGGCCATGGATTGGTACTAGTCCAGGGCCCGGGGGTTGGGGACCCCTGACTTAGTGTACTCAGTTGTATGCCAAATTTGAGAAGTCTTGTAATTAAAATATTTGATTAGTTTAGCCCTGGATATTGTTGGAACCCTTTAGTAAGTATGTTGAAATTTTACATGAGTAAAGCATCCATCAGCATTCAGCCAAAGGCTAGATGTGATGACTATTAGGAATACCAAGATTAAGCTTTGATAAGGAGTAATTTCAAAAGCATGGTGCTATATATTCTACATTCATCATTTTTCAAGCCACCATCTTTCAGCCTCAGGCTTAATTTATTGAAATTATATATCAAATTTTGACCCTGGTAGTATGCATTCTCTTTTAATAGACTTTCCTATTTTTATAAATATTGGTTAACATTTTTGCATACTTTACTAGTCTTTTTTCCCTAAATTATTTTTTCTATATAATTGAACTTAAACTGTAAATATAACTTCCTAATGCTTTTTTTACTTCAGATAATATCAGGCACTATCCAGTTTTTAGCTATTATTTTTAAAAAACTAGCAGTGAACATGTTTGTAAATAAATATTTATGTTGTCAGTTATTTCCTTAGGGGATGCTTTAGAGAGTAGAATTACCAAGTCAAAATTTAGTGTACATTTTTTTAAGGACCTCAATACATTTTGCCAAATTTCTTCCGGGAAATTACTTCAATTAATATTCCTGCCAGGAAATTGTCGTTTCTTCCATAGTATATGCTTATACCTTACCAGAGATATATTCAACTGTATCATTACTGGTTTCTATTGGTTTTTTATTTCTTGATTTATTGAAATTAGGATAAGCTCCTAATCCATATATAATTTAGTTTGATACCTGGTATGAAGAAAGAATCAGTACATTTTTTCCCTAAATATTTAACCACTTGACTCATAAAACTGCTTAAAATAAGGTTTCTCTCCTCACACACATTTATGTATAATGTCTCTCTTATCCTCTACTGATTCATAATCTTTTTTATTTGCAATTCTAAAATCCAAAATGTTCACAACCAATTTTTTCCCTTAAGTTGAGCATCAAAACTCATTTCAAGGCAAAACCTGACCTGATTTGGTGTGAGGCTACATTAGTCTTTATCTCATTTGGTATGAATATTCATATTTTGCTGGAAAAATAGCAATGTGCTTAATTAGTGTACCGTTTCAGATTCAACTGAGGTATATGATATATACATTCTGTTACTTTTTAAAAATCCTAAATATTCTGAACTATGAAACCCAGCTAACCAGAGAGGTATAAAATCAAAGGTTTTGGACCTATATTAAATTTATACACATATACATGCACTACATAGTACAGTGTATAGATTATTTTGTGCCATTGATGAAAGCGTTGTAGCTTTATGTCCATTATAACTTTTCTGATTTTTTTCAGGTATTTGTCTCTTTTAAGCTTCTGGATTTACTTTAGAATCACTTGTATTTTTTCCAAGTTAAAATTCTATTGGAATATCCATTTGAAGTACATTAACCCTATGAGTTAACTGATACTGAAAAGCTAATGGTAACATGGTATATATCCATAATTTTGTAGTTATCCCTATCCTCACAAATGTCTTATTAAACTGGGTATTTTGTTGTTTGTTGCTATTTTTAGGGAAGTCTGCATTCCTTTGTTTTAACTGATTATTGCTTTTTTGGTAATGTAAAATTTTTATGGAAGGATAAAACAGAAAAAGTGCAGAAACTTATTATACAGTTCAATGAATTTTCTAAAAGTACACAAATCCACTTAATCACCCAGATCAAGACTACAATTGGTACCCTAGAATCCCCTCATGCTTCCTTCTAGTAACTAACTGCTAATCCCAAGGATAATTATTCTGACCTCTAGAGCCATAGTTTCAGCCTTTCTTAACTTTGCATAAATAGATTTATGCAGTATATAGTCTTTTTTAACTTCTTTTGCACAAAATTATGAAAACTATTCATGTATGTAATTCAGTTGTCATTCTCAGTGTTGTGTTTTTTCATTGTATTTATCCACAATTTATTGTACCACAGTTCATCTATTTTACATTTGAATATTCTTGTACATGTTTTTTGGTGAATGTATTACACTTTTCACTTGGATATATATTTAGGAATGGAGTGGCTGGGTCATCGGGTTTCATATACCCAACCTTATTCAGATTTTTCAGTTTTCCAGAGTGGCTGTACCAAATCATGTGACTATCAACAGTGTAAGGAGAGTTCCAGTCGTTCTACATCATTGTCAGTACTTGGTATTTTTGTTATAGCCATTTTGGTATCACATTGTGGTTTTGATTTGCTTTTTCCTGATAAAGTTGAAAACCATTTCAAATGCTTTTTGGCCATTCAGGTTGTCTCCTTTGGTGTAGTATCTGTTTATCTCTTTGCCCATTTTTGTATTGGATTGTCTGCCTTTTTCTTACTGATATGTTGCTGGTCTTTATGTATTCTAGATTTAAGTTCTTTCTCGGACGGATATCTAATATCTGAATATTTTACCATTTTTTCTTCTAGAAGTTTTTTGTTCAGCCTTCTGTATTTTGATCAATTATCCATCTGTATTGGATTTTCTATCTGAATGTCTAATTAACTCAGCACCATTTATTGAGAAAGACTATCCGTTACGAAATACGTTCCACTGTTACCACTGTCATAAGCTGGTAAACTGAATATGTGTGGGTTTGCTCTGGACTCCCGATCTGTTCCATTGATCTATTTTTCTAAAGATGTGCCAGTAACACAACATCTTAAGTACTATAGGAAATATATTTTGTTTTATTTTCTAATTAGGCCCCTTACTGAATGGACTTTATTAGAGCTAATGACTTTCCTGATGCTTATTTTTTATTTACTAAAGATATATCATCTTGAAATAATTATTTTCCAGTTTCTTCTTACTACACTCATAGTATTTCCAGTAAAACTAATAATGATCAAGATAGGCTTTCTCGTCTTATTCTTTATTTTAATAGAGATGTTAAGTATAATTTTGGCTTTTGTTTGTAGTGTTTTAAGTATTTATATCAGGGGGGCGTTCCCTAGTGTCCTAGTGGTTAGGATTTCGGACTTTCACTGCCATGGCCCGGGTTCAATCCCTGGTCAGAGAACTGAGATTCTGCAAGCCATGCAGCACAGCCAAAAAAAAAAAAAAAAGTAAAAAGAAAATTTATATCAGGAGTATTGTTCAACCTAATTGGATGCTCTTCTAACATCAATTAAACTGTTTTCATTAAATCCATGAATTTCTTTTTATATTGATAACCCTAATATTGTGTACTTTGCAATCTTAATGATTCTTTAAATATAATTAAATTTGATTTGTCCACTTTTTATTTAAATGTTTACTTCTAGTGAGATTGGTTTCAAGCTTATTCCAATTTTTTAAATGAACTTGAAACTTTGTCTCTTTCTAGTGTATCTGAATATTAGAATAATAAAGGGTGCCTACTTTTAAATTAATGTGATGTTTAAATAAGGTAATATATGTAAAGCATTTAGGTCACTGGAACATAATAAGCGCTTTAACATCTAGCTGCTACTCTAGCTGATGCTGATTTTTATTCTTATTTTCTGCAACAGTTTTTTTTTAATTGAAGTATAGTTTGTTTACAATGTTGTGTTGGTTTCAGATGTACAGCAAAGTGATTCAGTCATATATATATAAATACTGAGTATAGTTCACAGTGCTATATAGTAGGTATATAGGTCCTTGTTGGTTATCTCTTTTATATATAGTTGTGTGTATACATTAATCCTAAACTCCTCATTTATCTCTCTCCCCCTTTCCCCTGTGGTAACCATAAGTTTGTTTTCTATGTCTGTGGATCTATTTCTATTTTGTATATAAGTTCATTAGCATCTTTTTTTTAACTTCACATAATAAGCAATATCATATGATATTTGTCTTTCTCTGGCTTACTTCACTTAGTATGATAATTTCTAAGTCCATCCATGTTGCTGCAAATGGCATTATTTCATTCTTTTTTATTACTGAGTAATATTCCATTATATGTCATGCCTTCTTTATCCATTCATCTGTAGATGGACATTTAGGTTGCTCCCATGTCTTGGGGCAACAGTTTATTCAGTAGAGTGGGATATGTGTTCCTTCAAACTAAAATCACCAATAAATCATCTAAGCCTGAAGGCTTTTGCAGAAGAAGTTCAGGTTTTTCTTCCCGATTTTCTTCCAATCTTGTCAGACTTACAAGTCTTTTTACTGAATTAAATTATATTTTTCTCTGTAATTTTTGCTTGTGTTCTCTTTAAATTAGATGTGACTAATTTTTTTCTGACAAAATCACCTCTTACATTTAACAACTGTATACTTTTCTGATTCACTGATTTCTTATTCTTTGTCTCCTGTTCTCAGAGTTCTTTTTTCATATTCAACTTCTTAAATTGAAGAGTTTTGATTTTTTTCCTAAGCATTTAATTAACACTAAGAACTTGGTTCTGGGCTTCCCTGGTGGCACAGTGGTTGAGAGTCCACCTGCCGATGCAGGGGACATGGGTTCGTGCCCCGGTCTGGGAAGATCCCACATGCCGCAGAGCGGCGATGCCCGTGAGCCATGGCCGCTGAACCTGCGCGTCCGGAGCCTGTGCTCCGCAACGGGAGATGCCACAACAGTGAGAGGACCGCGTACCGCAAAAAAAAAAAAAAAAGAACTTAGTTCTGATTTCAATTTTAGACATCAGACTTTGAAAGATGGGGTAAGACTTTCATTTTCTTGTTTTTTTTTAATATCTTTACTTAGAATAAGGTAGCATGCTTTATATATATATATTAATTTATTTATTTGCTTATTTTTTTGTCTGCGTTGGGTCTTTGTTGCTGCACACGCACTTTCTCTAGTTGCAGTGAGTGGGGGCTACTCTTCATTGCGGTGCACAGGCTTCTCATCGCAGTGGCTTCTCTTGGTGCAGAGCACAGGCTCTAGGCACGCAGGCCTCAGTAGTTGTGGCTCGCAGGCTCTAGAGCACAGGCTCAGCAGTTGTGGCGCATGGGCTTAGTTACTCCACAGCATGTGGGAGCTTCCCAGCCCAGGGCTTAAACCCACGTCCCCTGCATTGGCAAGCATATTCTTAACCACTGCGCCACCAAGGAAGTCCCCTAGCATGCTTTTTAATTTAAAAATTTACAGTATTTTTATTATTGTGGTCAAAAGATAGGTTAAATTTTCTGTAAGTGTTGCATGGGTGCTTAAAGACGGGTGTTATGTTTATAAAGGTACAAGGTTTGATATTTATTTAATCTTATCAAATCCCATCTAACTTTGTTTTTAATACTTGGCATAAACATTTAATTTCCCATTATAACTATCTTGGACATAGTTTTTACTTCGGTTGTTTGGTATTATTACTCAGTGATAGTCTGTAACTTACATAACTTTTTTTTTTTTTACCTTTATTGAGATATAATAGGCAAAATTGTAAGATATTTAAAATGTACTGTACATCATGATTTGATCTACATATACATTGTGAAAGGCCCCTCTAGTTAATTATCATGTCCGTCACCTCACATATTTATCCAGTTTTGTGTGTGTGTGTGTGTGATAATAGTTGAGTTCTCTCAGCAAATTTCAATTTCAATTATATAATACAGCATTGTCATCTCTAGTCACCAGGTTATACATTAGACCCTCAGACTTTATTCATGTTATACCTGAAATTTTGTACTCTTTGACCTCTCCCTATTTTCCTCTATACCCCCAACCTCTAGCAACTGCTTTCCTACTGTTCCAGTTTTTTGTTTCTTTTTTCTTTTTTTTTTCTTCCAGATTCCACATGTAAATCATACCATGCAGTATTTGTCTTTCTCTCTGGCTTATTTCACTTAGCATAATTCCCTCAAGATCCATCCATGTTGTCACAAGTGGCAAGATTTCCTTTCTCATGGTGGAATAATATGCCATTGTATTTACCACATCTTTTACTCATTCATCTGTTAACTGCCACTTAGGTATTTCCTTACCTTGGCTATTGCAAATAATGCTGCAATGAACATGGGAATGTAGATTTTTTTAATATATATATATATATATATACATATATATATATATATATATACACACACACACGTACACAATACACACACACGTGTGTGTGTGTGTGTGTGTGTGTGTGTGTGTGTGTGTGTGTATCCTGTGTTCATTTCCTTTGGATATATACCCAGAACTGGGATTGCTGGATCATATTTTTTTCATTTTTAAATTTTTGAGATATCCATACTGTTTTCCATACTTGCACCAATTTACATTCCCACCAACAGTGCACAAGGATTCTCTTTTCTTCACATCCTCAACAACACTTATCTTTTGTCATTTTGATGATAGCCATTCTAATACATGTGAGGTGAAATCTCATTGTGGTTTTGGTGACTACTGATGTTGAACATCTTTTCGTGTACCTGCTGGTCATTTGTATTTCTTGGAAAAATGTCTATTCACATCCTCTGCCCATTTCTAATTGATTTGCTTTTTTGCTATTGAATTGTGTCAGTTCTGTATATACTTTGGACATTAACCTCTTGTCATATAGATGGTTTGCAAATACTTTTTCCCACTCCATAGGTTGCCTTTTCATTTTGTTTATGATTTCCTTGGCTGTGTAGAAGCTTTTAAGTTTGATCTAGTCCCACTTGTTTATTTTTGCTTTTGGTGTGAAATACAGAAAAAAAAAAAAATTCTCAAGACCCATGTCAAGGAGCTTATCTCCTGTGTATTCTTCTGGGAGTTTCACGGTTTCAGGTCTTGAATTTCAGGCTTTAATCCATTTTGAATTGATTTTTGTATATGGTGTAAGATAGTGGTCCAATTTCATTCTTTTGCAAATGGCTGTCCAGTTTTTCCAGCACCACTTATTGAAGAGACTGTTCTTTCCCCACTGTATATTCTTGGCTCCTTTGTTGTAAATTAATTGACCATATATGCATAGATTTATTTCTGGGCTCTCTATTCCACTGATTTATGTGCTTATTTTTATGCCTATACCATACTGTTTTAATTACTATAGCTTTATAATATAGTTTGAAATCAGGAAGTATGATTTCTCCAGCTTTGTTCTTTCTCAAGTTTGCTTTAGCTATTTGGGGTCTTTAGTGGTTTCATACAAGTTTTAGAATTGCTCTTCTGTTTCTTTGAAAATATGCCATTGGAATTTTGGTACAGATTGCAATGAATCTGTAGATGACTTTGGGTAGTATGAACATTTTAATAATATTCTTCCAGTCCATGAGCATGAAATATCTTTCCATTTATTTATGTTTTCAATTTCTTTCATCAGTGTCTTACACTTTTCAGTGTCCAGATCTGTCACTCCCTGGTTAAATTTATTCCTAGGGTATCTTTATTATTTTTGATGCAGCTGTAAATGGGATTATTTTCTTAATTTCTCTTTCTGATAGTTCATTGTTAGTGTATATAAATGGAAAAGATTTTTGTACCAGGCATACCTTGGAGATATTGCAGATTCAGTTACAGATGACCACAATTAAGCAAATATCACAAGTCGCACAAATTTTTTGGTTTCCCAGTGCATATGAAAGTTATGTTCAGACTATACTGTAGTCTGTTTAAAGTGTGAGATAGCATCATGTCTAAAAAAAATATACATACCTTAATTTAAAAATCCTCTATTGCTGGGAGTTCCCTCGTGACCTAGTGGTTAGGATTGCAGTCTTTCACTGCCATGGCCCAGGTTCAATCCCTAGTCAGAGAACTGAGATCCTGGAAGCTGTGCAATGTGGCCAAAAAAAAAAAAAAAAAAGGAAAAGAAAAGAAAAAGGTAGCTCCAATAAACTAAAATTAAATAAATAATAAGAATAAATTTTTTAAAGTTTTTAAACACTTTATTGCTTAAAAATAATGCTAAGCATCATCTGAGCCTTCAGCCTTTGCTGGTGGAGGATCTTACCTCAATGTTGACCGCTGCTGGCTGATCAGAATGATGGTTGCTCAAGGTTGGAGTGGCTTTGGCAGTTTCTAAGGCAACAATGAAGTTTCCTGCATCAATTGACTCTTCCTTTCATGAACAATTTCTCTGTAGCTGTTTTATAGCATTTTACCCACAGTAGAACTTCTTTCAAAATTGGAGTCAGTCCTCTCAAAACCCTGCCACTCCTTTATCAACTAAGTTTATGTCATATTCTAAATCTTTAGTTGTATTTCAACAGGCTTTACAGCATCTTTACCAGGATTAGATTCCATCTCAAGAAACCACTTTCTTTGCTCATCCCTAAGAAGCAAATCCTCATTCATTCAAGTTTTATGATGAGATTGCAGCAATTCAGTCACATCTTAAGCCCCAATTATAATTCTAGTTCTCTTGCTGTTTCCACCACATCTGCAATTACTTCCTCCCCTGACATCTTGAACCACTCAAGTTATCCATGAGGTTGGAAACAACTTCTTCCAAACTCCTGTTAATGTTGATGTTTTGACCTAAAGGCATGAATCATAAATACCCTTTTTTTTTAACATCTTTATTGCAGTATAATTGCTTTACAATGGTGTGTTAAGTTTCTGCTGTATAACAAAGTGAATCAGCTATACATATACACACATCCCCATATCTCCTCCCTCTTGGGTCTCCCTCCCACCCTCCCTATCCCACACATCTAGGTGGTCACAAAGCATTGAGCTGATCTCCCTGTGCTATGCAACTGCTTCCCTCTAGCTATCTGTTTCACATTTGGTAGTGTATATATGTCCACGCCACTCTCTCACTTCATCTCAGCTTACCCTTCCCCCTCCCCATGTCCTCAAGTCCATTTTCTACATCTGCATCTTTAGTCCTGTCCTGCCCCTAGGTTCTTCTGAACCATTTTTCTTTTTTTAGATTCCATATATATGTTAGCATATGGTATTTGTTTTTCTCTTTCTTACTTCACTCTGTATGACAGACTCTAGGTCCATCCACCTCACAACAAATGAGTCAATTTCCTTTCATTTTATGGCTGAGTAATATTCCATTGTATATATGTGCCACATCTTCTCTATCCATTCATCTGTCAATGGACACTTAGGTTGCTTCCATGTCCTGGCTATTGTAAATAGAGCTGCAATGAACATTATGGTACATGACTCTTTTTGAATTATGGTTTTCTCAGGGTATATGCCCAGTAGTGGGATTGCTGGGTAGTTCTATTTTTAGTTTTTTAAGGAACCTGCATACTGTTCTCCATAGTGGCTGTATCAGTTTACATTCCCACCAACAGTGCAAGAGGGTTCCCTTTTCTCCACACCCTCTTCAGTATTTATTGTTTGTAGATTTTTTGATGATGGCCATTCTGACTGGTGTGAGGTGATACCTCATTGTAGTTTTGATTTGCATTTCTCTAATGGTTAGTGATGTTGAGCATACTTTCAGGTGTTTGTTGGCAATCTGTGTATCTTCTTTGGAGAAATGCCTATTTAGGTCTTCTGCCCATTTTTGGATTGGGTTTGTTTTTTCGATATTGAGCTGCATGAGCTGCTTGTATATTTTGGAGATTAACGTTTTGTCAGTTGCTTCGTTTGCAAATATTTTCTCCCATTTTGAGGGTTGTCTTTTCATTCTTTTTATGGTTTCCATGAATGCTGTTAATGGCATCTAGAATAGTAAATGCTTTTCAGAAGGTTTTCAATTGACTTTGCCCAGATTCGTCAGGGGAATCACTATGGCAGCTATAGCTTTACAAAATATATTTCTTAAATAAGAAGACTTAAAAGTTGAAATTACTCCTTGATCCATGGACTGCAGAATGGATGCCATTTTAGCAGAATTTAAAACCATGTTAAGCTCACTGTACATCTCGATCAGAGCTTTTGGGTGACCAAGTGTATTGTCAATGAGCAGTAATATTTTGAAAGAAATTTTGTTTTCCTGAGGAACAGTTCTCAATACTGGGCTTAAAATATTTGGTAAACCATGTTGTGAGCAGATGTGCTGTCATCCAGACTTTGTTTTTCCATTTATAAAGCACAGGCAGAATAGATTTAGCATAATTCTTAAGGGCCTTAGGATTTTCAGTGGTAGATGAGCAATGACTTCAAGTTAAACTCACCAGCTGCACTGGCCCCTAACAAGAGAGTTAGTTAGCCTGTCCTTTGAAGCTTTGAATCCAGGCATTGACTTCTCCACTCTAGCTATGAAAGTCCTGGATGGCATCTTCTTTCAATAGATGTTTCAATAGCTGTTTCATCTATGTTGAATATTTGTTGTTTAGTGGAGCCACCTTCATGAATTATCTTAGCTAGATCTTTGGATAACTTGCTGCACCTTCTGCATCAGCACTTGCTGAATCTTGCACTTTGATGTTATGGAGCTGGCTTCTTACCTTAAACCTCAAGGACCAATCTCTGGTAGCTTCAAACTTTTCTTCTGCAGCTTCCTGACCTGTCTCAGCCTTCACAGAATTTGAGAGAGCCAGAGGCTTGCTCTGGATTGGGATTTGGCTTAAGGGAATGTTGTGGCTGGTTTGATCTTCTAGCCAGACTAATAAAACTTTCTGCTTACAGTAAGTCCCCCACATACAAACCTTCAAGTTGTGAACTTTCAAAGATGCGAACATGCGTTTGCATGTCCAGTCACATGTTAGTTCACATGTCTGGTGTATATTGTCACATTGCGTGCATCCTCTACAAGTGGTTGTGCTTTCGTCCAGACCCTCCATCTCCTATTGCTGACAATCCTTCAGCTCTACCATCTCCCACCTCTTCTCTGTCCTCCAGTCAGTAACCTGTTCACTTGATGCCAGCCCCTGTATGCCACCTGTTATACTGTACTACTATACTTTACAAGGTGCTGTACTGTAACACCTAAAATGTTTTATTTTTTGTGTTTGTTTTTTATGTATTTGTGTGAAAACTATTATAAACCGATTACAGTACAGTACTATATAGCCGATTGTATTAGTTGGGTACCTAGGCATTGGACTTACGAACAAATTGGACTTATGAACTCGCTCTCACAACAGAACTTGTTCATATGTATGAGACTTACTGTATTAGCAATGAGGCTGTTTCACTTTCTTAACATCCCTGGGTTCACTGGAGTAGCACTTGGTAACTGGCACAAAAGGCCTAGCTTTCAGACTATCTCGGCTTTGTACATGCCTTCCTCACTAAGCTTAATCGTTGCTAGCTTTTGATTTAAAGTGAAAGACATGTGACTCTTCCTTTCACTTTAACACTTAGAGGTCATGTAGGGTTATTAATTGGCCTACATTCAATATTGTTGTGTCTCAGGGAATAAGGAGGCCTGTTCCCTCCCCTCAGGGAGAAGGAGAGAGATGGGGAAGTTGCCAGTTGGTGGAGCAGTCAGAAGACACAATATTTATCAAGTTCACCATCTTGATATGAGTGCAGTTCATTGTGCCCCAAAACAATTACAATAGTAACATCAGAGATCACTGGTCACAGATCACCATAACAAATATAATAATAATGAAAAGTTTGAAATATTGTGAGAATTACCAAAATGTGACATAGAGACACAAAGTGAACAAATGCTATTGGAAAAATGGTGCTGACAGACTTGCTTGATACACAATGCAAGGTTGCCACAAAGCTTCAATTTGTTGAAAAACAAAAAAATACAGGCATATCTTGGAGATATTGCAGGTTCAGTTTTAGACCACTGCAATAAAGCAAATCACAAGTCACGCAAATTTGTTTCCCAGTGCATATAAGTTATGTTTACACTATAGTCTATTCAGTGTGCATTAGTATTATGTCTTAAAAAACAATAGGTATACCTTAATTTTACTGCTAAAATATGCTAACTATCATCTGACAACACAGGATTGCCACAAACCTTCAATTTGTTTAAAAAAACAAAACAGAAAAAACACAGTATCTACAAAGTGCAATAAAATGAGGTATGCCTGTATATTGACTTTGTATCCTACAACTTTATAATATTCATTTATTATAACAGTTCTTTGGTAGAGTTTTTAGGGTAGTCTATATATAATATATCATCTGCATTTCATCTACTTCTTCCTTTTGTGGAAGCTTTTTATGTCTTTTCCTTGCTTGCTATTTTAATTGTTCTGCTTAGGATGTCTAGTAATATGTTGAATAAAATTGGTAAGAGTAGGCATCCTTGTCTTGTTCCTGATCTTAGAGGAAAACCTTTCAGCTTTTCATCGAGTATGATGTTAGCTGTGGGCTTGTCATATATAGCCTTTATTATGTTGAAGTACATTCTTTCTACACCCCCTATATTGGGAGTTTTTAACAAGAATGGATGTTGAATTTTATCAAATGCTTTTTCTGCATCTTGAGATGATCATATGATTTTTATCCTTCATTTTGTTACTTGGTTTATAACATTGACTTATGGATACTAAACTATGCTTACATCCCTGGAATAAATTCCACTTAATTATGGTGCATGATTCTTTTAATGTGCTGTAGATTTTGGTTTGCTAATATGTTGTTCAGGATATTTGTATCTGCTTTCATCAGAGATATTGGCCTGTAGTTTTCTGTTCTTGTAGTGTCCTTTTTTGGTTTTGGTATCAGGGTAATGATGTCCTCATAAAATTTGTTTGGAAGGATTCCCACTTCTATTTGTTGGAAGAGCTTGAGAAGGATTAGTATTAATTCTTTAAATGCTTGGTGGAATTCACCGATGAAGCTGTCTGGTCCTGGACTTTTCTTAATTTGGAGGTTTTTCATTACTGATTCAGTCTCCTCACTAGTAATTAGTATGTTCAGATTTTCTATTTTTTCATGCTTCAGTCTTGTAGGTTATATGGGTCTAGGACTTTTTCCATCTCTTCTAGTTTGTGCAGTTTATTGGTGTATAATTGTTCAGCATACTCGCTTATGATTCATTGTGTGGTACTAGTTGTAATATCTCCTCTTTCATTTATAATTTTATTTATTTGAGGCTTCTCTATTTTTAAGTCTAGCAAATGATTTGTCATTTTTTTTAATCAGCTCTTCATTTTTTTAAATCTTTTCTATTATCTTTTTAGCCTGTATTTCATTTCTTTCTGCTCTGATCTTTATTTCCCTGCCTTCAACTAACTTTGGGCTTAGTTTGTTCTTTTCCTAGTTCCTTGAGGTGTAAAGTTAGGTTGTTTGAGATCTTTCTTGATTCTTAGTGCAGTATGAAGTTCCCTATTAGAACTGCTCTTGCTCCATCACATGTCTTGGTGTGTTGCATTTCTATTTTCATTTGTGTCAGAATATTTTTTTATTTGTTTGGTTTTCTTCTTTGACCCATTGGTTGTTCAGTAGCATGGTTTTTAATCTCCACATATTTGTGAATTTTCCACTTTTCTTCTTATAATTGATTTCTAGTTTCATACCATTGTGATCAGAAAAGATGCTTGATGCAATTTCAGTCTCCTTAATCTTAAGACCTCTTTTGTGGCCTAACATATGCTCTATTTTGGAGAATGATACATGTGCACTTGAGAATATGTATTCTGCTGCCCTTGCATAGAACGTCATAATGTATCTAAGTCCATCTGGTCTAATGTATCATTTAAGTCCAGTGTTTCCTCATTGATTTTCAATCTGGATGAAATATCTATTGTTGAAAGTGTGGTATTGAAGTCCCCTATTATTGGATTACTGTCTCTTCCTCCCTTAGGTCTCGTTTCCCATCCCCCCACCACCACCGGCCATGCTGTGCAGCTTGCAGGATCTTAGTTCCTCAACCAGGGATTGAACCCAGACCCCAGCCATGAAAGCACCAAGTCTTAACCACTGGACTGCCAGGGAGTACCCTCAGGTCTGTTAATAAATGCTTTATATATTTAGGTGCTCCAATGTTGGGTGGATAAATATTTACAATTTTTTATTCTCTTGTTGGATTGACTCCTTTATCATAATATAATGACCTTTTTATCTTCCTACGTTCTGTGTCTTAAAGTCTATTTTGTCCAATGTAAATATAGCTACCCTGCTTTCTTTTGGTTTCCATTCATGAGATATTTTTCCATTCCTTCACTTTCAGTCTCTATGTGTCCTTAAACCTGAAGTGATTCTCATGTATGCAGCATATAATTGGGTCTTTTTATTTTTTTCCATTCAGTCATTTAAGGTTACTATTGATAGATATGGACTTACTATTGCCATTTCGTTCATTGTTCTCTGGCTGTAATTCCTTTGTTCCTTCATGTCTTGCTTTCTTCTTTTGTGGTTTGATGATTTTTTTTGTAGGGGTGTGCATAGACTCCTTTATCTTTTGTGCATCTATATAGGTCTTTGCTTTGTGGTTACCATGAGGCTTATATAAAACATCTCATATTTATAACAGTATATTTTAAGCTATAACAACTTAATTTCAAATACTTAAGTTCTACACTCTACTCCCCCCTCTATTTTATGTTTTTGATGTTACAGTTTACATATTTTTACCTTATGTATCCATTAAAAATTTTTGAAGTTATGCTTTTTTTTTTTTTTCTGTACGCGGTCCTCTCACTGCTGTGGCCTCTCCCGTTGCGGAGCACAGGCTCCGGACGCACAGGCCCAGCGGCCACGGCTCGGGCCCAGCCACTCCGCGGCATGTGGGATCCTCCCAGACAGGGGCACAAACCCACGCCCCCTGCATCAGCAGGCGGAACCCCAACCACTGCGCCACCAGGGAAGCCCTATGCTTATTTTTAATCATCTTATCTTAGCCTTCACACCAGAGTTATAAGGATTTACCCACCACCATTACAATAAAGTATTCTGAATTTAACTATATATTTATCTTTACCAGTGAGACATACTTTCAAAGGTTTGTCACTAATTAGCATCCTTTGATTCAGGTTGAAGTCCCTTTAACATTTTAATAAGGCTGGTCTAGTGGCAATGAACTCCTCCAGCTCTTGCTTGTCTGGGAAACTATCTCCTTCAATTCTGAAGGACAGCTTTCCTGGATAAAGTATTCTTGATTGGCAGTTTGTTTGTTTTTTCTTTCAGCCCTTTTGAATATATCATACCACTCCCCTCTGGCCTATAATGTTTCTGCTGAAAAATCTGCTGATAGTCTTATGGGGGTTCCTTTGTTCATGACAAGTTTTTCTCTTGCTGCTTTTAAAATTCTCTGTCTTTTAACTTTTCACAATTTAATTATAATGTGTCTCCATGTGAGGGCTCTTTGGATTTATCTTTTTTGCATTTCTCTGTGCTTCCTGAATCTGGTCTGTTTCTTTCTCCAGGTTAGGAAAGTTTTCAGCTGATATTTCTTATAAGATTTCTGCCCCTTTCTCTTCTACTTCTGGGACCCCCTATAATGCATATACTTGTTTGCTCACTTGATGTTGTCTCATAAGTCCTTTAAGCTGTCTTTACTTTTTTTCTTTGCTCCTCTGATTGGATAAATTTCACTGCCCTGTCTTTGAGTTCACTGATCCTTTCTTCTACTTTGCTGCTTAACTCCTCTATTGAATTTTTCAATTCGGTTAGTGTATTCTACAGCTCTCTGATTTCTGTTTGGTACTTTCTTATATTTTCTACCTTCTTTGAAATTCTCACTTTCTTTAAACATTGTTCTCCTGATCTGTGAGCATCTTTATGACCATTATTTTTAATTCTTTATTAGGTAAATCACTTATCTCTGTTTCATTGAGATCTGTTTCTAAAGTTTTATCTCATTCTTTTGTTTGAAACATATTCCCATTTCTTCATTTTCCTTGACTGTGTTGGTTTCTGTATCTTAGATAAAAGAGCCACCTCTCTCAGTCTTCACAAAGTGATCTTAGGTAAGAGAACCTTATACATCAGCCTGACCAGAGCTCTTTATCTCTTAAACATTTGTGATTTTCCATGCTGCCTTCTTTGTTCTTAGTGGCTCCCAAAGGGGAAGACTGCAGTCTGTACCTAGATGCAAGTTGATTGAAAGCTGTACTTGTAGGCAGCAACTGGGAAAGTATGTAGTTAGGGCCCTCTCACAGAAAAAACTGGGAGATGGGCTTTTTTGCATGTTGCCTCTGCACTGGGCCCAGGTGTATACCCTTGGGAGGTGTGGGCAGGGCTGCTATACCCATTAATGACTGATGCTTTGCTACAGTTCTGTGGCACCCATAAGTATAAAACCTGCTGGCTATCAGAGCCAGATGATCCAGGGGCCTATCCCTTCGGTGGCAGCTGCAAAAGCTGGGGCACCAGATGTGTACTGGGCTCAAGTGAGAACATAGAGGTGGTATCTGCTGGCTTCCCCAGTCTCCAGGGAGGATGCCAATCAGCTCCTAAATGCATGCTAAATTCTCATGTCATCCTTCATAAAAGCCACTTCTTCTATGACCCTCTTTGGATTCTCCATAACTTCATTTTGAGTAATCTTCTTTACATGGAATAGTTCTTGTCCTATTTTAACACTTTCTGCCTTGATGTCTAGTAATTTGTGATATACACCAGCCATCTTTTACTTTGTAATTGGGTTTTTCAGCTTTTATCTTCTATAGTAATTTAAAATGTGGAACTCCTTTTTACATTCCAATGGCATTTCCCTTTATTTAGCATATATACATATATATATATTTTTTAAACCCCTGTTTCACCCCATCTTCCCTTGCTCCCTAGTCAGTCCTCAATCATTTTTTTAAAATTTAACTTTCACACTCCCAAATTCTTGATTATTCTTTCCATGTGCTGATAAACCTTTGTCATTTTTGGAGGAAACATCACAGTGCTACATTTTCTAAGCTTTTGCATGCCTAGACACTCCTTCTAGTATCTTTATCACTCTTACTCCATTAAAAATATGTAGATGTTGGTCACTTGTCTTCTGACAGTTATAGAAATAAGGACTAAGGTTACCAATTTTTCTACCTAGCTGTTTGAAGAATTTTTTTCTTTACTGTCTTTTCCATAGAACATTAGTGTGATTCTGTTAATTCTGTTAATGAAATAAGGCCTTCTAAATCTGCACACTTAGTAAAAATCTGAGTTTTTCTCTTATATTATAATTATTACTTCAGAGTACCTTTCTTTTTCCTTTTTAATAAATACCATTTACTTGTTGGTTCTGTGTCTTTTCTTTTTCTCTCTTCATTTACTTCCAGATTTAAGTTTTCCAGATGACTGACTTTTGGATTCATTGTTAATTCTGCTTATCTTCAATGAAGTATTCTAAATATTTTGGGTTGGATTTTTTTTTTTCCCATGTATTTTACCCAGTTCCTCTTACAGTTAGGGCAGCTACTTATCTGAGACTGAGAAGCCAAACATACTGAGTTAAGAACTTGGGCTCTGGAGTAAGACTGCCTGGAACTGAATCCATCTCAGCTACTCACGAGGTATTTGACCTTGAGAATTTATTTTACCACTCCACGCCTCAATTTCCTTATTTTTATAGGAGGGATAATAATGGTACCTACCCTATTGAGTTTTTGTGAGGATTAAAGGAGTTAATACAAATAAAGACTCTAGGACACTACTTAGCACATAATGAGCTGCAAAAGGGAGCTGTAATTACTATACAGATATTTTTGAAAGTAGTCTTTGAATCTTAAGAACAATTTTTTTCCATGTTATCTTTTTTTTTCCTTCAACGATAAGGATTCACTGAATTATTTGCCATGAGATATATGTAATACCACTTTTCTGTCCTCTCTACTCCCCAACTATTGTCAACATCAACTTAAACAGGTTTCCCTTCTCAGAACTGCAGCTGAGGTTGGTGTGCATAGCCCCTGCCTACAGTGTGTTTTTTTTCTAGATGAACTGCAACTCAAGATACTTGTGCTGCATTTTCTTCTGCTTAAGAACAGGCATTGTGGCATAATGAAAGTGGCGATCTCTTCCCTTCAGAAATCCATTCAGTTGAGCAGTTTAGTTTCCACCTTCTTTCCCACTCTGTGCTACTGTAGTAATTCAGAGCAAAAACCCTAACCCCCACGCCCAAACAAATTCTGAATGATGAGGTTATGAGAAATTGCACCCACTTCAGACCTGAGCACATGGGTTCCTCCTGTTTCTAGCAACACTACAGTCTTTGGCTTCTTGACTAATGATATGAGGCATTCCTAGTTTGCACAGAATAACTGCTCTTACTTTGAAGGGTCTATTAAATCTAAATTAGTGACATTCACTTAATCTTTAACAGTCCTCAAAAATGTAAAATAAGATTTATTCTCTAAAGTGGAAGCTTCTAGCTACTTATAAGTCACTAATATTGCACAGTGGTATTTTAAACAGTACAGCCTTATAACAAAAATGTGCTCAAGATTAGAAACAATGTAAATTAGAAGAAAAAATTACTGTGTAATCTCAAAAGGTTTGGGGATTTGATTTTTTATCTTATTTTTTTAAAAAGAGTTGAAAATAATAAAAAGTGAAACATTATTTTCATACAAGCTGACCCAGGGTAATCAGTCACCCTGATTACAGCAGGCCTTTCTGGCTACATAGGGTTGTTGCCTTAGACAACAGAAGTTGTCTACAGCTTTTGGATCAGCATGGCAGAAGCACCTCCTCCTCCGTTGCAAATACTGGCAAGACCATATTCTCCTTGCTTCAAGGCATGAGCCAAATGGACGACAATCCTGGCTCCAGACATCCTAGGATTAAGAAAGCATTTTGGTACTTTAATGGTTTACAGACTGTATGAATAACCAAATTAGCCATTACTTATAGCTGAATTTAACTACTTTACTTTAACTTGGGAGACTTGTTTCAAGAAGGGTTACAGCTTTTTTTTTTTTTGGCTGCAATGAGCGGCACGCAGGACCTTAGTTTCCCAACCAGGGATCGAACCCATGCCCCCTGCAGTGGAAGCGTGGAGTCCTAACCACTGGACCACCAGGGAAGCCCCAAGAATGGTTACAGCTTTTTGAAAAGCCCAAGCATAGATTTTACTCTTAAATTATCTTCTTCAACATAAAACAATATTAGTTTTCAAGGAACAGATGTGATAGATCTGTGTTCAATGGGGATCCTATCAGAAATGGTATTTGCCCTATGAAGGATGGGTGGGAAGAAAAACTGTTAAACCAAGAGTAACAAGAATTATCATGAAGCAGTTTAAGTTTTGATAGGAATATACAAAGGCAGCCATTAACCTAGGTATATTTTTCTTTATAATTTTACCTACCCAATTGGATGTCCAAGAGAAACAGCTCCTCCATTGATATTCACTTTTTGGGGATCAATCTCTAGCATTTTAATGTTTGCTAGTACGACCACACTAAAGGCTTCGTTTATTTCCCACATTGTAATATCTTCTTTTTTCAATCCTGCATCTTTAAGAACCTAAATTTTTTAAAAATATAGATTATGTTCAGATAATTAAGTCAAAACTTATTTTCATTATCTTCTTGAAATTCTGCAATTTTCGTTTATAATTCCCTTTGATGTAATACATAAATATGGAGTTTCTTAGTTTCCAGGAGGAAGGGCCCTTTTATTTTCTGATTTTAATTTCTCATCTTTTGTTTTTGTTTTTGTTTTTGTTTTGCGGGGGGGGGGGGAGTGTGCTGCACAGCATGCAGGATCTTAGTTCCCTGACCAAGGATCGAACCCGTGCCCCCTGTAGTGGAAGTGTGGAATCCTAAACACTGGACTGCCAGGGAATGCCCTAATTTCTCATCTTATTGCATTGTAATCAAAGACTTGTTTGCATTATCATATTTCTATTACTTTGGAGAGAGAAAACTTCATTTTCTTGAACATTCCATGGATAACTGAAAAAAATATACTCTTTATTTAGGGGTACATAGTTGATACATATTCTTAAGATCTACTTTACTGATTATATGTTGCTTAGTTCTAGATTTTTTATCTATCAAATGAAAGAGGTATACTAGTCTCTACTAATTTTTCATTGCATCCCCTAGAGTTTCTGCTTTATAAAAGTTGCTGTGGGGTTATCTGGGGCACAGTTATTCAGAGCTATCGTATTTTCATTGTAAATGATTTATTTAAAGTCTTATTATATGATCTCTTGTTTTGATAGTTCCTCAGCTATTGCAGGAGGGTGTTTATCTTTAGAAATTTTTTTGTTCTGAGCAACAATAATATTAACATGAAACTTTTGTTCCTCCTTGCTCTCTTCCTCCAGCAGGCTCAGGTAGCTTTCTAAGCTGTACAGCTCCAACAGCTTCCTCTAGTTCCAACACCGTGAGACAAAACATGGTACCTACCTAAGTGTAGCCACTTTTCTAGCTCTCAGAATCTAGCTGAGAAGTGTTTATCACCCTTCCTTTCCAATGTGATGCACATTCACTTTCAGAAGCTGTATAACTGTGTTGCTTTCTGAGATCTGCCACCTCTGGACAGATCATCACTCCCTGTTGTTTCTGATCCTTCTCTATCCTTATTTCCCACTGATTTTTTTTTTTTTTTTTTTTTTAATCTGGGTGCCACCCTCAGACATTTTCTTTCAGGGTGAGGCCCTCTACTTCTGAAAGGGAACATTTGCTGGAGTCTTCTGAGATCCCTTAACCCCTAAACGAACACAACACTGTCTCCTTTCCTGGGACCCCTTAGTAACTTCCCACAAAGACTCAGACTGACAATTGGAGCAGATAGGTCCTCTCCATCTCCAGTTTTACTCTGAGACCAGCTCCCGTGAGTTCCCTTTCAGGATGAAGACTGCTCCTTCTAGTAATGAATATTTGCTTTGAATTCTAGAACCCTGGACCCTCAGCATTCCCTTCTTTTCTCTGCTGCACCAACCTCCCACTTTGCGGTTGCCATTCCAGGTATGTGAGTTCCACACAAGGAATTCAATCATGTAGTTTTTATCTGCTCCGCTGAAAATATAGTTTGTGGGCTGCCCCTTTACTTTTGTTGTTGTTATCCTTGTTGCTCTCTAATTGTTTTCAGGAGAAGTGAGAAGATTTGAAACTAAGCTACCTCTATGCTTTGGTGGATGAGTAACATGTAAAATCTAAAACATGCAACCTTGGTATAAGCAAAAACAGAAATTGGCACAATGAGTTATGGTCTGTTATTTTGTTCTCACCTTAGGTACAGCATATGCAGGTGCAACTGGAAAATCAATAGGTTCTACAGCAGCATCAGCAAATGCTTTATTAAAAAAAATACATCGTTAAAATCTTTTTACAAGCACCCAAAGCTATATCTAACAACTCATATAATATGCAAAAATGCAAGTTTCCTAAACATTATAGTGTATTTAAATGTATTTGTGCCTTTTCTAAGATTCTACACTTTACAAGATTATACCAGTCATCTAAGCCATTGACTTTCACAGATAGGGAGTTAGGGGAAATTGCCTCCAGGGACACTGACATTATCTAGAGATATTTTTGGTTGTTGCACAGGTGGAATGCCACTTATTGTAGTATCTAATGGGTAGAAGCCAAGCTGCTAAACATCTTACAATGCATAGAATAGCTCCTACAACACAATTATTTGTTGTGAAATGTCAATGGTGCTGAGGTTAAGAAACCATGATCTAAACAAAATGGTATCTGTTTAACTCCTTATGAAGAAGGCAAGGCAGATTTTACAGCTAAAAAGTCTTAAGGAGACTGAGGACATGCCAAGACCACACAGTTAATAATTAATGCCAGTACAATTAAATTTTTTGTATCTCTATACTCCTAAGCCCATATTCTTTTTATTCTACCTGGCTACCTTTCCCCACAGTGCCAGGGGAAAACATGTACCCTGTAGTCTCCCACACATCATCCAGGATAGGGAAAGATTTTTAAAAGTTTTCTCTTATACAAATCAAATACTAACGAAAATATTGAAGGAGGTTCTATCTCAATTAAAACATGTACTAGTTAAATTCTGTCACAAAGTACAACCTACAGACAGAAATAGCCAACTTCAATATTACGTATAATATTACTGGCAAAGAACCTCAATTTCAGGAAGAATATAGCGGTTTAGGAATAAACAAGTTCAGAACATTTTCTACCTGCTATTCTTGCCAGTGGTTTAACACTGAGCCTCTTGGCTGCATCTGCAGTCATCAGAACCATAGCAGCTGCTCCATCATTCAGTGTGCTGGCATTGGCAGCTGTTACTGTACCTGAAAGTATCAATGAGCATGACATCAGAACATTCTTTCACACTGAATTCGTTTGGATCAATTTAACAAATTTCTGCAGAATACTGCCTGGGTTGCTAGATGCATGAAGATATGGATGGAGATAATTCCTGCCCTCAGGAAAATACACATAATTAAATGTGTATGTATATAACACAATTAATGTCAGTATGCCTTTTTACATTAGATTTTTTAAAATATATATTTATTTACTTATTTGGCTTCACCGGGTCTTAGTTGCTGCCCCCTGTGGCATGTGGGATGTGGGATCTAGTTCCCACACCAGGGATCGAACCCAGGCCCCCTGCATTGGGAGCGTGGAGTCTTAACACTGGACCACCAGGGAAGTCCCCTTACATTAGTTTTTTGTAACAGTTTATTCAAAGCTACCTCAAAAGGCATGTGTGATGGCACTGGGTAAATGCTGGTTCATAATTCCTCAAAGATAAGGACCACTTCATACTTTTCCTAACAAACAAACACTAAGTCTTTGCTTATTCACAGTAGAGCAGGCACTCATTATATATTTTTCAAATCAGTGTCAAAATCAGGTATTTCTTCTTCTCTACAATCACTTGAAGTTAAATGAATAATAAAAGTCACTAAACTGTACATTTTAAACAGGAGAATTTTATGGTATGCAAATTATATGTCAATTAAGCTGTTTTCTTTTAAATACCAATGAAGACCCTAAAATAGACTGCTGCTAAAATTATAAAACTATACTTTTGCAATATAAATTTTTTTTTCTTTTTTTGGCCAAGCTGTGAGGCTTGTGGGATCTTAGTTCCCCGACTAGGGATCAAACCCGTGCCCCTGCTGCGGAAGCACAGAGTCCTAACCACTGGACCATCGGTGAATTCCCTGCAATATAAATTTTTATATGATGCTTTAATAAAAAAGATTAATCCACTCCTATAGTTAGTATTGAGAAATTCAATCAAAAAAGGGAAAAAAGTTATTTCAGATTATTATCGCAGCTGTATACAGCCAATTTTAAAAGCAGAACTGACCTTTTTTCCTAAAAGGATTTAGTAACCTGGGATCCCACTTACACTAACATTCAACATTTATTTGTTGAGAACCAGGCACTAGAGATACAAAAATGAAAAACATCTATCAGCTTAGTCCTCCAGAGGCTTACAGATATTTAACATAATATGTAAACTTGACTTTCATATCACGAAAAACTTTCAAGAAGAAGTGCATATGAAAAACTGTTCTACATCATTCTACAACCTGTTCCAGAGGCTTTATATATTGAAAGTATTAACTGTTTATATAAAATAAATAACTAATAAAAAACATACTGTATAGTACAGGGAACTCTACCTCAATACCCTGTAATGACCTATATGGGAATAGAATCTAAAAACCAGTGGATATATGTATATGCATAACTGATTCACTTTGCTGTACTGCAGAAACTAACAACATTGTAAATCAACTACACTCCAATAAAAATTAATAATAAAAAACAAGTTCAAACACACACAGACACGCAAAGAAAATATTAACTGTTAAGCAATTTTAAATATACTTTGGATAAATATCATATGTTTTGTTAACTTCACTTGGGCCTGATACATTGAAAATGTTAAATACCATCTAGTTGTTTTCTAGAATTTTTTTAAATCCTCAGGCAGTTCTAAGACGAGATATGGTATACTGACTCTTTTTTCTTATGCTTCATTTCTTAATACTAACCATTTTCTTTTTGGAAAACCGTCTTCAGCTTTGGAACTCTGCTAAAATCAACATGTTTATATTCTTCATCTTCTTTCACCACTACATCTGGTTTACCTAAAACAAAAATCTTTTAAATTAAGTAATCTTAGCAGTGAAGATAATAATTAGTTGCTCAGTAAGAAATGGTACACAAGGTGCCTGGTAGTCTGTGCTTCCCTGTATGCCCACATACCTTAAACCATCCCAAGTAAATTCCACTCAAGAATCTACCATCAATAATTTCTGTTAGTGTCTTAAAGAAGAGTTTATTAAGTAGCCTGATGCAATTTAAATCTTCTATTTAGCCACATCCCATTCTCTTCTCTCAGCCTCCTTCTATGATCACAGACCTCATTCTTCTAACCCCAGGGGTAGATGTCCAACCTAGGCTGGATAAGTTTTGGTACTCCATCATTCTTATCACAGTAATTATTTCTAGAATCGAAATGTAACCTAAACCAAGTTAATTGAGTCTTTACTGTGGATTTATTTTGCTGCATTTGGTGAGGAGGTCTCTTTCCTTTGTGACTGAGAGCCCTACAGATGTGACCCTGGAGATGGAGGCAGCACCACAGAAAAGCTGAGACAATAAAGAACAAAAGCAGCACAGAAAAGCCAAGACAGCATGTCCTAATGGTACTGACTACCCACTTCCAATCCCTGAAGTTCCCAGAGCTGACTGGTTGCTGCCATATATCTTTCAGTTCTGGGACGAATCCCCAAGTGGCCTTCTAATAAATCCCCCCCTTTTCACTTAACTTAGTGTGTTGTCTGTTGCTTATATTAGGAAGAATTATATTAGAAATTAAATTAAATTATATTAGAAATTAAATTTACCTC
Organism: Phocoena phocoena; assembly: GCF_963924675.1. NCBI lineage: Eukaryota > Metazoa > Chordata > Mammalia > Artiodactyla > Phocoenidae > Phocoena > Phocoena phocoena. Next base: position 24,720,959 of record NC_089226.1, read on the forward strand.
TGAATTAGCAACATTTCCCTTTAATAACCATAAGCAGCAGTGTCAGCGTCCTCAGTTGAAATTAACAAAGATAAAAATGTACTAAAACTCAAACAAAATATTTAGCAACACATAAAGTCTACTAAAAATTAAAATCTATTTATCCTTCAACCTTTTACTGTAATTGTGACAGGAACAACTTCATTTCCAAATTTTCCAGCTTCCCATGCTGCTTTACTTCTGGTATAGGAGTTAATAGCATAAGTATCCTGTTCATCTCGTGCAATATTCAGCTTCTTTGCAGTATTTTCAGCACAGTTGCCCTGATAGAAGTTGGAAGTTTTAAAAAACTAATTAACTTTGCATAACATAAAATAGTGGTTAGTAGTTAAATTTAGTTTCTTAAAATATACTTCTTTCTGTACTAGGTAACTTTTTTACTCATGTCTCATCCTCAAATACTTGAATTAGCCCAGAAGTTGCTATTTTGAAGACAAATAATTAAACACCTATGGAATCCATTATTAAATGTCAGAAAATGTCCTATTTCAGTGTGGGCCAATTTATTCAACAGTTGAGCCAAGTTGATGCAATGAGCTTAGAAAAACATTTCCCTAAAATGAATGGCTCAATCAACATTTATATCCTTCAGTTCAGTTTCTGAGATATATATATTGGACTTTCCTGGTGGTGCAGTGGTTACGAATCTACCTACCAATGCAGGGTACATGGGTTTGATCCCTGGTCCAGGAAGATCCCACATGCTGTGGAGCAACTAAGCCTGTGCACCAGAACTACTGAGCCTGTGCCCTAGAGCCCGCGAGCCACAACTACTGAAGCCCGTGGACCTAGAGCCTGTGCTCCACAACAAGAGAAGCCACCGCAATGAGAAGCACGCACACTGCAATGAAGAGTAGCCCCCGCTCACCACAACTAGAGAAAGCCCACATGCAGCAACAAAGACCCAACGCAGCCAAAAATAAATAAATAAAAATTAATTAAAGTATATATATATATTTTTTTTTTAAATCAAGCAGTATTTTATATACATGGCATTTCTCCATTAAAAAGCAATAATTACCATATGAATTTTATTGTAGACATCAGTTAGCCCATCTTTTACAATCAAATCTTCAAGCTTTATGCCACCATATGGTGTTGCTCCTCTGTTCATTACATAGGGAACATTGGACATGCTCTCCATCCCACCTGCCACCATCACATCCTGCTCAGCAAAACACAAAAACCCAATGTCAATTCAAGTAGTACTGTTGACTTCTGAACAACACCAGGATTAGGAACGTCAATGCTCCACACACTTGAAAATCTGTGTATAACTTCACAGTCGGCCCTCCCTATCCATGGTTCTACAGGTTCACAGATTCAACTGTAGTACATGTTTATTGAAAAAAATTTGCACATTTAGTGGACCCAGGCAGTTCAAATCCATGTTTAAGGGTCAACTGTAGTTGCAAACCCATTATACCCTTTACACAGCTACAACAAACAAGTATTCTACATGGACTTCATTAAACATTTGCTATACAGTCACTATAGGAAGTACCCTCTTGACACTGGTAAAAGGAAATGGTCTGAAACGTGTAATGATAATTAAGATCAGAATCAGACATTAATAAGAATGCCAGGAATCTTTAATGTAGAACCATCTTCTGAAATTCTTCTAACCCTTCATTTCACTGACACTGCCAAAAACGTAATCTCAGTTCTCGGAAATAATCCGACTTCCTTGATTGTGATCCTCCCAATCAGCTCTTCCCAGATAGCTATAGTAATTTTCTACTTGATCATCTGATATGCAGCCTGTCCTTCCACCCAAGTGTCATCTATACTCATCTGAGTCATTCTGGCTAGACTGTAAGTCTGGTCATTCCACTCCTTACAGGACTCACCAGCATAGCACATAAGGCCCTTTACAATCTGACTTCTCATTCCCTTTCCAGTCTCATGCCTGGACCTACACCTGAGGTCATACAGAACTGTTTAAATATCTTCAAAGAGATTTCCCTGGTGGTCCAGTGGTTAAGACCCTGCACTTCCACTGCAGGGGGCACAGGTTCAATCCCTGGTCGGGGTACTAAGATCCCACATGCCACTCAGTGCAGCCAAAAAGAAAGAAAATCAAGTCTTCAAAGATACCGTGCTAATTCACACCACCTCTGCACTTCTGACCTATCCACCAACATGTAAAACACCTACATTTCCTTTAAAACTAATCAAAACACAGCCACTTCATGCTTTCCCTGACCACGTATTTCTATCCCTTTTTGGAACAGTTTCCCTTCCTTCTTTTGTGTTCCCCAATTACTGTGCATTGCTTTTATTAATAATATTACACTGTACTGTAGCTATATTTATGTGTCAAATCTTCTCACTAAACTAAGCTCCTTTGAGGCCAGAAACACTTGTCATATCTATTTTTATGTCATTAGTGCCTGGCATATATAGTAGAAGTTTAATAAATATTAATCAACTAGCCTGTAATTACAGATTAACAAAAATTCATTTGCATTATAAGCGCTAATTTTAAAAAATAGTTTAATATAAAACATTAATATAAAATTAAAGCCAATATTATATTCTCACAGTCTTTAATCAAGAATAAAGACATGGGCTTCCCTGGTGGCGCAGTGGTTGAGTCCGCCTGCTGATGCAGGGGACACGGGTTCGTGCCCCGGTCCAGGAAGATCCCACATGCCGCAGAGCGGCTGGGCCCGTGAGCCATGGCCGCTGAGCCTGCGCATCCGGAGCCTGTGCTCCGCAACGGGAGAGGCCACAACAGTGAGAGGCCCGCGTACCACAAAAAAAAAAAAAAGAATAAAGACAAACAAGTTCTGTACCAAAGAAACCTAAATATTTTGCCTGTTTTCAAATATGGAGAGCCTCAAATCGTTCTCATATAAGTTTTATTCTGTTATCCTGAACTACTGTTTTCTGGGGATGATGGCAATAATAAGTGACAGAAATTAAGCTATCAATTATTCTACAGAATATAATAAAAGTGACCATTCAAAATAAGGCAATTCCTAGTATTCCTCTAAGTCAGATAATTTTATACATGCACAAATGAATCAAAGAACACTAACTGAAAGCATTTGCTAGAGAACCACAAAAAAATCAACTGAGACAAAATTTTCCTTGTCATTCAAACCATTCTGAAACATCTAAACAATTTCCTGACTGTTTGACAAGGGTTTGGTAATACCTGATGTCAGTGTTACCTTGTGTATAGGCAAACAAGCTCTCATAAGCTATGGAAAATATGTAACTGGTATAACTTTCATGGAAAGCATTTGAAAATATCAAAATTTTTAAATCTCTGAATCCGAAATTCTCCTCTTTGGAATTTTTCCAAAAGACAGATTTGCACATGATGAGATTTTTTAATATTTTGTTCACCAATCTCCAGTGAATGTCCACATAGTAGATCCTCAGCTAATGATGGGCAAAACCAGGATTTGAAATTAGTCTGGCTCCAGACTTTTTGTTCTTAACCACTACACTATACTGCTTAGTACAGTGAATTAACAAGAATTGATTTAAGTATAATTACACAAAGATATATATAGGGGTACTCTCTGCAGCATTATTTAAAATAGTGAAGAACTGGAGACAACCTAGATGTCCATTCAATAAGGACCCATAAGTATATTATAGTTGTTCAGTTCAATAGAGTACTATCTTATGTGCTGATACAGAATGACCTCCAAGACATTACATGGGGCACTGAGTTTAAGAAACTTCCCCAAAGTTTCTCTGCTCTTCGGTGGCAGAATACACAAAAAAGTGATAAGTCAGAGATTCAAAGTGGGGCAAGAAGAAAGAAGATTTTTCATTTTATACTTTTCTATACCATCTCAGTTTTTAGCATGTGTATCAGGTATCACTTTTTTTTCTCTTTGGCTTGCCTTACAACTGGAAACAACGCAAGGGAGGAGTAACAGCAAGGGTATGCATAATTATGATTCTTGTCCGTGTAAGAAATAATCTGCAAACACCTCACAACTGATTTTTACCTTGGTGTGTTATACCCTGATAGGCTGGAATGCACTAGACAGGGATAGGGACACCTGTTTTCTAATTTTACCCCTGTAACTGTGTTTGTAGTCCACTCAACCTCTTTCCTCAACTGAAAAAAAGGCTTGGATCTGATAAACTCTTAGGTCTACGAGTCCAGGTCTAGACTCCTAACATCCAGCATATGTTTGCTGAGCAGCCTATCTCTTGCTCAGTCTCAGGTAAAGATCAAAATCATCAAGGCCAATAGAAAGCCTGCACAATTTTACAGCTGAACCTGAACATAAGGAGCTATAAATTAGTCATCAATTTTGGGCTCAATCAACGATTTGATTCCCAGGGTCAGCACCTTATTCTCATTTATGATAAAAACCCTTCTCATTCTAGCACAGACAAAATTTACAGTGTCTTAAAATCAACCAGAATCTCTAAGTAAAGGGGCACCCAAAGACAAAAACATCCTGGCTGAAAACTACTTTTTAATACCAGACACTTGAGCTATCATTTTGACCTCTACTTCAAATGGAATTGGCAAATCCAGACACTCCTGAGTGTCTGAAACAACAGAGCAACTGCACTTATGAGAAAGAATCTCACTTCTAGAGTATGAATATGCTTAGATTTTTAGTGTTTTTTAGTACTGCATATTATTTTAGTTATAAAATGGAAAAGAAGGTACTTCTTACCTGATGTCCACACATAAGATTCTGAGAGGCCATCATGATGGCTTTCATTCCTGAGGCACAAACTTTGTTTACAGTGGTACATGGAGTAGAAATAGGTAAGCCTAAAACCAATATAAATCATACTTTTGAAGAACAAAGATATTCTTCAAATAAACTGTAATAAAATAGAGCATGTTAAACTATAATCTGCAACATTTCTTCTGCCAATATAAGTCTATTATACATTTTATTTAAGCTGAAATGACCTCCATTTTGCCATGTCAAACATTTAAGTATAAAAGCAAAAATGTAGTCCTAATACCTGCACCCAGTACTGCTTGCCTTGTAGGGGCCTGTCCTTCACCTCCTTGTAGAACATTACCCATATATGCTTCTTTCACTTCTTCTTTTGGAATCCCTTTTTAAAAAAATCAAAAAGACATTTCCATATTTTATTCAATTTAATAATTAGTAATTACCTAGTAAAGTACGTGACATTATATAGCAGGAATGGTTTCTTTTTCTTGTCAGTTTTGAGCTTCATTCGTAACACTCTAGTACAAGGATTTCTTTTCAAGGGAATTCAGAAATGTAGGCATTAATTCGTTTCTAAGTGTTACATATATAGTAAGTGCAAAATAAACATTTGTTCCATTGAATCACTACCCCTCAACACCAAAAGTAAAGCACTACTAACCTGCCTTTTCAATGGCTCCCTGAATTGCAATGGAACCAAGTTTAGTGGCTGGCAGAGAGGAAAGGCTGCCTAGAAAGGATCCAATGGGTGTTCTTGCAGCACTTACTATGACCACTTCCTGGCAAGACAGAAGATGGTAAAAATTATTATATTTAAATATTTTACCCACATCATCTTTCATAAATAAACAATTCATAGATATATTATCCAAAAAACAGACTTTTTATGAATGACTAATTACCCATCAAAGATGAAAATAATATTAGAACAGCCCTAAAATCAGTTCAATTCTGGTACTTTATGATTTAAGACCTAATAGAAAACCTAAGAAAAACCAGTTCTAAAATAGGCATAGACCAGAAGCTTAAGGTTCAATTCTATTCCTTAGTCAAAATTTAAGAAATGATCAGTTTACCCTTGTTAACTGCATAAAAAGCCCTAATTAAAGGGCTTCCTTACTGAAGGCAAACTCTGGTCTAGGGTCAAGACCTGTATGTTAGTGGGGGCATACCACTTAACTAGGACACACCCAGAGCCATATTTCTTAAACTATTAATAAGACAATATAAAATTTAAGAAAAAGATAAAAGCTCTCTTAAATATTGCAAAACACTATTTTAACAATTCTCTCCTTACGCCTTACGCTTGCCTTCTACATGCTCTTAGATAAATACATACATACATACATACATAAATTCTCATAGATAATAAGAGAACCATTCCCTAGATTCTGGTCGAAGGCTATTACTAAGTCTTTTTAGAAACCGTTATGAAACAAAAGGAGGACCCCTCAGGAAGCACTAGGTGACCAGGTGATGGTCCTTCCTGTCTAATCCCCAGTCTCCTTCAGCCCCTTTCTTCTAGTATCTTCCATGTGGCCTCTGCAATGACTAACCAACACAATATAATGGGGGTTCCCAAAAGTAAAGGAAGAACACTGCCTAGTTTTAGAGAAGGTTGTTTACCATAGACAATGACTGGGGAAGAAGCAGAAATTATGCAGGGCGCTAGACTGAAATTTTTTAGGGTAATTTGGGAGTCTGACTTATTTCAATAATTAGCTATTCCTAACCACTGAATCATCCCAAGCTGACCCTCATCTATACATGCTTTAGAATATGCATTTTCAATAGACTACATTTCCTTTAAATGCTTGAAATTTTAAAGCACAATTTAAATTTATACTTACATTCAAAGTGGGTTTTGATACATAACTTCGTTCCACATATCTTATTTCCTGTAATATAAATATTTGTTATGATGTAAAAAATATTAACCTACATCACTTTATACTTCTCAGTAATGGGATTATGGTTATTTCTTTTTGCTGCATTATACTTTAATTTCCAAATTTTCCTGTTCACATATCACTGTTACAATTTTTAAAATTACTACTTTTGTAATATTCTCATCTGATTAACTGTTCATTGGAAATGTATGTTTTAACTTCTGATGAATTTATCATCTTAAAATTTCTAAGCCTTTTTAAGTATAAGCCTTATAAAATGTAATTTTAAGTTAAATCTAAGTTCTAAATTAAGTAAGCCCAAATCGGGCTGCTGCTTATATAACCTACTTACACTGAAGGATTCTAGCGTATTATCTGTGACCCAACTCTGAATTTAAATTTCCTACTTGTAGTAAACATGCCAGTCATTGCCTCTCCAGCTACACCCCTTTCTCCAAAGGGTCTGGAAGGGACAGCCCTAAGTACAAGGTGATTCCCATCGTCCTCCCACTGGCCAGAGCTGACAGGACCAAAAATGGAATGGACTTCTAGCACTCTGAGAGACCCAATCAACTGAATGATGATGAGCACTTGAAGTGAAAGGCCCAAGGGGCTGGAGTTAGTCAGCAACACCATGTAAAAGCAGAGGTTACAGCAAAGAGAAAAGCCACAAGTAAGCAGAGAAGCAAAGGAATGGAATATATACACTCAGAAAAGGAAGAAAAGACCATGCCACACTACAAGAGACAAAAGAAGATAACATAGTTAGTGATTTTCTAGTTAGGGTCCCAGCAAGGCCAGCTTTACTTTATTTCCTAAACTTGGATGTCCAAAGAGCTTGCCTATTGTATATCTTCAAAAAAGTCCCTTTCTACTTAGCTAGTGTGAAATGGGATATTGTTCCTTGCAATCAAAGGGCCTTTTCTAAACCACTTTAAAGTCTCTAGTTCTGTTTAGTTGAAGGTTCCCTGGTTTCTCCACTTTGCCCTGGATGCCATTCCAGTTGCCTTTTCAAAGATGCCACATCTTCCGTTATCCCTTCCCTCTCCCCAGTATCATTCATCCCCTTTACTCCTGGATTATTCTGTAAGCATAGTAATAGGCTTCCTCCCACCTGAAAGAATTAAAAACAAACCTCTTAACCCGGACTCCCATTGAGCTTTCACCTCATTTCTTAGTTCCTCTGTACAAGAGAAGTTCTCCAACAAGTTACCTACAATTTGCTTCCTTGTCCTCACCTCCTATTTACTGTTCAACCCCACCCAATCTGACTTTTATCTATCCTTTTGTTGGCTCTGACCAAGATCAACAATGTCTGGATAGCAAAATCCAGTAAAGACTTCACTATACTCATCTTATCCATTCAGCAACCTGGGACTCACTTTTCTCCTTGGGGAAACACGCACAGTGGTTAAGAGCCTAGGCTTACTAGCTGAGTATTCTTGAGCATTAAGTTTTCTAAAATACTCTCCACATGTTGTTGTGAGAATCAAATGAGGTAATATGTGTAAACCACTACACAAACCCTCCACTTTCTTGGCTTCCATTTTAACACAATCTTATAGTCTCCCTCCTATCTCTCTAGTTATTTTTCTCAGTCTTCTTTGCTGTTTCATCCTCCCCTTCCCAACCTCTAAGTGCTGGAATGTCCCAGGGCTTTGTTCCAGGCCCCTTTTAATTTTCCATCTTCACTGTCTCCTTAATCATATCTAGCCCTATAGCTTTAAACAGCAATTATGTCCTGGTGATTTCAAAATTTCTATCTCCAGCCTTGACCTCCAGACTCATATATCCAAGTGCCAACTTGATAGCCTGAATTTAATGTCCAACTCATGTCTCTCAATTTCCAACCTAGAAAACTAGTTGTTTTTTTTTTAATGGTGGGAGTGTGGTTTATTAAGCTGTGCCTTAGTACAGGCTCTGAGGTTTGCCCATGGCACTTTTAATGTACAAAATGTTCTGCCAATTTTTTTTTTTAATATATTTATTTATTTTTGGCTGCATTGGGTCTTGGTTGCTGCACACGGGTTTTCTCTAGTTGTGTCAAGTGGGGGCTACCCTGCATTGCAGTATGTGGGCTTCTCCTTGTGGTGGCTTCTCTTGTTGTGGAGTACGGGCTCTAGGCGCATAAGCCTCAGTAGTTGTGGCACGTGGGCTCAGTAGCTGTGGCTCGCGGGCTCTAGAGCACCGGCTCAGTAGTTGTGGCGCATGGGCTTAGTTGCTCTGTGGCATGTGGGATCTTCCCAGACCAGAGATCAAACCCGTGTCCCCTTCACTGGCAGGTGTATTATTAACCACTAGGCCACCAGGGAAATCCCCTGCCAATTTTCTTGAGCAATGACACCAGGAAGTTGACAGCTAAGTGGATGTTGTACACAGCTTATCATCTGTCATCTGCATGTGGCCAACAGCCACTGCCAGACACAGCACCTTCTTCATCTGGAACTTGATCGTGGACTTCACTTCATCAACTTTGGCCACCATGTTCTCATTGTGGGTCATCACGGAAGGGAACTTGCCAGCCTTATTCAGGCATGGGTCCAGGATTCATGGGATCTTCTTGATCAGAGACTCTGAAGCCAAAAAGGCATCATACTTCTTGGCCAGCTTCTTGACCAGTTTCTTATTCTTGTTGAGTTTCCTTAGCACCTTGATGCCCATGTGGGGTATATCCACAGCCTTGGCCTCATCACAATGCTGCTGGTCCCCCAGAACACATATGGAGAACTTGGGGCAGGGAGTGGACTTAAGCCCAGAGCATCCACATTCACCAACAGCTAGTCTGGCTTCCCAAACTAGCCGGCAGGCTCAGCCAAGGCCTCCCCATACCTCCCCTCTTGTTTTTTTTGTTGTTGTTGTTTGTTTGTTTTTTAATTTATTATTTCTTGGCTGCGTTGGGTCTTCATTGCTGTGCACGGGCTTTCTCTAGTTGCAGCGAGCAGGTACTACTCTTGCGTTGCGTTGCACGTGCTTCTCATTGCAGTGGCTTCTCTTGTTGTGGAGCACAAGCTCTAGGCACACAGGCTTCAGTAGTTGTGGCACACGGGCTTAGTTGCTCTGCAGCATGTGGGATCTTCCAGGACCAGGGCTCAAACCAGTGTCCCCTGCATTGGCAGGCGGATTCTTAACCACTGTGCCACCAGGGAAGTCCCTCCCCTCTTGTTTTAAGACCCAGTGTGGGGGTCTGTCCAGCCACACCTGCCTGGAGCAGGGGGTCTGAACTACCCGGGCACTTCAGTGCCACATGTGCCAGGCCATCTCAGCCTCAACCAGAGCCTGAAGGGAGGAGACGGGCACAGGGACACTGAGGGCTGGGTGGGATGAGAATGGTGCCAACCTGGCAGTGCCCAAGAAGCGTTTGTCCTTCTGAGGGTCACAGTTGTTCAGGCTGATCTGAAGCTCCACCATCCCCAAAAACTTCCGGGGCTTGCGGTGGTTCCCATGCAGGACTTCCCGTACCGCCTCATAGAGGGTGTCACGGGAGACTTTGCTGCTCATGGTGCCTCACGCCGTGATAACCGGAAAAGTAGAACACTAGTTTCTTTCCAGCATTTCCCTCCTCAAGACATCACATCACAATCTGCCCAGGTGCTAAGCCAAAATCTTAGGACTCACCTCCATCTGTGCCTAATACCTAGAGATACTCTATCACAGGTACTATCAATACTGTCTAAAATATACCTAAATTCTTCCACTTTGCTTCATCTGCACTACTGCCACCTAGTCCCAGCCACTATCTCTTGCTACTTTAACAGCCTTTTACTTCATTTCCTGCATCCCCAGCTTCCCTTCTTCAGTCCATTCGGTTTTTAAAACGTAAATCAGGAAGTTCCCTGGTGGTCCGATGGTTAGGATTTGGTGCTTTCACTGCAGTGGCCCAGTTTTAATCCTTGGTGGGGAACTGAGATCCCAGGGGGACTGAGATCCCACAAGCTGTGTGGCGTGGCCAAAAAAAACACAAAAAAACAAAAACAACCCCCCCACACACATACACACACAAATGTAAATCAGATCACATCGCTCCCCTGATTAAAATCCTTTGATGGGGCTTCCCTGGTGGCGCAGTGGTTGAGAGTCCGCCTGCCGATGCAGGGGACACAGGTTCGTGCCGCGGTCCGAGAAGATCCCACATGCCGTGGAGCAGCTGAGCCCGTGAGCCATGGTCGCTGAGCCTGCGCGTCAGGAGCCTCTGCTCCGCAACGGGAGAGGCCACAACAGTGAGAGGCCCGCGTACAGCAAAAAAAAAAAAAATCCTTTGATGGCTTTCCATTGTTCTTGGAATGATATCCACAGTCTTACCCTTATCGTACAAGTTCCTGGCTCCTGGAACTGGAGCTCCTGATGATCTGGATGGTATGGTATGATCTGGCTCCTAATGTTCTTTCCTTTTTCTTTTGGTCTTCTTTTCTAATGTTCTTTCCAAACTCATGCCACTCCAGCCTCCTCTTTGTTCTGAACCAGCCACACCAGCCTCCTCTTTGTTCTGAACCCATTCCCACCTCAAGCTCTCTGCAGTGTGCCTCTGCCAGTAACAGTCTTTCCCCAGCTTGCCTTGGCTGATTCATTTTTGTTCTTCAAGTCTCAGCTCAAATGATACAACCCCAGAGTGCTTCTCCCTGACTATTTAAAGTTGGCTTCTATTTCAACATGATTATTTCCTTCAAAGCACCTCTCACACTGTGTAAATACAGGGTTCACATATTTAATCTCTCTTTCTCCGTATAATGCAAGCTTCTGAGAGCAGTCCCGTCTTTCCCCCTTCCCTTCCTCCTCCTTTCTCGTTCACTGCTACATCCTTGTCACTTGGCATAGTGCCTAGAGCTCATTAAATATCCCAGGAATGACAAAATTATAGTAGGATCAAGACACTGAACATAATGTGTGATAAATATGTGATAAATGAACACAACTAGTTAAGTTTTATTTGCATATCACAATCATCTTTCAAGGACAGCTCAGCTGCCCCAAGAACTCTAGAGACCACCCCTGACAATGCAGGCAGAGGTAGACACTCCAGTCTTAGCTTCTGCACACCCTGAGCACACTCTATTTGTCCCAAACACATAATTCTGTAACCCTCACTGGCCTGTCTCCCCACTAGACTGTAAGTTTCAAGAAGAGACTGATTTTATTTTTTATCCCAATGATGGCAAGAAACGCTAAACAAATGAACAAAGTCTGGTGCTTACTAGCAGCTCTGAAAAACATTTGAGGGGCTTCCCTGGTGGCGCAGTGGTTGGGAGTCCGCCTGCCGATGCGGGGGACACGGCTTCGTGCCCCGGTCCGGGAGGATCCCACATGCCGTGGAGCGGCCATGGCCACTGAGCCTGTGCGTCCGGAGCCTGTGCCCCGCAACGGGAGAGGCTACAACAGTGAGAGGCCCGCGTACCGCAAAAAAACAAAAAACAACAACAACAAAAAAAACACATTTCAGGTAGGGTAAATATATTTTGAAGCCAACAAAATGGGATAATAAGCTACAGAGTGAGGGCCTATTTTACATGGGATGTTCCACAGAGGGCTCTCTGGAGATGTCACTGGAGCTGAGAAACTGAATATTAAAAGAGTCAGCCTGGGGGGACTTCCCTGGTGGCGCAGTGGTTAAGAATCCTCCTGCCAATGCAGGGGACATGGGTTCGATTCCTGGTCCAAGAAGATTCCACATGCCGCGGAGCTACTAAGCCCATGTGCCACAACTACTGAGCCTGCGCTCTAGAGCCCGCGAGCCACAACTAACTGAACACACATGCTGCAACTACTGAAGCCCACATGCCTAGAGCCCATGCTCTGCAACAAGAGAAATTACAGCAATAAGAAGCCCATGCACCGCAATGAAGAGTGGCCCCTGCTTGCTGCAACTAGAGAAAGCCCATGCACAGCCACGAAGACCCAACACAACCAAAATAAATAAATTAAAAAAAAGAGTCAGCCTGGGGAAGATCTAGGGAAAACAACATTTGATGCATTGGGAAGAACTAGGACAAAGGCCTTGAATTAGAAACAAACTTGGCGCATGCTAAGTATAGAAAGTGGAACGGTATAGTGGGAGCCACATACTCAGGAGAACACAGTCTGAGCTGAGACTAAAGAAACAAGCAGGGACTAAAGAGGCCATGAGAAGGACTCTGGATTCTAGTCTGTGCAATGAGAAGCCACTGAAGGCTTTTCTATTATAAAAAGACCACTCTGGCTGAAGTATAGAGAACTGATTGTAGGAGCAGGAGCAGAAAATGGAAGGAGACCAGGCAAGAGCTCATGTGGCTAGTGCTAAGGAGGTCACAAGAGGGGTGGATACAAACAGATGTATATGGAATATGTTTTAGATATAGAACCAGCCAATGGGTGGGTATTAGTATTCTTATTTTACAAGTAAGGAAACTAAAGCATAGGCAGGTCAAGTAACCTGCCCAGAGTCACAGAGCCAATATGGGGCAGACCTGGGATTTCAAATCCAAACAGTCTCACTCTATTATACATATAGTTTACATATTATACATATATGCATATTATATATTTGTTATACATATTATATATTTTATTTAAAATAGTAATAAAATTTAGGAAGCTGAGGCAACTGCTCTTTCCAAAGTACTGCACTATTTTTGAGTAATTAATGATTTGCTTATGATATTCTTCACTAATCAAGCGTGTCATCAGTGATACTAATTTTTCATTATTTCTGTTCACAGGAGACAAATTCATGAGAACTATCCATATGCCAAAATAACTATAAAAATCAGTAAAATGATTTAGAAATTGAGCCATTATCAAGGAAACATTTTGAGAAAACAGATTAATCATTTAAAAAATTTTTCAACTTCTTAGAGGATTTAGCAGTTAGTATTCAAAATACCTTGTGTTTATGCATATTACTGTCTGTATGCAGAAGCAAAGTTCCCTTACATAAAACTGATATCCCAAATCTGTATTTCTTCAGGCCTTTATAAAGTTCTCCAAGTATTAAACAGTTATGCTAATTTCAATCAACGCTTTTCATTTTATGTATATGTTCATTTTATGTATTTCATTTATAAAATTCCTTTGTTAAAATCTTATATAAACACTTATATTAAATTTTTACATCGTTGAATGCTCCCTCTGTTATGGGTTGCATTGTGTGCCCCACCCAAAAGAAGTCCTAACCCCCAGGACCTTAGAATGTAACTTTATTTGTAAATGTGGTCCTTACAGAAATAATCAAGTCAAAATAAGTTCATTAGGGTGGGCCTTAATCCAATATGACTGATGTCCTTATAAGAAGGGGAAATTTGAACACAGAGACGGATGCAGGAAAGGGAAGTGAAGACACAGGGAGATTGCCATGTGCAGATAGAGGACTGGAGTGATGTATCTACAAACCAAGGAACTCAGATTGCCAGCAAACCACAAGAAGCACAGAAGAGGCACTTGATTTCGGACTTTCTAGCCTCCAGAACTGTGCAACATATCTGTTGTTTTAAGCTGCCTGATATGTGGTATTTTCTTACAATGGCCTAAGGAAACTAATACACCCTCCTTCTTGGAAATCTACCCTCCCTTGGCTTTCAGGTGACACTACATTCCTCTGGTTTTCTTCCACAACACCATCCTCTCTTTTCATTCACCTTCACGGGTTTCCACTTGTTTTGTCTGTCCTGAAATAGTGTCTCCCAAAGGCCCTGTACAAAGCCCTCTTCTCTCCTGTCTACACACTTGCTGTAGCTGGGCTCATCAAGGCCTGTGGAACTCCTCTCTCAGCCATTCACAGCCAATCAGTCATTAAGTTCAACAGATTCTATCTCCATGCTATCTCTTGAATCTATCCATTTCTCTCGGTGTTTACTGCCAATCAGATCACTATCACCACTTACTTGCTTACCAAAACATTCTGTTCTTTTTTTCTGTATAAGAAAGGGCTGAGAACTGAGGTTCAAAACTCCACAGGGTGAAAGGGAATGGGAAGGGAATGCAAAAACCACGAGTATCCATCAGGCTTCAACCAGGAAAATAAAAACCATTCTATGTGGGGGCTTCCCTGGTGGCGCAGTGGTTGAGAGTCTGCCTGCCAATGCAGGGCACACGTGTTCGTGCCCCGGTCCGGGAGGGCCCCACGTACCGCGGAGCGGCTGGGCCCGTGAGCCATGGCTGCTGGGCCTGTGCGTCCGGAGCCTGTGCTCCGCAGCGGGAGAGGCCTGTGTACCGCAAAAAAAAAAAAAACCATTCTATGTGAAACAGAATTTAATGCAGAGAATTAAATGCACAGGTGAGGGACTTCCCTGGTGGCACAGTGGTTAAGAATCCACCTACCAATGCAGGGGACACAGGCTAGATCCCTGGTCTGGGAAGATCCTACATGCCGCGGAGCAACTAAGCCCGCGAGCCACAACTACTGAAGCCCGCACGCCTGGAGCCCGTGCTCCTCAACAAGAGAAGCCACTGCAATGAGAAGCCCACGCACTGCAACGAAGAGTAGCCTCCTCTCGACACAACTAGAGAAAGCCCACACGCAGCAACAAGGACCCAACACAGCCATAAATAAATAAATAAATTTTAAAATAAATGTACAGGTGACCGAAGAGCTGAGAACAGGAGACAGCAGCACAGAGATTAGCAACAGGAAGGCACTAGCATGCTCAGGCTGTTAAGACAAAGGGAAGAAGCAGGGTTACCAAAGCCAAGGGGTCAGGGTCACCTGGCAGAAACAAGAACCAAAGGACTGGCAGACATTGTCAGAAACACAATCTAAGGTAGAGAGAGGAAAAAAATAATTATCCTGACTTCTCCCTTCTTATCTCCCAATCTTCCACCAGTTTCTGAACCCAGACAGAAGCCAGATGATGCTGGCACCTGCAAGGGTCGGCCTCACAGAAATACAGAAAGAGAAGAGAAGATGAATCTGGGAACAAATAGGCTCAGGACTGGCACAATGCAGGATTTGTTTTTTTTTTTAAGTCTGAGTATTAAAGGAAAATTATCTTGGTTCAAAATAGCAAGACAGGACTTTAAAGGAGGGAATGGTCAAAAGTGTCAAATATAGTACAAAGAAAAGTCAAGAAGAAGAAGAAAAAATACAGGAAAAGAAAATCACTGGTATTCTTCTGTTGAGCAGTACAGAAATCTAACTGCAAAGGTTTAAGGAGAAATGGATGTAAACGAAGGTGACGAGGAGGACTACTCTTTTGACCATAAGAAAAAAGCAATTCCAGCTGGAAAGCAACAAGCTCTGATAAAGTCCATAAAGGTTTCTTGACCATAAGGGAGACCTGTGTGTATTTGAAGGCAAAAGAGAAAAAGCCAGTTTAATGGGTTAGAGATCAAGTTCCATTCCACAAAATGGCACTGAATATTGAAAACCTGTTAAGACAAACGGATTTCCATGGTTCATTAAATGACCACTTAATTCAAGTAACAACCAATACAACTAATTCCTAGAGTTCAATTAAATGAACACCACAAGTCATATGCTACATAACCTACAACTTCATTTTTCTCATCAGCAACAATTGTGTTTGATTTTAAGCTCCCAGTTAAACTATAAATTAAGAGGGTTCTGCACTTGGTTTATGTTTTGTTTTGTTTTTTACAAAATTAGAGTACTTATTTCACCTAATTCACCAATAAATGTTGGTTAAAACTCAGCATGACCCAAGTACATTTTTGTGATTTCCAACATACTAACAAATATGCTAAGAACTCATGTTTCCTGGAAACCCACTCCTCCTGACTTTTCTATTATCTCAGTCACCCAGGATTAATTTTAGACACTTCCTTTTCCCTTGGCTCCCACCCTCACTCTGCATTTGTCAAGTTCTACACTTATTCTTTCACAATCTCTTGCATAGTGCTCCTCCCTTTCAGCTCCTACTGCCAACACACCAGTTCAAGTTACATCACACCTAAGAGACAATAGTTTTTTCCCCACTTCAATGCTCCTATACCTCTAATTATGACAAGAGCAAAAATATCAACGGTCCTCACTGACTTAAGTCAAATCCAAACTCTTACAATATGACTGGATTTCAAACTTTATTGCTCCAACCAAACTGGAAAAGTCAAGCTTCACCAACCACACCCTGAACTTCTGAGACCTACTCTTTAGCTTTTGCCAGACCCTAAACATGTGGTGCAAGCTAGCTTGCTTTGATGTACGGAAAATAGTAGATTCTTTCAAGGCTGTCGCTCCTGTGTTCCCTAAACACAACAGCCAGAGGAGAAACACGGCTCTGGACGCCCTTAATACGTAAGCATTACTCATCAAGAAAGTGAGTAGCCATTTATTTTCCCTTATAGGTTTGAAGTTGCTCCGAGTCGGTACACCTTTTTATTATCACCCTGTAAGCCCATAATGATTACCTATTGCATGAAATCAAAATCTCTTGACAATAACGCTCACAAACATGTTTTAAAGAAAAGCTCGAAAACAGTTTTACGGGCCTTCCCTACCCGTCCGGCAAGGTCAGAACCAAGCCCGCGCCTTTCTGTCTGTCAAAATACCTGCCCCACCTGACACACTAGAAAGCAATTATCACGATCCGGGAAAGCCCCTGAGAATGGAAACGCCCTGTGCGAGCCGGCAAGTCTGAGCGCGTGGCTTTCGGGGCGTGGGTCCCTCCGGGGGCTTCCTCAGGCCTGCACTTAGGGCTCCTTCCGGCCGCGAGGCCGCCGGCAGAAGACTTCCGAGGCGAGGCCCGAATTCCAGTCCCTCTCACCTGCAACTGCCTCCGAAGCAGGGGTCTGCGCCCGCGGGCGCCACCGCGCAGAAGCGCCGCCAGCACAGCCATGGTGGCCGAGCGCCAAGCGGACAGATACCAGCGGAGAGATGTGATTGCGAGCGGCGGGTCCCCGACCCCGCTTCAACCGCCGACCTGGCCGCCTCCTCCAATAGCAGCCTCGGGCCGCGACGGCCGGCGGCCATTGGCCGGCAGCAGAGGAGGGGAGGGGCGGAGCCTGGCGCTGGGACGCCCGAGCGGCGCGTGGAAGGAGGTGCTGGCTTAGAAGTCTGCTGATAAGGTGCCAGGTCCCCTTTCCACTACTTCTGACCTTCTGAGACCAGCGGTTTATGTGTAACCTGGGCCTTTTCTGTTCACTGGGCCTGCCTCTCTCACTTAGTACCCACAAAGCACAAAGGAAATTCATGAAAATATTTTCAAGCAATCCAGTTAGCTTTTCATTTATGATGAGATAATTTTGCAATTGTTTCTTAGTAGGAGGAAGAAGAGGAATAGGAAACATTAATGCCTAACTTTGAACAATTAATAAAATTATATTAACCTTCACAAAAACTCCATGAATTAGATGCTATTATTATCCACCCTTAACTAATGAGATAACTGAGCTACAAAGAAGTTAACTTATTTTTCCATGATGGCCTGGAAAGTGGTAGAGCTGGGGTCTGAACTGATAGCATTACATGGCATTGCTTTCCTGTACCTGGCATTGCTTTCCTGTACCTATTTCCAGAGAATGATGTGTTAGGTATGATGTTCTCACGTTTTGGGAACCCACTGCTTAATTTTGGATCTTCAGCTGGAGACAGCAAATTTTTGTGTCTTTGTAACATTGTTTTCGTTTATATTTATTTTATTTATTTAATTTTTTTCTATTTCTTTAATTTTGCTTGTTGTTGTTGTTTTGGCTTTTTTTTGCCCAAGTGGCTTGTGGGATTTTGTTCCCCAACAGATATTGAACCCAGGCCCACAGCAGTGAAAGTGCGGAGTCCTAACCACTGGACCACCAGGGAATTCCCTATACTTACTTTATACAGAAGATAGGAGTGACAACATACAAAGTGAGCACTTTAACCCTACTTACTCCAAGCCAAACCCAGGTTTTTCCTAAACTAAAATCCCCACCCTTAATTATGTTTTGTAACAAGTGGGAGATTGTATTTTTCAAAGTTGGCCACACCAAAAGTTAGTGTTGGGCTGCACCCCAGCAGGTCTTCAAAGTTTGTAGTTGCCCAGCCTCAAGATGGAAAGAATCCAGAGTTAGCGACAGAGACATCAATGGTTTATTGGATAGGGGATCTTACTTACACCCAAAGCAAGAGGGTCCTGGAGAGACACACCATTGTTGGCAGCAGATGGCAGGCTGGCAGTGGCAACAGTCTTCCCTACCGGAAGAAGAGGGAATTGTTACGGGGGAATTGATATCAGGTTGCCTCATCAGTTACCAGGGAAACCAGCAGAGGAGACAACCCTCACTGCCCCTTTGATAAACCATCTTTGTGGAGCTGTTCTGATTTAAAGATTACAACACTCACTAGCTGGGGCCAGGGCAAGTAGGTAGGCATTTACTGATCAGGCTCTATGATTAAGAGGGAAGGTCAGTCAGGTGAGTAGGGTATAGGTGAAGCAGGGTCTGGTTGAGGGATGTACAGAGAGCAAGAGAACAGCCATCTTGGGTGGCCTAATCATACAATTAGCCTACCCTACAAGCTCTTCTTTCAATATGACTCATGCTCACTCCTCCAACCAGAGGTGGGGTCGGTGTTCCCTCCCCTTGAATCTGGGGAGGGAATACTGACTGCCCTGACCATGGAGTATCACAGAAGTGAGGTATGTGACCTCCCAGGCTAGGCCTAGCCAGAAATATGGATTAAAAAAAGCTCTCTGATGATTTCCAGTCCCAGCCTTCAACCTTCCAGCTGAGACCCCAGACATCATGGAGCAGAGACCAGCCATCCCTTCCTGTGCCCTGTCTGAATTCATGATCCACAGAAACGAGAGAAAATAAGTGGCTATTGTTGTTTTAAGCCACTATGTTTTGGGGTCATTTTTACATAGCAATAGATAAATACAGCACCCCTAACTTTACTTTCCCAATCACCCTAGGTTGGTCCCTTAGAGTGGTGTGTAGTCCCTTCACCTACCAGCTCCTCTATAATCAATAGGTCACCAAGTCCTGCCTACTTCCTTTGAATGTCACACTCAAGCCTTCTCTCTTGCTGACCCTACTGTAGGCCAAGCACAAACTTTTTGTACCTACTGCTTTAATGGCTATGAAATCATTACAATGTGTACCAGTGCTGAAATTTTGTGTGTGTGTGTGTGTTTGTGCATGTGTGTGAAATGTACAAGATATATCACATCTTTATCTGAAAAAGTTGAATTTTAAAGAAATAACTGAGAAAATTAAGCAGCTAGTCTGGCCTAATAAACAGAGGCCAAGGCTAATAAATACACTAGGTGAACAAACAGCAAAAGATGACTGGTTATAATAATAGCTCCTTACATAGTTCTTAGTATGGGGCATTTCTTTCACTGTTTAATTCTTTAATCCTCACAAAAACCCAATGAATTAGGGAGCTTTGTTACTCATTTTACAGATGAGGAAACTTAGATTCCATAAATTGTCCAAGGTCACAGAGCAAGTAATTAGTGACAGAGCTACAATTTGACCCAGGCTGTCTGGTTGCCAGAACTAGGCTCTTAACCTCTACACTAGTTTTGCCTTATGAGAGACTTGCCTTAGAAGCACAGGGGTCAGCTGTGGACAATTCTGCTGTCAAAAGCACTATCAGGAAATATTGCCACTATGTTGGACAGGATGACTTCTAGAGAAGTTCAAAGAGACTTAGGGGCAGTTGGGAGAGAAGGAGAACAAATTTACTCCTGAGCTACAGCAGATAGCTTCCCTTCAAACTAAAATTCAGAAAAATAAGGCAGCCAAAATGTAGTTAATAATTTCATTTAAGAATCTAGGAATTTGGAAAGTCAAGTTTTTTTTTTAAAGAAAATAGGGAAATTCACTGCAACAAGAATAATTGTAGCACTTGAGTGGCTTACACTTAGACTCCTAAATAAATAAAATCTAATTCTGATCTTTATTTACATTTATCCAAAAAATTTAATTAGGAATCCATTCAAAGCATAGAATTGGGAGTTAGGGCAAAGAGGTAATTGTTGACGGTATTAAATAGATGAAATTACCCAAAGAGTCTACAGAGAAAGAAACTTGGGGAACACCTGCATTTAGGTGGAGGAAGAGGACTCACCAAAGTAGATGGAGCAAGAATTATAAAAAGAAAGGTAGCAGAGAATCAGATTATGCTGTGAGCTGTGTCACGCTGCACCCTCCACCTCCACTTCTTTATACATCTGTGATAATCCCCATTCACACCCCGGATGTGAAGCCACAACCACCTTGAGGGGAAGCAGAACCAAAGCAAACAGACAACAGGACACTAAACTTTTTATTACAGAATTCTAAAGTCACAGTTCAGGTAGAAGACAACAAGTATTTGAAATCCATTTTTCCTACCCCTATCCAATACTAGTTAAGTAGAACTCAGGGGAGAAAGGCTAGAGCTGGAGAGGAAGCCAGAGGATCAGCCTCTGAGGAGTGTCCCTGATCTCTGTGTCCTGCTGCAGCCCAGCCACAGGGGAATGTGACGTTAGAATCATCCCCTCTACACACACACACACACACACACACACACACAGAATAAATTCAGTGGTATGACGGAGAGTGGATCTCACTCAGTTCCCTGATTCAAACCAGCTTGTCTGAAAAGGGAGCCCACATGAGCACTCGAGGTTAAATGGAAGATTGCTTAGGGTGCTTGGATATGAGGAGCCTAAGGTAGCCTCACAGAAAGTCCCCATGACCCAAAGAGTCCCCCCATACAGCTAAATGGGTGATTTTCCTGTTATAGCTGTGAAGAGTACAGAAGTTAGCTGAACTGGAGCTGGTGATCCTCAAGAGGCTCCACTGTTGGGAAAGAGGGCCTCACCATACAAGTCATACAGGCGTTACCATGCTGGATATGAGGCAGACCAGGACGATATCATACCCAAGATAGAAGGGGTGAAGGGAACAATCCTGAAAGTGACAAACCTTTAACTTAAAATTTATGGAAAGATAACTGAATTTGACTGAGTTTAGGTGAAAATGACTAGATTAAAATTTCTTCCATGAGATAGAAATAAAGTGTTTGAATAAAAAAAAAATTAAGTCCAGTTTAGAGAGAATTTAAAGCTTTTTTTTTTTTTGCATATCTGAATTTGTAGCTTCAAGTTATCATTCCTATCACATTAGATAACACAGTGTCTGGACATAGAGTCGTTAATAAAGACTACCTCTTTCGAAATGTACCTAATCTTGGATTCTAAGTTAACTACATTTGTTAGAGATCTAGCCAATAAGTGTAAGTGGAGTCTTATGTTTTGGAAAGTATACTATCAGTATTGATAAAATAAACTTTTTGGCCTCTTCCTCTTTATAAATGTCCATAACTATAGTCATAAGCCCCAGAGTGCTTTTCTAAAAGTATAAGTTAGTTTTAGGAACATTAGAATAATATTTTCATAGCAGAGAACAAAGTGGAAAATAAACAATTTTCTTAAGAGTTTAGAAAAAATGCATGTATTCGATTCACAATACAAGGATATTTGTTATTCACTTCTAATTAAATTCTTCTGTAACAAGTAACTTCTATCATAGTTAGTCTGTTGGAATAACTCGTTGTACTAGCTTGACTAGTGTCCCCCACAAATACTGCCTGTGAATGACTTTATTTGTAAATAGGGTTTTTGCAGATGTAATCAAGTTAAGATGAGGTCATACTGAATTAGGGTGGGCCCTAAACTAAATACAATGACTGGTGTCCTTATAACAAGAAAGGACACACACAGTGAGAGGGCCATGTGGAGGAGGCAGAGACTGGAGTGATGCACCTACAAAAAATGAACCACCAAGGAATTCCAACAACCACCAGAAGCTAGGAGAGAAGCATGGAATAGATTCTCCCTTAGACCCTACAGAAGGTACCAACCCTGCCAACACCTGGATTTCAGACTTCTAGCCTCCAGAACTGTGAGAAAATAAATTTGTTTGTGGTATTTTGTTATGGCAGCCATAGGAAACTAATATACTCATCCTGAGTCAAATTACATGTCACTTCCTTATGTTTCCTAATTATATACCCCACAAAACATCTCCTTTCTTGAAATCCTGGGAAGGACAGTGTCAAGAGCTTCTTTAGCAGATATCTAGAAATGTTTGTACCCCATTGTTGAAATAATTTTCCAA
The DNA here is from genome assembly GCF_963924675.1 of Phocoena phocoena. Taxonomy (NCBI): domain Eukaryota; kingdom Metazoa; phylum Chordata; class Mammalia; order Artiodactyla; family Phocoenidae; genus Phocoena; species Phocoena phocoena. The sequence goes on from NC_089226.1 coordinate 24,743,574, forward strand.
GCCCAGGGTGAAGCTCCTCCTGCCTAGGGTGCCATGTCAGCAAACTGAAACTTATATAATTTTCATGTCCCTGTAAATGCTTCACTTGACCAGAAATAGAGTATATCAAACCAGCCAACCCCCAACTGCCAAGAATTTGTAATAACTTCTTTGTTCTAAGTAAGGTCAGATATGCAAACTCAGACAATTAACTAAGCCAAATACTCTTTCCTTATTCCTTGATTGACCTGCTAGTCTTATAAGGAAATCCATGACCTCCAAGCCAATCATGCTGTTTCCACTTCGCCACTTCTAAAGCTCTATAAAACTCGCTCTTGCCCCAAATCCCTCAGGAAGAGTACTCCGCTGCTTGTGAGGCACTGTACTCCCCCAAATCCATGGGGAGTATAAGTTTTCCCTTGAATAAAGGATATCAAACTCATTATTAAATTGTCCTATTTTTGTCATTTGACAACAGGTATTCAACAAGAAAATGATTACATTTTCATTGTAATGAAAGATGGCGCAACAGAAGAGAGTTCCTAAAAATAACTTTCATATGATTTATCTTGGGGTTTAGAACAAAAAGATACAAAAGAAGATATTTTAGGAAGTTCTTAGTAAGTGTAAGACAGAAGTCCTACTTGTCCCAAGAATGACTTTTGGGCTTGTTACATGTTCCTCCACCTTTAGGAGGTCTGCTCAACAGTGGCTCCCAAGCCTTTCAATTCAATTTTACAAGTAGTGGGGCCCCTAACTCAGCAAGGAACTGCACTAAAAAATGTGGGAAATTTTTTAAATGATGAAAGTCCTTTTCCTGCTTTTATGTTTTAGATTTGGAGTGGCTCCTCAGCCACAGGCTAAAAGGAATGACCCAATTTACATCTGCTGCTGTCTTAGGCCTCAGACATTGAGGTATGAGCTCAATTAAGAGAAAAATTAGAGCTAGGACAGTGGTCCAGAAATGCCACAGATTTAAAGCAAACATAATCTTACTGACCACTACTTATCACTCAGTACACTTAGTCTACTTCCAAACGTAGGCTAAGAAGCAACCCAACAGCTAGTCCCTACCTACTTCACCTAGTATAAGCATACTATGAAATGTTCTTATTCATTCAGTGAACACAGAAGTAAAGGCGAACAAAGGTCAGATTCTAGAGACAATACATAACTAGAATCAATAATGTGGTGTGGGGAGGGGGTCAATAGACAGTCAAATGAAGGTTGCTAACCTGGAAGATGGAGATAGTTATTAAGTGGAGCAAGTCTGTGATGGATGATGAGATGTTCAAGAAATACCTGGAAATACATGTTGATCTTGCAAGCAGTTGCAGACAGTCTGGAGCATCAACATGCAGACGGTGGTTGAAGCCACAGAGGTAGATAAAATTACCCAGGAAGAGTATGTAGCTCAGCAAGAGTAGAAATGGAGATGAAATTCTGGGATGTGCAGGCAGAGGAAGAGCCAGAGAATGAGACTGAGAAAACTGAGAGATAAATGTGGGACCAGGAAAGAATGGCATCTTTGAAGTCAAGAGACGAACAAAATTCAATAACCAGGAGTGTTCAAGGTGCAAATGCTGTAAGGAGGTCAAGTTAGAGGAAGATTGAAAATGAGCTTCTGATTAAGCAATAGGAGGTCACTGATGACCTTGGCAAGAGGACCAGTGGGGACATAAGCCAATGAGTACTAAGTAGAAGAAATAGAGACAGATTGTAGACTATTCTTTCAAGATGTTTAGCAGAAGATGGAGGAAGGAGGAAAACAAGGGTCATAACTTGACCAAGGTAGGGGAAGGCATTTTTTTTAAGGATGGCGGATACTTCAATGTTTGTAAGACAGTGGTTCTCAAACTTTAGTGCATCAGCATCACCTGGAAGGCTTATTAAAATTCAGATCGCTGAGACACTGCCCCCCGACAAAGACTTTCTGAATCAGTAGGTCTGGGGTGGAGCTCAAAAACTTGCATTTCCAACAAGTTCTTGATAATGATAATGCTGCTGGTCTGTGGACCAAAACTTTGAGAACCCCTGTTGGAGGCTAAGGAGGAAATAACTAATAAAAAGATGTTTGGAAGATACAGGAAATGTAGGTATTCTGGAGCAAAACACAGAAGCAGAAAGAATTCAGGAAAAGATAAAAAAACAGTTGGCCTCGAGTAAGAAGTGAGGCGTAGGCAGATGAAAATGGACACTGTTAAAGTTTAGAGGTAGAGAAAGCAAGTTATGAAAGTGCATGCCTGAAAGCCTTATTTTATTTTCTCTGCTTATATTCCCAAAGTAAGGTCATCTGCTGAGAATGGAAGAGGTAAGGTAGAGTAGGGGGCAAGAAAATTACACACTTAGCAGCCATAGGAAAAGGGCCTTGTAAAGGTAGTCCCAAGCCCCACCCTTTCTTAGAGGTATAATTGTGGTCTCTTAACAGGAGTGTTAATTTTCAAACCTGGCTTGCTGTAAAGTTGGCTCTTTCCTCTCTGCCTTCCTGGTTCCCACTGCTACCCTTCAACCATCAGCCAATGTCAAAGAAACATCTAAATAGTATCAGTCTGCTTCAGCAACCACAATAATAAAATACTGCATTTATCATTAATGAAAATAGCAAACCCCAATAACACCCAGGGAAGTCTCCTGTCATTCTTTAGATAAAAACAGACAAAAACTAGTATAGATCTAAGTTTGAATCAGCACTTGTGACATTAAGCTGTTACCAATTCAGAGAGCAGGCTGCTACTTACTCTCTTTACTCACTGTGGGATCTCATTATCAAAGATTTTTAATCTTGAGTGTTAGAATACTTAAAATTTATAAACAGAATTGTCCGTATCTTTATATGCATGTCTTTTTCTTTAATCAGACGCTCATAAAAGTCTGTAACTCCTCAACCGTCTAAGACCCGTTCCAGACTGTCCATTGGTTAAAATAGAAGTTTAGTGACATGGCAAAGTCCGTATTTGATTTTACAGTCTAGAATAGGCAATTAGAAAATAAACTCTTCCCATTTAAAACAAAGTATTAAACTCTACTCTGTTCTCAGGCACACACACCTCATTCATTCAATCCACACATGAATGCCTTCTGTGTGCCAGACACGTTTCTTTTTGCATTCAGTTTTAGCAGGACTGGATTCAACCTTGGATATTTAGGGGATTCTCTTTGAGAAAAATAATATAAATCACAAATACAAAACTCTTAGGGCCCCTCCCAGCGCCTTGGGAGACATGGGCAAGTAAGGGGCCCAGAAGCTTCTGCCTGTTTCTATGCCTAACCTGTTTCTACGTTCTGGGGAATCTTAAACTGAGGCCACGCTTTTCTCTGCCTTCATTTCCAAGTCAATTTCCCCCCACCTCCAAATCCCAGAAAGTCCAAGGTTGATTTTAGGGTCATTATGAAGTGCTAAAGACTGAATGTCTGTCTCTCTCCAAAAATCCTATGTTGAAACCTAATCCCCAATGTGATGTTATTGGTAGGTGGGGCATTTACTTTGGGAGGTAATTAGGTCATGAGAGTGGAGCCCTTGTGAATGGGATTAGTGCCTTTATAAAGGAGACCCAGAGCTCTCTAAACCCTCTTTCTGCCATGTGAGTACACAGTGAGAAGTCAGCAGCAACCTGAAAGAGGTTCCTCACCAGAACCAACCATGCTGGCATTCTGATCTCAGACTTTGGGCCTGCAGAACTATGAGAAATAAATTTCTGTTGGTTTATAAGTCATGCAGTCTATGGTACTTTGTTACAACCACCAAGACTACGACACAGTCCATCTTCGTAACCTTATTACAACTATCTCTAGCTTTGAAATTTAAATATTCACAAACTTCCAAAAATATACAAAACATGAAATAATTTGTGATATATTTTTTACTTTTGTCTGATATAAAATTTAAATTTTGGTTATGACATGACCTGTCTAAACGGATGAATGAATGCATTAATTACTTTCAGGTTTGAAAATTTTGACCTCTTCCAGGCATGATAGCCCTATGCCATCATCAATGGAAAAGCTACATTCCTGTTAGCTTTCATTTTGAACTAGATTTTGAAATTTAAAAGAAATAAGTGGGTTACTTTTCATATTTCTGATTCCTAAGGCTGGCTAAGATTTACTATTTCACAATTAAATATATAAATATACCTATTATAAAAATTTTAACTAAACTCTCAGAAACTATTTTACAGTAGAACATCAACATTTTCTTGATAGGTGAAAGCTTTTATATTACATTTTTATTTTGCAAGAAAATAAATTATACAACTTAAAAAATAAAATCCAAAAATTAAGCAGTTCATCAAAATATTTCAGCCTACTGCATACAGAAACTGCTACCATTTAAAATTGTACAGCATTATCATCTCAGTATGTAGTGGCACACATTCAAAATTGTATATACGAGGATAGATTACAACTTAGGAACTCAAATTTGTTCAACACTCCAGACAACATATATAGTGTAGATGACAGGAAAGCTCTCATTGTAATGTTTATTTCACAAACATGACATTGGAAGAGTTTATAAGATAGCATCCCAGTCATTTACATGAAAATAGAAAAAACAAGCTTGAGTTTAAGATAGCAAATCTTTCTGGAAAACTAGCAAAACTTTCACCCAAATTGAATTTTTAAAATTTGCCCTTTGAGCAGGGCCAATGACATCCTACTGCAAATAATACAAAATACTTTTAAACTACTCCGGTCATAGTTTGTACTAAATTTAATAAAAGGTAAAAATAAGAAAGCTAACATTTCATTTTTGGAAATTTTAACATTTATGCACAAAATAAGAGAAAGAGAAATAAAGTTTGCCAGAATGCAGGGACCCCTCCAATAAATGTAAAAATTGGAAGACTTCAGAATTTATTTCAAGATACTCATTAAATCATTAGAACAGTAATACTCTAAATATTTAACTCATTGCAAGCATTAAAATTGTTCTGTATTTTCACTTTGTAAGTTTTGTTTCATATCTACTTACTCTGGCAATGAGATGGCAATAAAGGTTAACATTTTCAAGATGGCTCCACCTTTATATTAGAAGATGAATGTTCAAATCTTAACCTCTGAAGTGTCCTATTGCCATACTGCTCATGAAAAAAATATATGCATATATATGTATATATTTTTCCCCTTAACTATGTCAGAGTTCATCCCTGCTCAGATAGCACTAATTTTAAGTGCACATTAGAGAAAAGGGACTTAGTAATAAAGGATACTAACTGTGATTCTGTATCTTTAGCAAATTGCTGGTAGTTTTTTTTCCAGATCCTTTTTTTTTTTTAAATTAGCAAATCTGTTGTCAAAATATACTTAAAGAAAATTCAACAATGGCATAGGCACCTTGTCAACTAAATGGTTTTCATAAACACCAAAAAGTAGTCAGATACACTTTTGTATACATAATGAACAAAATGATGAAAACTGTAAGTCTACAGTATTTGTTGCTGTTCTATTCCCCAAAATACAATTAGGACATAATTAGCAATTTAAAAATTTATAAAATTATTAGAAAACTTTGCTATGGATTTAGAGTTACCCACTTTTGCATTAAATTTGCCTTTGTAAATCAAAACATCATGGCTCTCATTCTTAAATGACTAAAAAAAGATTAGAAATTCCAAAAAAAGTTCTGAGAACTATTCTGGTTTAAAACAACAACAAATCTTAAACTTTAAGAAATGGCCTGTAATTTTCCTTTCCATTGCTTCCTCCTTTGGCGCCCCTTTATCAGATAAGCAAATATGCCAATACCAAACTATTTATTAACATAAGGGCCACAATTATTACCAAATTATCAGTTTTTAAAAATTTTGAATTTATCCATTGTTAACAGTCATCTAATTAGAGAAAACAGTGAGTGCTAATTTAGTTTAATCTTCACAATATGCTTGGTCTAATAACTGACATATGCTACCTTAGAGCTCAAATGTAAGATTTTAAATTAGAAACAAAATTTCAATTTCTTATGAGTTTCAGAATAGGCCTTTGACTATAGCCAGCAAAACCTTAAAAATGTTTTAAATTTGCTGTCCTTCCTTTCAGCAGGCAGCTCACAAAGTCTCTTGGGATTGGGGACAGATTCCATGAAATGCTCTTGAAAGCACTCTGTAATAATACTGTACGCCTTTCAACACTCTGGCACTCCATTTCCTACTATCATCAAAATAATTTAAAATATTACTTAATATCAAATAAAATATAAAATAATTTGCAAGAAAATTTGAAATGTGCACCACAATGAATAAAATCCATGTTGAGCCATTCTTTCCCAAAGGGGAGTAAGTTTTTCTCTTTTAAGTTGTTCATGTCCTCAAGTCCTAAAATCTCCATTACTCTGGGTATTCAGTTGCCAGCAACTAGTAAGTTGCTACTTTGGATTGACTAAAAGGAACAAGGTAAGTGTTGCCTTCTGAACATTTTTTAAATGCTTATTTTTAAAATATATAAATATATATGTACATATATTTGGCAAGTTTACTGCTCATATTAAGATTGCAACAATTTTGCTTATGCTTTTCAGGTCTATGTTGTGGTTTTTCTCTTCCTCCTAGGTGACTGATACCTAATTATTACTTTTTAAAACAGAATGTCTTCCTTTCCAGAAACCTGAGGTTATAAATCCCTAATCATGAGACTTTAAAATTTCAAAATATTTCTATGCTACAGATTAAGTGGTCAGTTATATAACTGTATTATATTAAAGCAGGAGATTTCTGTCTTGTTTTTAATAAATTTGAATATGGCATAATAAATATTAAGTATATAAATACTAAGTGTCTTAGTAAACACTTAATATGCTTATTTTGCTGTTGTGACTCTGCAATCGACCAACCTATCTCCATACATTTTTTTTAAACAATTAAAATAATAATTAATATGAGCTTCACTTTTTCAAAACAAGCTCTCTTAGCCATGTAAGATTTAAAAAACTCTTCATCATTTAACAATAAACAACTAAGACAGTAGTCTCCTGCTTAAAGAAAGCCAACATTTTTTAGTTGGAAAAATTTAATACCATTTTTAAGTCACCACTAAAATCCAGCTGCGATACTGAAGCGGTGTTTGAACATATAATTTGATACTATTATAAACTTATCTTTTCACCTATACCTGCCCTGTCCCAATGTTGTGTAGACCAGCTCACTCTTTTGATCAAAAGAAACCAAGAGTGCTATTTCTAGTTTTAATTGCATTTTTTAAAACAAAACGTAACAGCATTTTTCAGCACACAAACATCTGAAGATCCTTCCTTGTGCAAGTACATTTTTGTAAGAGAGGAAAAAAAGAAAAAAAAAAAAGAAAAAAGAAAAGCAACAAGAACCCCACTTTCACCCTTCCCAACTGTATTTCTTCCGGTGGGTATAAATCAGATTTTTAAAAGTTCATCATGGGCTCTTCATGAATGCAAGTTTCTCCACAAAACGGCATGCTGTTAAAACAGAGTGTGCAACATGAAGGGAATGCCACCATGCTAACTAATGTGATTGGCAAAATATAGTTGTTTTGTTAGGTAAGGCAGAGATTTTAATATTTATGTAATCGAAGTCCAAATAAACCTTCCTCTAGCACAAACTGCAAGAACTTTCTGCCCAAGCACTCCAAAATTTTGGTTCTTAATACTGTCCATGATATTCAAAATTATGCCATATATATGAAAGTGTTGATATCAGATTCATCTCTTCTGATGTATTTGTGCTCTATTAGCCATTCTATTTGCTCTTTTATCATTTTCTTTTGTGGCAAGAACATGTTTTTCAAAATTTCTACTAATTCAGTCTGCAGCTGAGCATTACTAATTTTCTTTCTCATCTTCATTATTTGTATGATAGCTTCCTAAAAGAAAAAATAAAATATTAAATTATTTTAAGTAAAACAAAACAAAAAATGACTTTTAATGTATTTTATCTTCTATCCAATACCTATCCAAATGATTAGCAATCACTAGATTAATCTTGAGACCAGTTATCTTTTTTTCACTCTGAAAAATAAAATCTGCATATTATGGAGATTTTAAAAAATGAGGAAAAACAAAATTACCCATAACTTCTCTGATGAAAAGAAAATCACACCTAAGGTTTTGGTGTATTTCCTTTCATTCCTTCATATCCACACTATGTACATTTAAAAAGTTTATTTTACCTGTGAACACAATATGTATATAACCTGATATTGTGTTAAGAATCAACTATCAACTAAGATACAACAAACCCCTTACACATACTTTTTCCCTTGTATTCACAGTTACTTCTTTGTATAGCAGTAGAGGCCAGTTGCTGTCTGTTTCAAAAATTAATAATTACTATTCTTTATAAATTTATCAGATTAATAAACTGTACTTGTTATAAGTATCTTCAGTTTGTACTGACTCAATTAAATGGTTTAACTTTCTGTAGGAGTAAGCACTTTTCATCTAAATCAATTTTATCAATAGCTTCCTTAATGATTTCTTTAATTATTATTATTCTTTTAATAAGGAAAATTAGAAAATTACTACATATTTTCTCTTTTGCCTTTTCCAGTACAAGGTGTCTGCTTAGTCAACAAAAGGTATTCATCTGCCTTAGTGGAGGTTAGAATTCATTATAAAAGAAATGTGAAAACAAAAAAAGGAATCAATATTTGCTTTTTAACATTGAAAATGGAGTTTGGCTACAAGGCAATAGGCTTGGGAGTCAGGCACTACTCAGTGTGAGAAAAGTATACCTTCAACTTCCCCTGTACAGATATGAGGATTCCTACACTGCCACTAGGAGGTCAGGTGAATTACTCCCAATGTCAGTATGTCCAGATCCAGGCTCTTGATCACAGGGGTTTATGTCAAGGGTCCAGAGAGAAAGAAGGAAGATGGAAAAAGTCTGTCCCCCTACAGGCACTTGTACATTACAGAAACCAGTAAGTAGGAGAGGAACAACTGTAAATATTCCAATTTCTCCTATTCTAGCTTGGGTAGAGGTGAAGATGGCTGTCTTAGAGATATTAAGAGAAAAACAGAGGGGTTCTGGCCCTGGTCCCATTTAATAGGTTGGAGGTCACTTGAAAAGTGGCATGATATGATGGAAGTAATTTGCACTCCTGAATTTCTCTCAGTTCCCATATGATTAGAGTTTAGAGCCAATGGACCTGCCACAGGGCCTTCAGTGTCAGGAGAGGGTGATCCTGTAACAGCAGATGATAACAGTGTGCCATGTAGGCCAAGGGCCACAAAGAAGATGTAGCAGAGGCTCAGAGGGCTCAAGAGCTCAGTAAGAGCAGAGGACAGGCAGCCAGAACAGGAAAGAGGCCACGTGGTCCTTACCAACTGGAAAAAGAATAAACCATAGTTCATCTGCTACAGACATCAGCAATAGATAGCAATAGAAAGTCAAATTCCCATAGGTGACAGATAAAGCACTCTAGAGCTGACAAGACCAAAAACCTAGAACACTGTTACAACTGTACAGATAGGACAATCCCTTCACTGTCACTATGAAGTCAAGTGAATTTCTCTCAACCTCAATACATGCAGATGCCATCTGTGAAAACAGCAAAGAACAAGGATGGGTGGAGTAGAATCAGGGAGAAATAAGTCTGAGCATTACCTAAAGGGATAGCTTGGATTAGCAGATTGAGCATTATTATGAATCAGTTTTAGACAAAACAAAAAAACTTCATTTTCTTTGCACATCTTATAGTATGACTATACCTGCCCATTCCACTTCACATCTCAACTCTAATCCATCTGTATTTATCCTGGTGTAGCCATAAACTAAGACTATATCATGCTTTTTCCTCCCAGAAGTAAAATTTTCCAAAATCTCTTATTGAATAATACATTCTCTTTTCATGGGCCACGGAAATGATTTCCTTTATTGCAAAGTTCATCTACACTTAAATAGGAGGTTTAATTCTGAGCTATTTTCTTCTATTAATCTGTATGTTATGCCATTTTATTTTTGTAGATATTTTAATAAGTTTTAATATTTGGCAAGGCAAGTTCCACTACCATTAACACCTTATTTTTTTAAGGTTCTCAATTACTCTCATCTATTTGTTCTTTCTGATAAAACTGAGAATCAATTTTTAAAATTGCAAAAATATTCCTAGTTGAATTTTTATATGAAATTCAGTAGACTTGTTACTAGTATGGGAAGTTATTCAGCCTTATCATTAAAAAATATGGTATTTCAGACTTCCCTGGTGGCACAGTGGTTAAGAATCCATCTGCCAATGCAGGGGACACAGGTTCGATCCCTGGTCCAGGAAGATCCCACATGCCACAGGGCAACTAAGACTGTGCACCACAACTACTGAGCCTGCGCTCTAGAGCCTGTGAGCCACAACTACTGAGCCCATGTGCCACAACTACTGAAGCCCGTGCGCTCTAGGACCCATGTGCCGCAACTACTGAGCCCGTGTGCTGCAGCTACTGAAGCCTGTGTGCCTAAAGCCTGTGCTCCACAACAAGAGAAGCCACCACAATGAGAAGCCCGCGCCCTGCAACAAAGAGTAGCTCCTGCTCTCCGCAACTAGAGAAAGCCCGCACGCAGCAATGAAGACCCAAAGCAGCCAAAAAAAAAACAACAACAACAAATGGTATTTCATGTTAAAAAGAAGCCAGATACAAAGAGTACACTGTCTGATTCCATGTATATGAAGACCAAGAACAGGCAAAACAAAGCAATGGTGACAGGAATCAGGTGGGTTGAAGGTGGAGATTGGCTGAATGGAGACATGGAGAAATTACTGGAGTGATAGAAATGTTCTGTATTTTAATTGAGGTGATGGTCACACAGGTATACACATTTAGCAAAACACACTGAAAACTATGAAATATGTATTCTATTATATGTAAGTTATACCTCAATTAAAAAATTTAGTAAGAAAGAAAGGAACATGATCTTTCTATTTATTCAAATCTCCTTTTGAATCTCTCAGGTGAAGGCCCCTCTCTTCATACAGGTCCAACACACTGCTTTTTAAAGAAATGCCTGTGAATTCTATGGTTTCTTCTTTTATTTTCTTAAATTTATTTATTTGTTTATTGCTAAATAGAAAAGCATTTGATTTTTATTTATCTTTTCTCTGTTCCTTTATCATATTATATGATCTACAAGAAGTGAAAAATTTTAATCTTTTCTTCTTTTTTGTTTCATGCTTGACTGCATTGGCCAATAGTTTCAAACAATATTAAATGAAAACAGTAAAAGTGGAACTACTTGGTTTTAATAAGACTATTTCTAAAGTTAAAACAGTCATACATTAGTTTGCAATAGGTATTCTTTATCATGTTCAGAAGGTATAATCCTAGTTTTAAAATACGTTTTTTAAAGTGTCCCTAATTTCCCATTACAATGGAATTAGAAGTGTTAAAATTAAATTTTAAATACTCAATCCTAGAATCGTACTTGTTGCTGATATACATTTATTCTCTTTGACATGCAGTCAGAGAAGCATAACCTAAAACCAAGGTTTCTGCCCAACCAACAGAACCTACCAGAGACCACCAAGTCATATAGACATCTCTTTGCGCAACTAAGAGAATGTTACTAATACAATTTTTATATTTCAGTAAATTGAAAATTAGCTCTTCTGCACGAAAAGTGTGAGTACCTACATTCCTTTAATTTTAAAAAAAGATTTGAAATTAAAAAAACAACATTTTTCAAAATTTAGACATTGTGTCTTAATATTACAAACCTGGGTTCTCAGTATTCTTAGTTGAACTATTCCTTCATTCTCTTCTTCTCTCATCCTTTCTGTAGTGAGCTGCAAGCGTCCAATCAAGTTGATTTTACCCCTTTTCTGAACTTTTGCATTTTTTCTATAAAAACATTAAATCAAATATTTTACAGTGAAAGGCTTTTTAAACATCATATTATAGCAACAATGTCTAAGAGAAAATATTTAGAAATAGTCTAAAAATTAATATCCAACACTGTTTAAGGGACAAATAACCACCATGTAGCTTTATTAAAATGAACCCTATGATTTCCCTCAAACATGATAAAAGCTCTGGTAATAAGTGTGACTATGCTCCCTGTAATAACAAAGTTAATATAATTTATATGCCATGAAAGTGATTAGATAATTGAAGATATGTAGGTTGTAATTCAACATTATCTTCTAATTGGATCTAAAGGAGACAGTACTCCGTGTGGATAAAGCTGCTTTAGAGTGCAAAAGGATGTTTACTTTAAAGATGAAAAGCAATATAGTATGTCAGACACCAAAATGTATCCATGAAAAATATGTAAAGAAATAATAAACATCTCTAGTTCATTAATATGTTTAATAAACAACTAAATGGCATAAATCTAAAGTGATGACAGCATACAGATGTTTTAAATATCATGTAAGGAAAATTATTTTGCTAAAAATAAAATATTAAAATTCAAACAAGGTATTTTTATTTTAGATCAATCAACATAAACCTTACATTAAACTGAACTCCTGGTTCACTGAGAAGAGGGTACCTTCTGTAAAGTCTTTGGGTGAGTTGACTTGAGGTTCATACAATAAAACTTGCCGTTTGAGCTTTGGGAAAGCTACTAAAGACTATGAAGAATAAAGAGAAAACAATTAGCTTCTATAAACACTATAGAATACCAAGATCAATTTTACAACACGACCAATATAGGTGATAAAAAATTATGAGCACAAATTCATAATTCAAAATTTTATTTGGTACTTCCATGAATATAACAATGTAAATGCATAATGAGGAAAGAGAATGAGGAGAAAAGAGTTGGTTATGAGGAAGCAATAAATGCTCTCTTTACAATAAGACAATGAAAAAAACACAACAACAACAAACTAGAGGGATTGGTCATATATGACCACAGCAAACATCATTGCCGGTTATAAACCAGCTGTTTCTCTCTAGGTAATAATTTATTTTGGAACTTTTAACAGGCATATGGAGTAGGGGGTAAAATGTAGTTTTGAAGAGAAGGCTAATAAGTACATTTTACAGGGCCTCAAAAGGACCAAAGTCTTCTTATTCTTAGAATTTTGGTTATCATAAAAAACTTTGAACGCATTTTCAATATGAAATCTTTAGTCATGCTCTTCACAGGCAAAATTTAAACACGAACTCAATCTCTTTCTTTCTCTCTCTCTTGCCATTCTCTTAGTAACTTGCTTATTTTCAATTTTTTTTCCATAAATACCTCACTAGTGTATTTTTCTTGCTTAAAAGTCATTTGAGTGTTATGAATTCATAAATTTATTATAACACAAGCCAACACATGTTTCCTGCTATGTGAGAGGATGCAATGTTAAAAACAAAAAACATAAAAACAAACCAACCCATAAAGTTCTTCTAAGCTCAGCATCAGGGAGTTCAGTTGCAAGTTTTAGATTTTCAAAGCTGATTTTCTCTCTGGGTCTTTGGTTCCATGCAAACAATACAGCCAGCTGAAATGTTGTTACCTCCAAATCATATTGACCTACTTCATTCTTAAATGTTATCTATAATAGATAAAATAGTTAAAAAAATAAGACTCTCTTCATGATGATTACCATCTACCTACTATAATATCTCTTATATGAGATTATATACAAAAAGACTGCGAGCTGTCTTTCAATATCCATTCTTCCTTTCTTACATGGTAATAAAAATTTTAGCAGACTTTAATGACTGTCCAGAATAAAGGCTCACCTCCCAGCTTTCCTGAGCAAAAATGTGGCCATGTAACTAAGTTCTGGCCAATGAGATTTGAGTGGAAATAATGGGAGAAACTTCTAGAAGTTGCCGTTCAAGGAAGCTATACCCTCACATCTTTCCCTTCCCGTTGGGCTGGAAGACAGACATCGTGAGAGGATCATACTGGATTCTGCAGGCAAGGGAATACCTTAAGGATGGTGCTGTAACCAGAAGTCTATGTCCCTAACAACTTCATGGAACAGATCTACTATACCTCCTCAAACTTTCACTTGTGAGAGAAGGAAAGATCTATCTTGTTTAAACAAATCTTATTTGGAGTCCTGCTACTTTCAGCCAAACCAATATCTGAACTAACACACCATCTACTTACAATTCCATTTGACATGAGATGATGCCAATGTAATTTTCTACCACTATGGTTTTTTTTGTAGAATTCTTCTACTTCGGGTATCAAATCCTCCAGTTCAGTAGGAAGTGAGACAAAGACTTTTTCAGAGCTTCTTGACCAGGCACCAGCATTCAGAATTTTTATATTAACTGAATCAGCTATAGGAAAGTATATCAGAAAATATAAAGCAAATAATCTTGACAATGGGTAAAATACATACACAGAGGATAAGCTTTGGTGAAAAATAAGACTCTAAAGATTTTGTTAAAAGTGTCTTTCTGTTTCAAAATAAGAGTTAGTAAATCTAAATTCTGCTTTGTAGGATATTTTCAAGGAATGTGGACTTTTTAACATCTTTGTCTCTATTACTGCTTAGTTTTATTTTTAATTTACTAGAAAACAAAGATATTCTTTTGTAAAATGTTTTTTAAAATGTATGTAATTATAAAATAATACCTGGTAAAGCCAATTTATTATTTTTGTGCATTTCCTTAAAAGCTTGGTTCAAATCTTCAGATACTTTAATGTCCTGAAACATTCTAGCAAGCTTGTTTACATAATCTGCTGGCATACCAACTTCCTATGAAAACGAAAGACAGAAGTAATAAATAATAAATAATCTGATATACTATTAGGAAAAATTTTAACGGAAAACTAAGTTTTAGATGATTTAATACAAAATTCTTCTTCTCTCTTATATTTATAGAATGTTTATAATCTAATACCTATTAAATTTGATTCTTAGAACCTAAACAGAATATACAGGCAATCCTGGCTTTCTGTGCATGATTCCAATATGCATGAATTTCAATTACCACAGTACAGTTAAAAGAACACCAGTACCCCAACAACACTGTTCAAATTTCAATTACCATTATATATTAAACGTGAGTTATGCATAAAGCACAAATTTCACTTCTAGCTCCTCAATCTACAAATCACTAACAAAGCACATCACATCATTGACCAATCACAATATTTCTTTCAAAATCTGTTAGTCATCTGTTTATTCAGTTCACCCACAGACAGCAAAGCATGTAGCTTTGTTGCATCCATGTCTTCCACTGATAAATCCACATGACATTTTATAAAAACGGATAACTGAAAGAGGTATTGGTCAAGAAAGATGATAAAAGTACACCAAAAAAAAAAAAGAAGAAGAAGAAGAAAAGGAAAGGAAAGAAAAGGAAGGGAGGGAGGGAGGCAGGAAGGAAGGGAATAATGTTGGAAATGAAAATAAAATAGAACATAAATGGAGTTTCTGAAGAAAGAGCTAACTGTGGTTGTAATGTTTGTTGATAATGCCAATGCTGAAGAGTCTAAACATGCAGGTACAAGGAACTTAATGAAGGCAAATTATCAACATAAATGAGAAAAGTGGTAGTGACAAAAAAATTAAGAAGAGGAAGTGATGCCAGCAAAAACTTTGACGACTTTGAAAGACCAAAAGACAAAAGTTTGGAAGCTGATCCAAACTTACAGAGCATGAGAACTCTTCAAAGTATACAAAAGGTGCTCACTAAGTAACTTGTAAGTTACATGACAAGAAGGCAAGTACTAGTCAAACTACTCTTCATTTTAGTAACAGTGTTGAGATATAAATCACGTACCTCAAAATTTGCCCTTTTAAAGTGTACAATTAAACAGGTTTCAGTATATTTACAGAGTTATGCAACCATCACCACTATCTAACTTTAGAACATTTTCATCAGCCCCAAAAGAAACTCCATACTTACTAGCAGTCACTCCCCATGTTCCCCCACTCCTCCATTCCTGAAAACCATTAATTTATTTTTTGTCTCTACAGATTTGGCTACTGTGGACACTTTGTATTAGGGAATCATATAGTATGTGGTCTAACCGGCTTCTTTGCTTATTAGCATAATATTTTCAAAGTACATCTATATGGTTGCATATATCAGCACTTCATTTATTTTTATTACCAAAAACATTCCATTATATGAATAAACCATATTTTATCTATCAGCTGACTGACCTGGGTTATTTTCACTATTAGGCTATTATGAATAATGCTGCTGTGAACATTCATGTACAATTTTTTGTGTGCTCATTATGTTTTCACTTCTCTTGAGTGGAATTACCTAGGAGTAGAACTGCTGGGTCAACTTTATGTTTAACTTTTTGAGGAACCGTCAGTTTTCCAAAGTGGCTGCACCATTTTATATTCCTACCAGCAATGCATGAGGGTTCCAATTTCTCCTCTTCCTCACCAACATGTTATTGTCTGAATTTTCAGCTATCCCAGTGGTTTTACTTTGCATTTCCCTAATAACTAATGATGTTGAGCATCTTTGCATACACTTATTGGACATTTATATATCTTTTGTGAAGAAATGTCTATTCGAATTCTTTGCCCTTTTTTTTTTTCGGGTACACGGGCCTCTCACTGCTGTGGCCTCTCCCGTTGCGGAGCACAGGCTCCGGACGCGCAGGCTCAGCGGCCATGGCTCACAGGCCCAGTCGCTCTGCGGCATGTGGGATTTTCCCGGACCGGGGCATGAATCCGTGTCCCCTGCATCGGCAGGCGGACTCTCAACCACTGCGCCACCAGGGAAGCCCCTCTTTGCCCATTTTTAACTGAGTTGTCTTTACTGTTGAGTTGTAAGAGTTCTTTATATATTCTAGATACAATATCAGACATGTGAATTGCAATAGCAGTTTTTTCAAAGAAATACACTTTAAATCTGAAAGTTTGTTTTAAATTACAGTGTACTAAATACATATTAATTTTACTAATTTTTTCTTTCTCCTATATACTTAGATAATAAGAGGTTTTTAATATTTTGACAAAAATTTCGAAGTCACAAAGCAGTAATTTTTCCCAGTGATTGTTAATATTAAGATCACCTGAACAATAATTTTTACTATCCCACACTACCAGGCAAAACAGGGCTATCTGCAAATCTTTAATTTGAAATACACATATAAATGAAAAAAAATATATAAAATACATATAATTATACACATTATAATAGATGTTTTATTATCATATATTTTTTTTTTTTTTTTGTGGTACGCGGGCCTCTCACTGTTGTGGCCTCTCCCATTGCGGAGCACAGGCTCTGGACGCGCAGGCTCCACAGCATGTGGGATCTTCCCCAACTGGGGCACGAACCCGTGTCCCCTGCATCGGCAGGCGGACTCTCAACCACTGCGCCACCAGGGAAGCCCTATTATCATATATTAATGTAATATTATATATAACACCATATGTATAAATGAAAGACATTCATTTATGCTATACTGATATAACTCAAATTCCATTAAAATGGACAGAAAGGAACAGATGTAAAATATTTTAACATAGGAATTTAGCCATAATTAGCATTGATTAACCTAAATAAGCCATCAACTTTTACCTATTTGTTCTTTTTCCTTAATAGATGTATTTATTTACAAACATCTCTATGGTTAAATATTTAGTACTAAAAACATCTTAAAAATGAAACGATTTGTCCGTTAGTTAAGGTCAGTTCAAATGAGAGCAGAGATACAAAAGAGTGAAACAACAGAAGCAAAGCAAGAGCAAAGGTGCTTCACCAGAAGTCTTAAGAAAATATACTTTATTTTATATAATTGATGCTATATTCTTCTAAAACATTCCATATTTCTTCAATATTAACAATATCAACAAAATGCATTACTTAAGCACACATATGAACCATGTGCTATTTTAAGAAAACCAAATATTTTTTAAAATTTTACTTACTCTTAGCCACTCTACCATATTCTCTTCAATTTCACTATCAGCAGAGATGTCTAATATAAGACGTCGTGTCAAATGAGCTTTGTGATATCTCATAAAAACATCTTTGTTTTGTACATATTTAAGTACCAAGAGCTGTACAGAAAAAAAAGTTACTTTCAATTTACATACATTCTTAGCCATCCCTCTCATTTAGACCTTTCTACATCCCCAATTGTCAAAATTCAGAAATTTATATAATCAAATACAGAGAGAGGTTTAGTAAATTGCCCATCTCTGAAAAATAACCAGTCCTGAAATACTACAGTACTTTAATACTTTAAAAGTTAGCAAATTTGAGACTGTAACCAAATAACCTTTTAGTTCTTAGAAACATTAAGTTTTGAGATTTAATATAAAATGTGATAAGACTTTACATGAAAATCAATGGTTCTTCCCCATTTTTTTCTTCTACATTTCTTCTTCACTTTATTCTAACACTAATCTTCTCTCTAACCACCCCCCACTCCACCCCCCTGCTTTGCTGGCTGCGCCATGCAGCTTATGGGATCTTAGTTCCCTGACCAGCGATTGAACCTGGGCCCAGCAGTGAAAGCAGTCTTAACTACTGGACTGCCATGGAACTCCCCCCTCTATCCCTCTTTGTCTATACTTTCTCTATATCTTTACTTACTAATTTTTTCCTCTTTGATATGATGTCCTTGGCTTATATCATATTACAATAACAAGCAGAGACAAATAAATATGAAAGCAACTAACTTTTTATCTACACTCATTTATCCCTGGCTATCTATTTTGGGCTCTCACAAAAAGGAAGAAGTGAAAAACTCCTGGTCTCTCAAATATCGTTCCAAATACCACCAGCTAGCTCCATTTTCCCTTTTTTTGTCCTTTAATACAAGCTAGAATTTAACTGACTTTTAAAAATAATCAAGAAAGGGGAAGAATTAAATACTATTTCCCTTTCTGGCAGCTACAGAATAAAAATTTTCAGTAAGAAAAATAACTGCTCTATAGAGATCTTGCACTGGTAAAATTTCATAATATTAGTTGCTTAGAGATATACATTAAAAAAAAAACTGAGGCTATCACAGAAAGCCTTATAAGCAAAACACAAATTCAAAGATAATTTAAAAATTTCAAGTTAAAAAAATTTTATGTACCACTTCTTTAAGCTTTGCTTCAATCTCTTCAGAGGTTAGTTTTTTGCTTAATGGCGTTTTTCTTAGCAACATGTCACAGTAATTGGCAAGCAGCTCAGGGCATTTTGATTCAGGCTGAGTTTTTAATCCCACCCTAAAAAACAAATTAAAAGCAGTTGATGAAAATGACTGAATCTGCAAATATTTTTTCTAAAGCCAATTTTTCACAGATTTCTTATGTTGTATAGATCCAGTGGGACTAGGGTAAGCAAGTCTACATCTAGGGTGCATAGTTTAAGGAGGCACTCACTCTTAGGTTCCCATAAGTGCACTTGGAGAACACTGAGAGTGAGACCTCCTTGTATTTTGTAACCTATGTGCCACCTTGCCTCACTCTAGTGGCAGCTTTGCCAATGATCTTTAAAAGATTTTATTAAGATGCTTCTAAAATAGTTTTGAAAAACTGTGTAAATCCTTGCATATTTATAAGTTAACATTTAAAACTTTTTTTTTTAAAGCACTCAGTGTTTATTTGCAAGATGTCACACAGGTAGCATTCTCCCCTGTTTTTCACGATCTGATTCAGAACATCAATCAATTTATGTTAAAACTGTTACTTCACTCTTTGAGACATATCCAATGTAACCTAAATTTCACAGTGATATGATATATATTATCCTTCATTAAAAACAACTGTAAACAAACTTTCCTTAAACAATGAACTTACATCTCTATTTCACTTTCCTAACAAAACTTTAAAACGAGTGTATCGTACTTTATGTTTGAAAGTCTTTCATTTATTCTTTATCACACTTCTCTAAACTATATATGTAAATAAATTTAAATTCAACATTTTAACACTTCTTATGTATAAAATTCAACTGTTATCAGAAATGAGTTGTCCAAATTATTATAAGTACACGACTTAACAAAACAACATAATTATATTGTGTGTGTATAAAACATATGCATATGCAAAATTTTGTCTATGAAGTGGATGAAACTTTTTTCCCCTCCCAATTATGAATGCAGGAAATCATCAATTTTACTTCTACTTTTTGTATTTATAAATTTATGGCTTTTACCTAAAAAATCTTATTCATATTTATAGATAGGACTAGAAGAAGTTTTTCTTATAATGTTACTCAATTCATTGAGCACCTCCTGAGTTATTTGCTAAAAAAACATATACTGATCTAACAAAAAAAGTTATTTTTTAATAATGGATCAAATTAGCCATCAATTGTGTTGAAAGCAAATAATTAGAAACCATTTTGCAAAAGGATATAACATCTAGTCATTAGAAATTCATTTTCTGTACAACAATACCAATATTTCAAAATATTCCTTTCTTAAACGACTTGGAGGCATTTTACAATTCAAGGCACATACCATAGTAAGAATGAAGAGAGATAGGCCTTTCTTTACAAAATAGGGAAGAGTAATTCTGGAAAGGAGAAGTGAAAGGAGAAACTGCAATACTTCCACCAGAGGGTTCAATTTCAGAAAAAAGTAGATGTGGAAATTGAGGATTTAGAAAGTGATTTCCTTAAAAGTATCTACACTGGCATACTCTTGGGAATTCTTTCTGTATCCCTCGAGGTAGATATAGCAAGTCTAAAGACCACTAACTTACTTCATAAGAATCTATCCATCTCCTCCAACCTATTCACATTGCCAATACCTAGCTTCTATATGAACTGCTGTAATAACTGCAGTGGTCTATCTCCCTTCCTCCAATTCAACAGGTTGAGAAGACAGTTTTCAGTCTTTTATTGTTGTTTCTTTGGTATTGTGTCATTCCCCCGATCTCTTTTTGTTTTGTTTTTTTCCAGTTTTTAGCTGTTTTACTATGATGTACCTAGGAATGGTTTAATTTGTAGCTATCACGCTTGAGATTCAAAGAGTTGCTTGAATACAGAAGTTGGCATCTTTTGGCAATTTGGAAAAATTTTGGTCAATAGCTCATGCCTCATTTTCCTTTCTCTATAATTCCAATTACATATCGCTATAGATATTTTACCTTTTCTCAGGTAACAATTTCCACCTATTTGTCTATTAATATGTATTACTTACTCATTATTATTCATGATCTATTTAAGATTACTGAGATATAATTCACATACCATACAATTTATCCATCTGAAGTGTGTAATTCAATGTTTCTTTAAAGTATATTCACAAGGTTGTACAACTATCATCAAAATAAAATTTTAAACATTTTCATTACCCCAAAAACAAACCCCATACTCATTAGTAGTCAAATCTCATTTTCCAGCTATCCCTCCCTCCCAGTCCCTAGTTATAACTAATCGACTTTCTGTCTCTATGGATTTCCTTATTCTGGACATCTCATATAAATGGAAGCATACAATATGTGACCTTTTGTGACTGGTATCTCTTACTTAGCATAATGTTTTTATGATTCATCCAGATCATAGCACATATCCATTCATTCCTTCAAAAAAATTATCTTTTTATCATGGTCAAAAGATTTAGCATATTAGCCATTTTAAGTGTACAATTCAGTGGCCTTAAGTACATTCACAATGGTCTGCAAATATCATCACTATCTATGTCCAGAACTTATTCATTATCCTAAACAGAAACCCTGTACTCATTAAACAATAACCTTCCATTCCCTCCTATCCCCAGTTCCTGGTAACGTCTATTCTACTTTGCTGTATCAATAAATTTGCGTATCCTAGATACTTCATATAAGTGTAATCATAAAAAAGTTGTCCTTTTGTGTCTGGCTTATTTCACAGCTCAAGGTTTCACTCAAGTTGTAGCATGTATCAGAATTTCTTTCCTTTTATGACTAAATAAAATTCCATCGCATAGATATACCGCATTTTGCTTATTCATCATCAGATAATGGACATTTGGGTTGTTTCCATTTTTTGGCTATTAAGAATAATGCTGCTATGAACATTTATGTACAAGTTTTTGAGTAGATATATGTTTTCATTTCTTTTGGGTATATACCCAGGAGTGGAGCTGATGGGTCACATGTTAACTTTATGTTAAACTTCTTGAGGAACTACAAAAGTGTTACCACAGTAGCTGTGTACCAACTATAATGATCCCAATCTCTCTCCGCATCTTTACCAACACTTGTTAATGTCTTTTTAATTTTAGCCATCCGAGTGGGCGTGAGTGATATATCACTGTGGTTAAGTTATTAATCTTAATTATTTTAAAGTCCTTATCTACTAACTCCAATAGTGGGATCACCTGAGAGTCTGCTTCTGAAATTATTTTTCTCTTAGTTGATCATAAATTTCTCTGCCATCACAGGACTAGTAATGTACTGAATACTACGCACTGCATATAAAAAAATCATGAAGGGGGAGAGGGATAAATTAGGAGTTTAGGATTAACATATACACATTATTATATATAAAACAGATAACCAACAAGGATCTACTGCATAGCACAGGGAACTATACTCAATATTTTGTAATAACCTACAGGAAAAAAGAATCTTAAAAAAATATAAATGTATAACTTAATCACTTTGCTGTACACCTGTAATTAACACAACATTGTAAATTAACTGTACTTCAATTAAAAAAAAAAAAAAAGAATCACAGAGGCACCAGACTAGTTTATCTTCCATTAAGAATGTGTGTTCACCCTTTGTTCTGCTATGGCAGAGGCTGATCACTTTAATCCAATCAAACTACTTTGGCTCAAGGATGGGTTGTAGTTTTGGTAAGAATCAGTCTACCTCTGGTTACCCACTGAATCTAAGGAATGTCCCTCCTGGGCTTTCACTTGAGAGCCTAGTTGAGTTTTGTCATTCCAGTCCTGTGTGACCACCAAAAGCTCTACTGTCCCCCAGCAGTACTGCTCAGCCTGAGTGAAACCTAGATTCTCAGTTACTTTTTTTCAGGGAAACACAGCTACAAAGCATCAGCTAACTTCTGAAGATTCTCTCTCATTTCTATGACTTTCATTATTTTGTTCTAGTTGCTTCTGTAGCTCTTTGATAATATTAAAGTGACTATTTCCTAAATTTACCTGATTTCCCTGATTGTTCTCAGTGGAAGCACTGGCTCACCATGAACTACTATATTCCTCCTCAGGAGTGACTCTCCCAAATAACCTGGATGATACTAGCAGCTTTATTCTTCTAGAACATTACCTCTACCACCTCCAAGAGCCACAACACTCATGTTCTGCTGCCTGAATCATCTAATAATACTCATTTTATTCCACAGAAATTTTCTACTTAATCTGGAGCTAAAGACAGGACCTGGTCACCTTAGAATAAAAAAAATAAAGAGAAAGTAATCCCCACTTCTGGGAATTTAGACTGTAGAAACATATAAAATGGCAAATGTACAATATTATTCACTGGAGCACTATTATTAGTAATAGCAAAGTATCAGAAAATACTTAGTGTAGAAATAAAGGATCAATTAAATAAACTATGCTATATGTACCAGACATAACACCATGCTGCTATTAAGAATAACAAAGTTATGAAAAAAACTACAGCTAACATACTAATCAGGAATAAGACAAAGATGTCAACATTCACCA
Organism: Phocoena phocoena; assembly: GCF_963924675.1. Lineage (NCBI taxonomy): Eukaryota > Metazoa > Chordata > Mammalia > Artiodactyla > Phocoenidae > Phocoena > Phocoena phocoena. The sequence continues at coordinate 24,767,000 of NC_089226.1, forward strand.
CTGCTGTTCATCACTGTGCTAGAAGTTCTACCTAGAGCTAGAAGTTCTAGTTAGAGCAATTAGGCAAGAAAAATAAAGACATCCAAATTGGAAAGAAAGAAGTAAAAGTATCTCTATTCACAGATGTCATGACCTTCTATATATAAAGTATTAAAGAATCCACAGAAAAGCTACTAGAGCCAATGACTAAATTTATTAGCAAAGTTGCAGGGTACAAGATCAACACACAAGAATCAGTTGTGTTTTCATACGCCAGCAATGAACAATCCAAAAGGAAATTATATAAACAATTTCATTTATAATAACATCCAAAAGAAAAACATACCTAGAAATAAACTTAACCAAGGACATGAAAGCCCAAGCAGAGTAAAAGAGCCATCCTTGCAGGGCTGCAACTTTGCATGAGGTGTCAGAGCCACTAGAAAGGCCTAGCATCCAGGCATCAAAGACCAAACAGTTAAGGGGTGTGTTGACATGAAGGAGTGGCCATGTATGGAGTATGAGAGAAGAGACCAAATAGGTAAGGAGGGTGTCCATGCAAGGAGAAGGTACAACGGGAGGCATTAAGGCTCCAGTTGGATGAGGAAGGCATTCATATAGGGGGTGGTCCAGTCTGGGGAGTCAGAGCCTCAGCAGGGTGAGGAATGCATCCACAAAGAAACAAGGCCAGGTATTGTAGTTGTAAATGCATATGTGTACCTTTAGCTTGTCCACTGAGAGGCTCTAAGAGCAGTGACACCACAATAGCAATGAATACACCTAGCAACAGATTTTGTCCACTAAATACCAACGTCCACTAAAAGCAACTAGAGCTCTGTGAAAAAATGGCTAACCCTGAGGCTAAGGCAAGGGAAAGTACAAAATGAATCTGGAAATCTTCACATCCCAAAAAGAAAGAAGAATTTACTTTAAAAGGACCCAGAAACCAGCTCCCATTAGTGAAATCTAGGATAATCTAAAAATCAAAACAAAGAATAAAAGTAAATTATGGGAGCTCCCTGGTGGTCTAGTGGTTAGGATTTGGTGCTTTCACTGCTGTGGCCTGGGTTCAATCCCTGGTCAGGGAACTGAGATCCTGTAATCCATGCAGCACAGCAACCCACCACCCCCACCAAAAAAAAAAGTAAATTATAACCCATTGAATAAAAATAGTAAACTATGAGTTCATACTGAGATGATAAATCAATGTACGAATTGAAAATTTAATGAGCAATGATGGGATCTTTACAGTTTTAAAGTACCTGTCAAAAAATACTTAATTACAAAAAGAAAAAGAATGAGTGGATAAGTCTGGCATACACCAACTTAATTAGGTAATCAAACTAAACTAAATCAGTACTGAGATAAATCAAAATCATGCACCCTCCCTCAGATAAGATGCAATGACAGAAGTCCCTGGTGGTCCAGGGGTTGACTCCATGCTTTCACTGCTGAGGGCCCAGGTTCAATCCCTGGTCGGAGAACTAGGATCCAGCAAGCCATGTGGCGTGGCCAAAAAAAAGATTCAATGAGAATAATAAACTTTCACTTCTGCCAAAGATGCAAACCTGAATCTAATCATAAAAAACATCAGATTAACTCACACTAAGGGACATCCTACAAAATAATTGGACTGTAATCTTCAAAATGTCAAGATAATGACAGTCAAAAGAGAGACAGTTCCACACCAAAGAAAAAGGAATTATAAGAACTAAATGCAACACATGATTCTGCGATGGATCCTTCTGCTATAAAAAATACAACATGGTCAATAAATTTAAAGGGATCTGAGGAGTAGATGGTTATTATGCATCAAAGACAATTTTCTGACTTTGATAGTTGTATTGTGATTATATTTGTAGAAAATATACACTAGTGTACTTGGAATAATGAGCAACTTACTCTCAAATGGTTCCAGAAAAAAAAGTTTTAATGTATTTCCAAAGAGAAAAGGATAATAAACTTACAACTATATGTACGTTATTTCGACAACTGAGAAGAAAAGATTCCTTGTAAAGCACCACTTCACCAAAACTACAACCAGATTAAATTTAAAATTTTGAAAAGCCTGTTATCTATTAAAGAAATCGAACTTGTGATCAGTACCTGCCCAAAGAGAAAACTCCCGACTCAAATGGTTTTACTAATGAATTCTACCAAACATTTAAGGAAGAAGTAATGTCAATTAAACTAATTCTTTTAAAACATACAAAAGGAGGGAATAACTCTCAATACTTTTTGAGGCCAGCATAATCCTGAAACCAGAAAAGGACAAATATCAAAAAAATGAAAATTGTACAAGGCACAAAGGCCAGAAAGAAAATGGTAAATCCACAAATATAGACAAAAAATATTTAACAAAACACTGGCAAATTAATCCAGGAATATATAAAAAGAATAATACAGCACGACCAAGTAGAATTTATCCCAAGAATTCAACCTTGGTTAAATGTTTTCTTAAAAAAAACAATGTATCCTGAAGAAGAAAAATGGAACTGAAGGAATCAGGCTCCCTGACTTCAGACTATATTACAAAGCTACAGTCATCAAAACAGTCTGGTACTGGCACGAAAACAGAAATATAAATCCACGGAGCAGGATAAAGCCCAGAAATAAACCCATGCACCTATGGTCAATTAATCTATGACAAAGGAGGCAAGAATATACAATGGAGGAAAGACAGTCTCTTCAATAAATGGTGCTGGGAAAACTGGACAGCTACATGTAAAAAAATGAAATTAGAACACTCTCTAACACCATACACAAAAATAAACTCCAAATGGATTAAAGACCTAAATGTAAGACTGGACACTATAAAACTCTTAGAGGAAAACACAGGCAGAACACTGTTTGACATAAATTGCAGCAATATCTTTTTTGGATCTACCTTCTAGAGTAATGAAAATAAAAACAAAAATAAACAAATGGGACCTAATTAAACTTTAAAACTTTTACATAGCAAAGGAAACCATAAACAAAATGAAAAGACAATCCACAGAATGGGAGAAAATATTTGCAAATGAAGTGACTTGACAAGGGATTAATCTCTAAAATATACAAACAGCTCATGAAGCTCAATATCAAAAAAAAACAAACAACCCAATCAAAAAATGGGCAGAAGATTTAAACAGATATTTCTCCAAAAAAGACATACAGATGGCCAAAAAACACATGAAAAAATGCTCAACATCGCTAATTATTAGAGAAATGCAAATCAAAAATACAATGTCACCAGTCAGAATGGCCATCATTAAAAAGTCTACAAACAATAAATACTGGAGAGGGTGTGAAGAAAAGGGAACCCTCTTGCACTGTTAGTGGGAATGTAAATTGATACAACCACTATGGAGAACAGTATGGAGGTTCCTTGAAAAACTAAAAATAGAGCTACCACATGACCCAGCAATCCCACTCTTGGGCATATGTCCAGAGAAAACCATAATTTGAAAAGACACATGCACCCCAATGTTCATTGCAGCACTATTTACAATAGCCAGGACATGGAAGAAACCTAAATGTCCATCAAAAGAGGAATGGATAAAGAAGATGTGGTACATATATACAATGGAATATTACTCAACCATAAAAAAGAATGAAATAATGCCATTTGCAGCAACATGGATGGACCTAGAAATTATCATGTTAAGTGAAGTAAGTCAGACAAATATTATATGATATCACTTATATGTGAAATCTAAAAAAAATTAATCAAACTTATTTATAAAACAAAGAGACTCACAGACTTCAAAAATAAACTTATGGTTATGAAAGGGGAAATGTGTGTGTGTGGGGGTATAAATCAGGTGTTTAGGAATAACATATACACACTACCATATATATATAATGTGTATATACATATATATATACACATATATATATAATGTGTATATACATATATATATATATATATATATATATACACACATATATATAAATAATCAACAGGACACACTGTATAGCACAGGGAACTCTACTCAATATTCTGTAATAACCTAAATGGGAAAAAAGTCTGAAGAAGAATGGATATATGTATATGTATAACTTAATCACTTTGCTGTACACCTGAAACTAACACAACATTGTAAATCAACTATACTCCAATATAAAATAAAAATTAAAAAGCAGAACTGAGGTTTCCCTCAGGTTTCTTTCTGAGAAGAAATTCTGCCCAAGATGTCTAATAATTCCTGCCCAAGAATTTCCAGCCTGCTAGCCTGCCCTACGAACTTTGGATTTGCCAGCCCCCACAATTACATAAGCCAATTCCTTTAAATAAATCTCTCTTCTATCTCCCCACACCCCTCCCCCAAATCAATGTATTTCACCACATCAAAAGAATAAGGAAGAAAAACCTTCTGGTCATTTTAACACATAAAAAGCATTTAATAAGTCAACACCAATTCATTATCAAACTTTCAGCAAATTAGGAATAAAAAAAACTCAATTAAAGGCATCTATGAAAAACCCTCACCTAACTTTGTACTTAATGACAAAATATTAAGACTTTTCCCCTAAGCTTGCCAAAAAAGGCAAGGATGCCCACTCTCACTACTTCTGTTCAATACTGTACTTATGATCCTAGCCAGTGCATCAATCCAGAAAAAGAAATAACTGGTATAAAGATGAGAAAGGAAGAAATAAAGCTGCCTTATTCAAAGATTACATGATTTTTTACATAGAAAATCTCAAGAAATCTAAAAAAGAACTACTAGAACTAATAACTTTAATAAGGTAACAGGAGGTAAGATCTATATACAAAAATCAACCATATTTTTATATACTAGCAAAATACCAGAATATCAAAAGCACTCAAGGAAAAAAAAGAACAAAGTTATACCAGCTGACTTAAAGACTTACTGCAGAACTATATTAATCATGGCTGTTTGTAATGGCCAAAGGATACCCATTTAATTCAATGGAATAGAACAGAAAGTCCAGAAAAACATATTTTTAAGTCACTTGATTTTTCACATAAGACACTAAAGCAACCCAGTAGGGAATGGGAAGTATTTCCAACAAATGGTGATGAAACCACTTGCTATCCATACAGAAAAGAAAAAAATGAAAGTTAATCCCTAACTTACACTATATGCAAATATCAATTTAAGGTGGCTCTTAAATGTAAATATGAAAGCTAAAACTTATAAAGCTTCTAGAAGAAAACAGAAGGTTATCTTCTTGTCCTAGTGTCAGAGGTAGACAAAGGTTTCCTAGACAAAACATAGAAAGCAAAATCCACAAAAGAAAAGCATATATCTTACAAAGGACCTACATACAGAATATATAAGAACTCACAGCTCACTAATAAAAAGGAACAACCCAATAGAAAAAAAAACAGAAAATAAGAGTACCAAAAATACCAAAAAAGTGTTCAATATCAATAGACATGAGGGAAATGGGAATCAAAACTATACTGAGATAATACTACATACATCCAGAATGACTAAAATTAAAATGACAACACTAAACACTGGCAAGAACACGGATTAAGTGGTATTCTTATACTTTGCTGGTGGGAGTGTAAAACAGTACAACCACTTTGGAAAGCAAACCACTGTGATACAAAAAACATGGATAAATCTTAAAAACACTATGCTGAGTTGAAAAAAGCTGCACACAAAAAGTACATATTGTATGAATTCCATTTATATGTAGTCCTAGATCAGGCAAAACTAACCTATGTTGAAATAATCAGAACAATAGTTGCCTTCTGGAAGGAGGTGGAACTGATTGGGAATGGACATAAGGTAATTCTCAAGGATGATGAAGATATTGTGTATCTTAATAGGGATATAGGCATTTGTCAAATCTGACAAAATTATACACCTAAGATTTGATTTATGGATATGACTGTAGGTAAATTTTATCTCAAAACAAACACAAAATTCAATTAATGACTGCATGCTAAAGTGTTTAGGGAGCAAAGTTTACTGATGCTTGCAACTTCTTTTGAAATGCATTTAAAAGTTGACTGATGGATGTATAGGGAGATACATATAAATAAATATACATATATATAAATATACATATAAAGATACATATACATATAAATAAAGCAACAGAGTGACTTTACTCTTCAGTTTGAATATTTTCATTAAAAAATGCTGGGAGTAGTGGAGAATAAGTAAGACCTTTATGTATTCACATGAAGAGATCTCCAAGATGTAGTGTTATATGTTTCATATTTATAAAGAGAACACAATAAATGCCCTTCTAAACAATGCCAATAAAACTGTATGACCCAGGTAGGTGTCTTCCACTGTGATGGCACTCAAATAACTTACACGGTTCAAAAAAATACAAAATGAAAATGATTTTTAAAAAAAAACAACAAAGCCCTGAACAATTACTTTTCCTTCTTGAGAAATGCTATTTTTGAATATTTTAGCATTGTGTATAAAATTTATTTAAGATTAAGAAAGAAGTTTTTCCAATTAACCTTTAGCACTACTTAGTACAACTCTGAAGATACTATAACTAGCTCAGATTAATTAATATTTCATTAACTTTTCATTTTCAGATTTTCTGTAATAGTAGCACAAATAAATCTATCTTACTTGAGATTGAGATCTTACCAATGAGAGATCAACTAAAAAAAAAACATAAAAATTTACATTAAAATTGATTTCCCTTAAAATCATTATGGTGAATAGAGTCATATTCTATGCTTTTGTAGGTTATAAAATAACTTTGGTGAAAAACGAGGAGGGAAAATCAAGAAGAGATTCAAAAAGATTAAGAACAAAACGTTTTTTACTTAAAAAAATAAGGTCAACATTCTTTGGTCATAGAGGAGATAATATAAATTTTAAAATCAAGACAGAATTTTTAATAATCAAAGGTGGCAAAAATCATAAAAGTTAAAAAAATGAAAAACAAACCTGACAGGATTAGGGAAACAGGGCACTTTGCATATCCAATAACATATAATACACTCCAAAAAATTTAAGAATTTTAATGTAAGAATTTTAAACATATGATTTAAAAGACTTACCCTTTCTGCTTCAAAGGTAATTCAAGTTTAAATATGGTAGCATCATTAACAACTGCTTTATATGCCTACAAATAATATAAAATAAGATACGAACATTATTTTTAATACTTAAAATAGATAATTATAATTCTAAAAATACATAAAATACAAATTAGTTTTTATTTTTAATGATGTATCTGGCCAAGTCAATGATTTCAACATGCTCTTTCTCATGTTATGATTATCATTATTCTCAAGTGAGGTATTAATGCTGCCTGACAACCATAACATTTTCTCTTGTCCACACATTCTCCTAGAAAACATTTTCATACCACCTCCTTTCTCTTCAAACCTCCAGTATTTCCTCTCCCATACATACTCTCAGCTGATGATGTGGCTTCCTAATTCACAGAGAAAACCAAAGTAATCAGAATTCCCTCCTTTTTCTCCTGTATCATCAATTTTTCCCCCCTCCATTATTTCTACAGCCTCAATATGCATACATATTATTCTTTAAATCTTAAAAACTCTCTCTTGGCTTTGTCCACCTTCAGCTACTGCCCCATATTTCTCTCTCTCTAAGCTAAACTCCTAGAAGAATTATCTAACTCACTGTCGCTAATTTCTCTACTACCATTCTTATCTGAAACTGTTCTAAACAGGCTTTCACACTACTACTCCAACTAATCATTCTTGTCAACCTCCATGTTGCTGAAGACAACGGTTAATCCCCATCTTATCTGACCTATCAGCAGCATTTTAAAACAGCAGATCCTGCCCTCCTCCTGGAAAGTGCTTTTTCCACTTGTTTTCTAGCACAGCACTCTCCTGGTCATTCCACTCATTCGCCTCTCTCCTCAGGAAAGATGGCTGGTTCCTTATCGTTATGATAACTAACTTTAAAATGCCCCAGACCAGTCCTTGGATCTCTTCTCTTTGCTATCTTCACTCTTACTTTGGAGATCATAGCCACTGTCAGTGCTTTAAAAACCATCTATATGCTGAAGCTCCCAGATTTATTTTTGCAGGCCCGTCCCCTCCCTTAAGCTCCAGATTTGATGTTGCCATATGGATGTTTAATAAGCATTTCAAAGTTAACTTGTCCAGAACTGAGTTCCTAATCTCTCTTCAACCATCTCCCCAAAACCTGCTTCTCACAAAGTCTTCATCTTCCCTCATCTCAGCAAGCATATACTTCTAAGTGATCAGAACAAAAATCTGTCATCCTTGACTGATATCTTTCTATCACATTCCACATCTGATTCCATTAGCAAGTCCTGTATAGCCTATTTTTACAATATAATCAAAATCCAACCACTTTTGACTACCTTCACCTACTATCGTTCTGGGCAGAGCTTCCATCATTACTTAACTGAATTACTTAAATCGATTCTTAACCCATTTCCTTGCTTCCTCTCTGGCCCCCTTCAGTCTATTCTTTCTGCAGCAGGCAGGTGATCCTGATAAAAAAGTAAGTCAGATCCTGTCATTTGGTTCAAGATATTTCTATGACTTTCTATCCTACTCAGAGTACAAATGAAACTCCTTACCATGGCTCAGTCTTACGTGATCTGGCCTCCTGTTATCTCTACTTATCTCTGATTTCCTACTATTCTCCCCCTCACTCAATCCACTATGGCCACAATGATCTCTTTCTTCTCTGGTTCTGGAACATGACAGGTATAATCCTGCCTTAGAGCCTTTGCATTTGCTCTCCCCTCAGGCTACAGTATTATTCCCTCAGAGAGCCACATGACATATTCCTTAATCAACTTCAATCTTGATTTGAATGTCACCTCATATAAAGCCCTTTGCAGGCCACTCAATTTAATATTTCAAATGATCTCATTACCTCCATACTCCCTTAACCCGTTTCCTACTTTATCTACCTAGGTACCTACCTATCTACCTTTCTTTCTACCCAAATATTTATCTAAAGGTAGACAGTAATTTTTTAAAAATGCTACTGGAGAAAGTTGATTGTGTTTTTAGAGTCTAGAAAATAATTTCACTTGGGAAGTAAGGAAAGGTAGTTGAAGAGGGGGAAAAACTAATGGTAATTCTAGTGATAGGTTTATGATATTTAAAAAGATACGGGGCTTCCCTGGTGGTGCAGTGGTTAAGAATCCACCTGCCAATGCAGGGAACACGGGTTCGAGCCCTGCTCTGGGAAGATCTCACATGCCGCGGAGCAACTAAGCCCGTGCACCACAACTACTGAGCCTGTGCCCTATAGCCCGTGAGCCACAACTACTGAGCCCTCGCGCCACAACTACTGAAGCCCACACGCCTAGAGCCCATGCTCCGCAACAAGAGAAGCCACCTCAAGGAGAAGCCGGTGCACCACAATGAAGAGTAGCCCCCGCTCACTGCAACTAGAGAAAGCCCACGTGCAGCAATGAAGACCCAACGCAGCCAAAATTAAATAAATAAATAATATAATAAAATAATATAATAAAAAAATAAATATTTTAAAATAATAAAAATTAAAAGATAATGACTCTAAGGATAATACTGTTTCATTACCATTATCCTAGACTATAATGGGAAAGAAGATATGGAAAGCAAGAATAAATGTGATACAACTCTCACAAGAGCCCTATGAAAGGAAACAGGACAGAGAAATCAATTCTGCTTGGGATAGGATGTGGGGGGAGGCAGAGTATCAAGGAAATTCCAGAAGTATACTTTGAGCTGAGTCTTAAAGGAAGGATGAATAAGAATTCAATAATCAATAATATTCAAAAACAGGAAGACATTCTTGAAAAATTAAGAAAGCAACTTTCTAGCTAAATTCTGGTTCACAAGCATACCCAATGCTTACAAAAGCATATAAGAAACCAAATATAATATGGTTGCCCTCCACTGATGAAAAATCAGAGTTGCTAGGTTTTTTAGTTTGTAATTTAATAGCATCATGATGCAAGTTTCTTATTAAAATTAAATTATGACAAGTGTTAACATACAGGAATATATACCTTGTCTCTTGCAGTAAGAAATCGTGGATCATCTTGAAAAGCTTCTTTGACAAGTCTACTAAATCTATTAAACAGTGTAAGTAACTGCTCAACATATTTCTCAGAGTCCTAAAAATAAAGTGCTGTATATTAAGTTGAGTTTAAAACAAAAATACAAAAAATGAGAAAATATAAACATAATTTTCATAACACTATAGCTTTAAAATTTGGTAACTTTTCTGAAATATTTTTTTCTTATTAAGAAAGGTGTTCCAGCGTTACTGTTTTGCCATCAATTTAAAATACCCGATTTTAAATACCTTATCCTGCATTTACAAAATAACTTTGATATATGTCTATCATTGTCATTGAGGAGAACTTACAGTAGTAATAGTTTCAGCAGCTGCTACCATATCTGCCAGGCCTGCACTGATGATATGTTCCTCCAAGTCTTTCAACATTGGCTCTATCCCATTAGGAACTTTGTCCATTAATGAAAACATCAAATGTAATTCTGAAACGATAGAACACACCCATGTAATCATTTCATCCATCAGAACAGACTTTCTCTTTGATTTGTATCATGGATCTAGAATGCCTATGATAATAAGAGTGTGGGGAAATATTAGCTGGAAGTTGATAGCTTTAATAGTATTCTGTGGGTGCAATTAGTTTAGGACTTGTTATCGTTAAGTACTATAACTTCCTGATCTACCATATCAGTCTGACAAAAATTATTTTTAAAAGAAACTCTAATTAAAGTGATCACACACTGCAAAACCCAACTCCTCTTAAAAGGTGAGTCATTTAACCTTCAATGCAATGGAATATATTTATTCTAAGAAATACAAAAGTTTACACAGAAAATTAGTTACATTTCATAAAGTAGATGCAATGTTAAATACACAATACACAGTCACATCACTAAGGGGTAAAATACTGTCCTCAGATTGTTCAGAGTAACAAGGTAATATAAAACTGTATTCATAAAGAATTTTTCAGTTTGCAAAAAGCACTTTCTCCTATTATCCCATTTAATTGACCTTCACAATAATCTTACCTCACAGAATGGTTACCACTAAATAAATCCTTCTGAAGTGAGTCCACCTTGGATCAGACATAACTCTACTTAGTTTGGCATACAGAACTTCAAATATTTCATTTATGCCAAATGAGAAACTTGCTTTTACTCCAAAATACTTCTGAAGAGTGTAAGACTTAAGTGAACTGAAAAACGTACTTGAAAGACAACTAGAGATTAAATAGGACCTTGCAATTTTATGCAATGAAATCTAGAGAGTAATACATCAAAATGTTAAAAGTGGTTGTCTCTGAGTGGTAAGTATATGGGTAATTTTTACTGTATGCTTTTTAGTATTAATGTACTTGTTACCTCCCAAAACAGAACTTTATCATATTTAAGTAATAAAAAAATAACATTTAAGTAATAAAAAATACACTTCAGAAATCTTGTAAGATATTTTGGGGGAGAGGGATGAAGATTACCAACATAGAGTGTTTTATTACTTTTTAAAAATATTTGCCACAAGGTTCCACACAAAAGTCAAAATACCTAGTTCTATCCTATACCATACGTTTACCATTTAAATTAGCCTTTAAAAGTAGTGTCCTACTTTTGGGAACAAATTGAAATTCGCATGTGAGCGCACACAAATATACTGATACCTAAGGGGGAGAAATGCTTAAAATATAAGTTTATAAAGGAGATTTTCTTTACAGTGTTTCTAACTATGCTAAATATTTTTATCATTTTCTTTACGCAGTTTGCCATAACAAAAACATCTATGTATAAAAGAATGATCTAACAGCAATTTACTAAAAGTGATGTGCTTCAAAGATATCCTCTTAAAAGAGTATGAGAACTTTATGTGATGTTTTACCTACTTTCAGTTTCATTTCTCTTGATCATGCCTTGGCACTCTGCTAAGATAGTCTCTTTAAAGGATGTCACCAGGGCATTTACACAGCATTCCATGAGCTGAAATACATCAAAAATTGGTCAAGGCTATTATAAGCAACAATAAGGACCAGATCTATTCCACTCCATTTTGCTTCATAGTCCCACAAAACCACAATGTTCAACAACAGCAAAAAACTAAGAATACTGAAAGTAGATTTTACTTACCTTTACTAGAGGATTGTTGAAGATGGATACTCTATTTTAGTTTACCAAAGCATACTTCCCCCTAAGGAAAAGGCTATAGAACTTAGGTTCTCTTTAGAAATTTTAATGAAAGTCCCCAACAAGGGGAGGAAAAAAACTTTTTAATCTACAAAACAAACTGAAAAACTAAACTTTAATGAACTCTCATCTGGAGAGAACCTGTGTTGGAATTAGATTCTAAAATGCTAGAAGTATGAACATCCATTCAACACATAGTAGGTTTCATTGCTGTGAGCACCAAAGAAGTGTTAGGATACAAAGGATAAGCTATAACCTCTGCTTTGGAGAAGATCACTGTCTTATTGAGGGTGGGGAGGGAAGCAAACTTTAATAAATACAACTCAGTTAAGTGGCAAAACACACACACACACAAACAGAAACAAACAAAGGAACTACTATTTTTTTCTGGGTAGTTAAAAAGGTCTCATCCACAAGATGAAATCTAAATTGGATATTGAAAAGTACAAATCTTAAAATGGATTGGGTAGTCTAAGAAAAAAAAGCTGAATATGAAGAGAGTGGGAGAGAAAGGTAGACTGGAGCCAGATTATGAATGAAAATCTATGGTTTGGGATTTTACTCTATAGGTAGGGAAGGTTTTAAACAGAAGATAAATGTAATGAGCTTCTATTCCCCCACCAAGTCATTTTTAAAAGGTCAGTCTAATAATGTCAGCAAGGTAGGTGGTACTGAGTGGTGGTGGGGAGACTGGCAAACATGGCTGTTGAAAGATTGCAAGTAAGATGGTCAGGGTCTAATGTTCTGGCTGGCTCCACTCCATCACTGCTCCTTCGTGTCATATATTTACTCTTCTTGCAGGTATCAAAATGAACAGGTTGTGATTACTAATACAAGGTACACTAAGGCTGATACCTCTCTTCTGAAAAACAGATCATCTGTCTGTATTAAGGAAGGGAATTGTGTGTGCCTTAAAAGTTCTTTGCTAAAAATTCCTCTTGGAATTGACATAATGTTGTTATATTACTGAAGTTAAATTTATGTAATGGAGATTCATTATATCATTGTTTCCACTTTTTAAAATGTTAAAAAAATTTCCATAATAAAAGGAATTTTTTCAGATCCCTCCCTCTATGAGAATTACACTAATGACTTTAAAGTCCATGTATGTAAATTTCTGTCCTAAGAACAACAACATACATATGAAATGGTTGAGAAATTTCTGCCAAGGTGGGAAGCTCTGCCCCAATTACTGAGTAATCTCATTCTATACCAGCCCTGGAATATGCACAATGGAACAGGCCCACCTTTGACAGAGAATAGGTAAATCTAACTATATACAACTAATGAAGAAGAAACAAAGTGCAATCAGATTAAGCTCTGTTTTCTAAAATAAGCTCTATTTTCTGTTTTCTAAAATAATCTCTGTTTTCTGTTTCACTGAAAATTTACACTTGAACATAATCTAGTTCAGGAGTAGTCCAAATTTTGCAGACTCCAAAAATCATGTGTCATGTGTTTCACACTGTTGTGAAACAGCTTGTTTTTTTTTTAATATAGAACAGAACAAAAAAAAAAATCAGAGTGCATCACATATAAAAACAACGAATATTATTTCATAACATTGTTTCAGATATGAGCAAATAAACAAAGCATATACTAAGTCACAATAAAAAATGTATTTCTTATTGTGGGTTACAATGAGGATTTAAAGGAGAGACTAGGGAGGCTAGGTGTCCAGTGGTTAGGACTCGGACTCTCACTGCCATGGGTCTCGGTTCAATCCCTGGTCAGAGAACCAAGATCCTGCAAGCCACGTGGTGCGATCAAAAAAATAACATAACATAACATAACATAAATGAGAGGCTAAATTGACAAGATAGTTGAAGTAAACTGAGCAGAATTTGGTAACTGCTTAGATGAAAGGAGTTAGGGATATAAAGGTTACTGAAACACTTTCTAGCTTGAAAGGTTAAACAAGTTATTATAATAACAAACATCTTTTAATGAGCACCTACTCTGTAAATGCTTTACATACATTATCTGATTAACCCATATGTCATTTAACTCATGAAAACCTTATGAAGCAGATATTTAACATATGAGGAAACAAGCTTACAGAGGCTAAGTAACTTACAAATGTTACACAATTAGTTCATAAGGTCTTGAGCTGTAATATGAGGCCAGGTATGTGACTCCAAGCCTACAACTTTTGATACTACATTAAGAGAGCAAGTATATATTTAGTAATGGCTATGTGCTCAGAAATGAGTTAAGTGTTGTAAGGAATAGAGAAGATAAAACATGGTTTATACACTCAATGCTCTTACAATCCAGTTTGGGATATGTAACTATAGTGTATCTAAAATGTGTGCATACTTCATACATAACAGAGGTATATGAAAAGTTCAATTTCACCAATAAAGCAAAGAGATGGAAATAAACACATTATTACTACACTATAAATAAACTTCACAAGGACAGAGACTGTGTTCCATCCAGCTATATATTCATGGACTCAACACATTTGGTGCTTGATAAATAACACAACAATGTAGCCTATAATTTGCTACTAAATCAAGTTGTAGAAACAATTGGTACAGTGGGAATTCAAATAACAGGAAATGGATGAAGGCTAGAGTATTTGGGGAGACTCGCAAGATGGGCTTTAAGAATTCTGAAGGATTTGAATAGGCAGAAAAGAAATGTAAAACATTACTTAAAAAGAATGAATCCAAGAAAAAAACGAATAGAATGAGGTATATGAATAAGAAAATATTCCTTATTGGGTAGAATGACTCTTACTGGACAGTATTAAGTTAGAAAAATAAGTTATGGCCAAATTATGAAGGGCCTTGAAAATCAGAGATAGGAAATCAAGATACTATGGTTTTTTGAATAAAGAAGTAAAATAATGAAAGAGTAGCCTCAACTCACAAAAGAAGAAATACAAATGGTCCATAATAAGAATAAAGTAGTGGAAAATCCAATGTTCTTAATGATAGGAACTAGCAGATGGATATTCCCTTGAATTAAACAATTAATGTCAATCCTAAAAAAATAAAGATACCCAGCCTCATTAGCATTTTTTTTTTTTTTTTGGGCTGCACCATGCAGCATGTGGGATCTTAGTTCCCCAACCAGTGATCGAACCCGCGCCCTGTGCATTGGAAGCGCAGAGTCTTAACCACTGGACTGCCAGGGAAGTCCCCTAGTAATTTTTAAATGCACATTAAAAAATATTTTAAAATCTATGATACTGGGAAATTGGCAAAATTAATAGACTGAAAAAACCCAGATCAGCAAAGATAAACAGGTATATTGTTAATGGGAATCAGAATTACAACATTTCTGAAAATCAGTTTGGTCTTATATAGCAATCTGTAAAAGGTGCATACCCTTTGCTTCAGCAATCTCATTTCCAGGAAACTCCATTCTAATAGAATGCCACATGTAAGAAAGATGTATACATAAAGATTTTAAAAATATATCAGGATATAAGATATAAACATGTAAATACATTCCAGGAAGTACTATTTATTAAAAAAAACCATAATAATAACAAATAATAATGAAAATTCCCATCATTAGAGAAGTAGTTAGGTATATTATAGTACATATATATGATGAAATATATACAGGCAATAAAAGTAATGTTATAATATAGAAGTGTTTAGAGTAAAAATGTACATCATAACATCTTTAAATGCTAGAGGAAAGGAAGAAAGAGAGAAAAGAAAGAAAAGATGGAATTCCCTGGCAGTCCAGTGGTTAGGACTTGACATTTTCACTGCCAGGGCCCAGGTTCAATCCCTAATCAGGGAACTAAGATCCTGCAAGCTGCACAGCCCGGCCAAAAAAAAAAATTTTTTTTTAATTTAAAAAAAATAAAGAAAAGAAGGAAAGGGAAGGGAAGGAAATGAAAGGATAGGAGAGGAGGAAAGGGGAAAAAGGAAAGAAAAGAAAAAAGGATCAACCAAGCAAGTATGACAAAATGATGATCATTGTTGCTGGCTAGGTTTGGAGGGTGGGGTTCATTATAATATTTTCTCTACTTCTGAAAATATTTGAAAAGTTTCATAACAAATATTTTTTAAAAAAATAAAGAGAAGGGCTTCCCTGTTGGCACAGTGGTTGAGAGTCCGCCTGCCGATGCAGGGGACACGGGTTCGTGCCCAGGTCTGGGAAGATCCCACATGCCGCGGAGTGGCTGGGCCCGTGAGCCATGGCCGCTGAGCCTGTGTGTCCGGAGCCTGTGCTCCGCAACGGGAGAGGCCACAACAGTGAGAGGCCCGCATACCGCAAAAAATAAATAAATAAATAAATAAAAATAAAGAGAAGAATCATGGTATAGATCCCTGTGTATTGAAAATCCTTTAGAAAACTATTTTATGTAGGCAAAAACAAGAAAGGGAGGTTGCTTGATAGAGTTCTCTCCTTATCTCCAAAGAGTCTTGTCTTAACAAGAGGGTCAGTTTCTTGAGGGCAGGGACCATTTTATTCCTCTTTTGTATTTTTCTCCCCATCATTTACCAAAGTTCTACATACAGAGTCAACCCTGAGTATATACTTGTTATTTGAAAAATACGTCTTGAATGGAAAGGATAGTGATAAACCATCTCTCTCACCTTGTATTCCCTTTCTGTCTCCTTTTGCTAGCTTCCGTGAAGAAAAAAACTTTTTGCCATATGTCATCAACTCCTGTATTTTGCCTTCTAAATCCATAGCAATCTCCCCAGAGGTCTGCAAGGTGAAACACTTTAACTATCAATGTGCTTGATGTTTTACCTTCCTTTATAGCAAAACTCTTCAAAGATGATGCCTGCCATAAAACACAGCAGGCACTCAGTATTTGTTGAATGAATGAATGCATAGCTCTGTGAAGATGAGAAAGGTGGGATACGTAGGCTAACTGATGTACTAGAGTCTTTTTTTAGTGATATTCAATTTGCACAATGCTACTTCACTGAAGTTTAATAAAAACAATAGGAACAGTTCTGATTTTTGTTAGTTATGTAATTCCCTATAAGTTATAATTTGCTTTTGCCTTAGCCATAAAATAGAGGAGTTGAATTAAAAATCATCCTAGATTACTCCACCTTAAGATTCTACTTTATCATTATCAGGTCTCTAACCATATAAGGATATGGTTATGTATTCAAGAATTCATTTATTCCATGTGTGGTAGGCTATTCTCAAAATTAACTTCTCTTTTTTTTTAAAGGTTTTTTTAAACCTTTATAACCAGTGTTTCTTGCTTCACTTCTCAACTAGTTATACAAGTAACTCTCTACATAGACCAATGGAGTCAGACTCACCCTGACTTTTTAAATACCACCCTTAATATACTTAAATACTGAAGGTTAACAAGTACTTTACTTACTTTAATGTTAACAACTTATGACTTGTGACCTTGTTGCTAATTCCATTTTTTATCAATATTTTGCACAGGTAGCAAAATAGTGTCTATCTGTCTGAGAATCAGTAAGCAACATCTGTAAACCACAGCCCTAAACAATAAAAACTACCATGCCAGGCACAGCACTTAATGTTTTGATATAGTAGTTCATTAAACACAAGTGGGTATTACCCCACTTTACAGTTAGGAAAACAAGGATTACAAAGGTTGAAGAAATTGACAAAGGGCACACAGCTGGTAAAATGACAATGGAATTCAAATCCTCATCTTCCAACATGTATGTCCCTAACCAGTGTAATACACTGCTTCCCTATCAGAGCTCTGGTCAATGAGAAGAAATGAAGACCTGCCATCACCATTTCACTCTCTATTCCATTATTCCACTGTATAAACAATCCATTTTATTCTAGTGTTACTTTGAAGATAGGAACCCGTTCTACCTTCTTATCCCCACTAGCACAAGGCCTGACATAGTTTAGGTGCACAATAAATGACTGCCTTCAGGTAAAACCAAGCTATACAGGACTATCACCTAAAATACTAATAGCCACAGAAAAAAATTTTTAAGTAATTTTTAAAAATATTTTTTCTCATTCTTACTGTTACGTGTCACTTTTCTGTCAATAATGCCTCTTCAAGCAGCACAGCTCTGAAGCCTCTTACCTGGTTTTACTAATATACGGTGCTCATTTGCTAGAGGCCCATCCAGTGATAATCAAGCTCATTAGAATTGTGTTGGGGCTAAGCTGGATCTGGGTGGGGCTAAGTTGTTCTCCTATAAGCAAAGGTTGAAGACTGGGCCTGTCAGACACCTAATGCAATGCAGCTGCTCAGAACTCTTGGCCTAACTTACTGTTTAAGTTCTCCACTGAACTGCAGGTAGCTAAAGTTGCTAAAAGGGTTATCTTCTGGATGAGTCAAGTATTACTATATCATACCTACTACAAACACATTGACAACTCAAGCATGCTTGCACATGTGTACAAAGACACACACACAAAGCATTTGATCCAAGTTTGGGCACTCAACCCAAGCTAGGCCAATTAGAGCTAGGCTAATTAACACTGGTGGAACAAGACTCCTCTCAGGTCACAAACTGGAGGGACAAACTGGCAGCATTCATGGTCCTGACTTCAATTTAACACAGGTTCATTGGTGACACAGATACCATGAGCAGTATCACTATAGATGATATAAATTTCCAACAGTGAAAAAAATTTAAGATTCCAAACAAAAAATATATTTTCATTGCTCAATTTACACAACAACATACCTAGAAAATGAAGTGTATTACTAATATCATGCAAAAATGCTCTGGTTTAAAAGTAAAATGAAATTAAATTCTAGACTCAGATATCTAAGTGTAAACAAGATTTTCATTTACATGAGTGGCTACGGGAGCACTGAATATTATTTTTGGGATATGGGCTAATTCTTATTTATGTGGGACAGTCTGAGCACTGTGAGACATGTAGCATTCCTGGACTCCATTCACTAAAAATCAATCATTGTGACAACCAAAAAAAAAAAAAGCCTCCACAAATTTCAAAAACACTCTCTGGAGATAGATACTATCTTCATTGAAAATCTCTGGCCTAGAGATTTCAGTTCAAAATATCAATATATTAGCCTATCCAAACAGCATAACTCACTTTTCTTCGATTCATCTCTATTAGAATCTGCTGTACTGACAACAAGCAAATCCAAATGAAAGTTGAATTAGGATAAATCTATAAAAGGATCCTAAAAATATTGTTATTACATGCTAAACCAAACATTTAAACATTTTATGTATAAAAAACAGAAATATCTTGAGAGTAACTTTTATTGGCTATATAGTATATGTCAAAATCCCTTTGGGGTATAAATTTTTATCCATTAAAAATGGGACTTTGGGACTTCCCTGGAGGTCCAGTTGTTAAGACTCCACACTTCCATTGCAGGGGGCACGGGTTCAATCCCTGGTTGGGGAACTAGGATCCCACATGCTGCACAGTGTGGCCAAAAAAAAAAGGCAGGGGGACTTTCTGTTCTATCCTAAAATGAAAGAATGCTATTATGTTAGGAACTCTGTTAATGTGATTTCCTGAATTAGTTCAACGGAGGAAAATGCCACATGATCATCTCCATTAATGCTTCCCAAATAATAAGGGCATTCTTCACAATATTCTTTATTTTTTTACATTTTATTTTGATTTTAGCCTTACATAAAAGTTGTAAAAATAGCAGAGAGTACCTATACATCCATCACCCTATTTCCCATAATGGTAACTTTTTACATAACTACAGCACAACTATCAAAACCAGGAAAATAATATTAGTACAATATTAATTAACTACAGACCTTATTAGAAATTCACCAGTCTTTCCTATTCCAGGATGCTATCTACAAACCCAGATTACATTTTGTTGTTAGTTTTACTAGTCTCCTCCAATCTGTGACAATTTCTTGGTCCGTGTGTGTGTGCTATGATCTGGACACATTTAATTTTTATTGGCATATAGTTGCTTTACAATGTTCTGTTAGTTTCTACTATACAGCAAAATGAACCAGCTATACATATACATATATTCCCTCTTTTTTTTGGATTTCCTTCCCATTTAGGTCACCACAGTGCATTAAATAGAGTTCCCTGTGCTATACAATATGTTCTCATTAGTTATTTATTTTATACACAGTATCAATAGGGTATATGTCAAACCCAATCTCCCAGTTCCTCCCATCTTCCTCTTTCCCTCTTGGTATCCATACATTTGTTCTCTACCTCTGTGCCTCTATTTCTGCTTTGCAAACAGATTTCATCTACACCATTTTTCTCGATTCCACATATGTACGTTAATATACGATATTTGTTTTTCTGACTTCACCTCTGTATGACAGTCTCTAGGTCCATTCACATCTCTACAAATGACCCAATTTCATTCCTTTTTACAGCTGAGTAATATTCCATTGTATACACGTACCATATCTTCTTTACCCGTTCCTCTGTTGATGGACATTTAGGTTTGCTTCCATGTCCTGGCTATTGTAAATAGTGCTGCTGAGAACATAGGGGTGCATGTGTCTTTTTGAATTATGGTTTTCCCTGTGTATATGCCCAGTAGCAGGATTGCTGGGTCATATGTTAGTTTTATTTTTAGTTTTTTAAGGAAACTCCATACTGTTTTCCATTTACATGGCTGTATCAATTTACATTCCTACCAACAGTGCATGAGGGGTCCCTTTTCTCCACACGCTCTCCAGCATTTGTTTGTAGGTTTTTTGATGATGGCCATTCTGACCCGTATGAAGTGATACCTCATTGTAGCTTTGATTTGCATTTCCTCTACTAATTCATGATGTTGAGCATCTTTCCACATGCCATCTGTATGTTTTTTGGAGAAATTTCTATTTAGGTCTTCCACCCATTTTTTGATTAGGTCGTTTTTTTCTATATTGAGATTCATGAGCTGCTTGTATATTTTGGAGATTAATCCTTTGTAAGCTGCTTTGTTTGCAAATATTTTCTCCCATTCTGAGGGTTGTCTCTTTGTCTTGTTTATGGTTTCCTTTGTTGTGCAAAAGCTTTTAATTAGGTCCCATTTGTTTATTTTTGTTTTTATTTCCATTACTCTAGGAGGTGGGTCAAAAAAGATCTCACTTCAATTTATGTCAGAGTGTTCTGCCTATGTTTTCCTTTTTAAGAGTTTTATAGTGTCTGGCTTTACATTTAGGTCTTTAATCAATTTTGAGTTTATTTTTGTGTGTGGTGTTAGGGAATGTTCTAATTTCATTCCTTTACATGTCCAGTTTTCCCAGCACCACTTATTGAAGAGGCTGTCTTTTCTCCATTGTATTATATATTTTTGCCTCCTTTGTCATAGATTAGGTGACCATAGGTACGTGGGTTTATATCTGGGCTTTATATCCTGCTCCACGGATCTATATTTCTGTTTTTGGGCCAGTAACATACTGTCTTGATCACTGTAGCTTTGTAGTATAGTCTGAAGTCAGGGAGCCTGATTCCTCCAGCTCCGTTTTTCTTTCTCAAGACTGCTTTGGCTATTCAGGGTCTTTTGTGTTTCCACACAAATTGTAAAATTTTTTGTTCTAGTTCTGTGAAAAATGCCATTGGTAATTTGATAGGGATTGCACTGAATCTGTAGATTGCTTTGGGTAGTATAATCATTTTCACAGTATTAATTCTTCCAATCCAAGAACTTGGTGTATCTCGCCATCTGTTTGTGTCATTTTGGTTTCTTTCATCAGTACCCTACAGTTTTCTGCATACAGGTCTTTTGCCTCCTTAGGTAGGATCTTGACACTTTTAAAGAATAGTAGCCAGTTATTTTGTACACTGCCCCAAAAGTAGGGATTGTCTAAAATTTTCTCATTAGAATAAGAGTACTAATTTTTGACAAGAATACAACAGAAATGATTTTGTACTCTTTTTAGTGTATCATATGAAGGGGTACATAATATCAATATGTCCTATTACAGGTTATGTTAACCTTGATCACTTGATTAAGATAAGTGTTTTTTGGGTTTCTCCATCGTAGTAACTATTTTTCCCTTACCAAATATCTTGAGGAAGATACTCTGAAACTGTCAATTCTACCTCAAACCTTTGGCCACTGATTTTAGTATCCATTAGTGGAGCTTGTCTGCAACAACTATTAGTGTGATCGTACCTAATAGTGATCGTCAATTTCCCTCCACATTTTTAGAGAATTCTTCTCTAAAACTCTGAACATTTTTCATGTATGATGGCCAGTATTAAGTACATATCTGCATCTTTTTTCCAACATTTTTCTACCAGATATTTATCATTTTTTGTTCCCCAATTTTTAAAAGTTCTTTATATAGTAGAACTTTATATAGTAGGGATATTGGGCTTTTGTCTGTGACATATATTTCAAATACTTTTTCCCAGGTTGTGAGCTGATTTTTAACTTTGCTGATTGTGCTTTTTGCAATTACATACTTTTTAATTTTTAAAATTATTTTAATTTATTTTTATTGAGGTATAATTGCCATATAACATTAGTTTAAGGTGTGCAACATAATAGATAATTGTATACACTGTGAATTAAGTCACCACAATTAAGTCCAGTTAACATACATACATAACTACATAGTTAAAAATTTTATTTTCTTATGAGAACTTTAAGATTGCAAATTTTTTAGTGTATAGTCACATTTGTCAGTCTTTTCTTTTACTGACTCTGAACTCTGAGTCATAAAAAAAACCCTCTCTCTACGCCAAAGTTAAAGAGGTATTCTTCTAGTACTTGTATGATTCCATTTTTAACACATAGATCCCTGATCTATTTGGGGTTTATTTTTCTGAATGGTGTAAAATACAGATCTAAAGATCTTTTTCCAAGTATCTGCTGAGTCATCCCATCACCATTTTTTAAAAAGTCCATCTTTACCGCCACTGATTTGACATGCAACCTTTGTCATATATAATTCTGCACTTTCTATTCCATTCCACAAGTCCACTATCTATTCATGGGTCAATATCACACTATTTTTTTAAATTTATGTATTTTTATTGAAATCAATTCATAGTTGATTTAAAATATTGTACTACTTTCAGATAGGTGAACAGTTAGTTAGGTATACAGCATAGTGATTCAGTACTTTTGCAGACTATACTCCATTATAGTTATTATAAGGTAATAGATAAAATTTCCTGCATTATACAGTATATCCTTGCTTTTTTTTTTTTTTTTTTTTGCGGTACACAGGCCTCTCACAGTTGTGGCCTCTCCCATTGCGGAGCACAGGCTCTGGACGTGCAGGCTCAGCGGCCATGGCTCACAGGCTCAGCCGCTCCACGGCACGTGGGATCTTCCCGGACCGGGGCACGAACCCACATCCCCTGCATCTGCAGGCGGACTCTCAACCACTGCGCCGCCAGGGAAGCCCGCTTATCTATTTTATATACAGTAGTTTGTATCTGTTAATCCCATACCCCTAATTTATCTCTCCCCTCTTCCCTTGCCCCTTTGGTAACCACAAGTTTGCTTTCTATATCTGTGACTCTGTTTCTGTTTTGCATATTTGTATCATTTAGATTCCATATGTGATGCCATACTGTGCACGTCTTTCTCTGTCTGATTTATTTCATTAAGCATAATGATCTCTAGGTCCATCCATGTTGCTGCAAATGGCAATATTTCATTCTTTTTTATGGCTAATATTCCATTGTGTGTGTGTTTGTGTGTGTGTGTACACATACACCCCACATCTTAATCCAATCATCTGTTGATGGGTACCTGGGTGGCTTCCATGTCTTGGCTATTACAAATAGCACTGCTATGAACACTGGGGTGCATGTAACCTTTCGAATTAAGAGTTTTCGTCTTTTCTGGATACATAACCAGGAGTGGGATTGCTGGATAGTATAGTAACTCTATTTTCAGTTTTTTAAGGAACCTCCATACTGTTCTCCATAGTGGCTGCACTAACTTGCATTCCCAACAACAGTGTACATGAGTACCCTTTTCTCCACATCCTCTCCAACAGTTGTTATTTGTGAACTTTTTGATGATAGCCATTCTGATAGGTGTGAGGTGGTACATCAGTGTAATTTTGATTTGCATTTCTCTAATAATTAGCAATGTTGAACACCTTTTCATATGCCTTTTAGCCATCTCTATGCCTTCTTTGGAGAAATATCTATTCAGGTCTTCTGCTCATTTTTTGACTGGGTTGTTTCTTTTTCTGATATTGAGTTTTATGAACTGTTCCTACATTTTGGATATTAACAAATCCTTGTTCATCCCTGTCGGCTGCATCATTTGTAAATATTTTCTCCCAGATTGCTTTCATTTTCTTGATAGTTTCCTTTGCTGTGCAAAAGCTTTTAAGTTTAATTAGGCCCCATTTGTTTATTTTTGCTTTCATTTCTTCTGCCTTGGGAGACTCATCCAAGAAAATATTGTTACGATTTATGACAAAGTGTCCTGAATATATTCTCTTCTAGGAGTTTTATGGTTTCAGGTCTTACATTTATGTTTTTAAATTACTTTGAACTTATTTTTGTATGTGTGTGAGGGAATGTTCTAATCTTATTGTTTTACACATAGCTATATAGTTTCCCCAGACACCACTTGTTGAAGACAGTGTCGGATTGCTTTGGCAATTCGGGGTCTTTTTTGGTTCCATGTAAATTTTAGGATTATTTGTACTAGTTCTGTGAAAAATGTCACGGGTATTTTGAATAGGGATTGCAGTAAATCGGTAGATTGCTTTGGGTAGTATGGCCATTTTCAAAATATTAATTCTTCCAATCCAAGCAAGCATGGGATATCATTCCACTTCTTCAAATCATCTTCAATTTCCTTCATCAATGGTTTATAGTTCTCAGAGTATATGCCTTTAATCTCCTTGGTTAAGTTTATTCCTAGGTATTTACATTTTTTGATGTAATTTTAAATGAGATTGGTTTTTAAATTCTCTGATATTTCATTATTAGTGTATAGAAATTCAACAGAAATAGAAATACATTAATCTTGTATTCTGCAACCTTGCTGAATTCATTTCTTAGTTCTAACAGTTCTGGGGCGGAGACATTATGGTTCTCTATACAGAGTATCATGTCATCTGCAAACAGTGACAACTTTACCTCTTCCCTTTAAATTTGGATATCTTTTCTTTTTCTTGTCTTACTGCTGTGGCTAGGACTTCCAACTAGGTTAAATAGAAGCAGTTAGAATGGGCATCCTTATCTTGTTCCTGAATTTAGTGGGTAACCTTGCAGCTTTTCACCATGGAGTACTATGCTGACTGAGGGTTTGCTGTAAATGGCCTTTGTTATGTTCCCTCTATACCCACTTTGATAAGAGTTTTTACTATGAACAGATGTTGAATTTTTTCAAATGTTTTTTCTGCATCTACTGAGATGATACTGTGATTTTTATCTTTCCTTTCTTTAATGTGGTGTATCACACTGATTTGCATATGCCGAATCATCCTTGTGACATGGAAATGAATCCAATTTGATCATGGTGTATGATCCTTTATACATATCGTTGTATTCGATTTGCTAATATTTTGTTGAGGATTTTTGCATTTGTATTCATGAAAGATATTGGTCTCTAATTTTCTATTCTTGTAGTGTCTTTGTTTGCTATTGGTATTAGGCCTCATAGAATCAATCTGAGAGTGTTCCCTCCTCTTCAATTGATTTATTTTTTTATCTCTGTGGTATCAGTTGTTCTTTCTCCTTTTTCACTCCTTATTTTGTTTATTCGGATCCTATTGGTTTCTTCTTTGTGAGCCTGGATGAAGATTTATCAATTTTGTTTATCTTTTCAAAAAAACAGCTCTTGGTTTTAATAATCTTTTCTTTTGGTTTTTTTAATCTTTATTTTTTTTCTCTATGATCTTTACTATTTCTTTCCTTCTCCTGACTTTAGGCTTTGTTTGCTCTTCTTTTTCTATTTCTTTTAGGTGTTAGGTTACGTTCTTTGAGATTTTTTCTTGTTTCTTGAAGAAGGCCTGAAGTTGCTATGAATGTCCCTCTTAGAACTGCTTTGCTGCATCAGATAGATTTTGGAAAGCAGTGTTTCCATTTTCATTTGTCCAGATGTATTTTCTGATTTCCTCTTTGAGTTTCATCATTGACTCACTGGATTTTTAGCAGCATGTTGTTTAGTCTCCACATGTTTGTTATTTTCCCACTTTTCTTTCTATGGTTGATTTCTAGTTTCACACTGTAGTGATTAGAAAAAACTCTTGATATAATTTCTATCCTCTTAAATTTGTTAAGTCTTGTTTTGTGACCTAGTATGTGACCTATCCTGGCAAGTGTTCCATGTGCACTTGAAAAGAATGTTTATTCTGCCCTTTTTTTTTTGATGGAATGTCCTGTTGACAACAATTAAATCCAACTCATCTATTCTGTCATTCAGGATCTTTGCTGCCTTATTGTTTGGATGACGTGTCCACTGATGTCAGTGGGGTTCTACTATTACTGTATTAACTGTCAATTTCTCCCTTTATATGTTAGTATTTACTTTATACTTAGGTGTTCCTGGATTGGGTGCACATATGTTAACAAGTATAATATCCTCTTCTTGTATCAATTCCTTTATCATTATACACTGCCCTTCTTTGTGATTCATCACGACCTTTGTTTTAATTTTTTCTGAAATGAGTATTGCTACCCCTGCTTTCTTATCGTTTCTGTTTGCATGAAATAACTTATACTATACCTACTTTCAGTCTGTGTGCCCTTCATCCTAAAGGGAGTCTCTTGAAGCCAGCATACTGAAGGGTCTTGTTTTGTAATCCAATTAGCCTATGTTTTTTTTTTTTTTTAATTTATTTATGGCTGTGTTGGGTCTTAGTTGCCGCACACGGGCTTTCTCTAGTTGCAGTGAGCAGGGACTACTCTTCGTTGCAGTGTGCAGGCTTCTCATTGCAGTGGCTTCTCTCGTTGCAGAGCATGGGCTCTAGGCATACAGGTTTCAGTAGTTGTGGCAGGTGGGCTCAATTGTTGTGGCTCACAGGCTCAGTAGATGTGGCACATGGGCTTAGTTGCTCCATAGCATGTGGGATCCTACTGGACCAGAGCTCAAATCCTTGTCCCCTGCACCAGCAGGCTGATTATTAACCACTACGCCACCAGGGAAATCCCATCCCTCCCTATGTCTTTTGATCAGTGCATTTAGTCCACTGACATATAAAGTAATTATTGGTATGTGTTTACTTAGGCCCTTTTATTACCTGTTTTCCAGTTGTTTTTGTAGTTCTTCTCTGTTCATTTCATCTTCTTTTTGTTTCTTCTATTGTTATACCACACCACTTAATTACAGAGAATTTATATAGTATGTTTTATGTCTGGTAGGGCTAGTTCTCTTTAAAGTTTTTATTTTCCAGTGTTTTCCTGGCCATTCTTACATGTTTATTTTTCCACATGAACTTTTTTTCAACTTGTCTAATTTCAATAAATAGTTTTGGTATTTTTATTGGAATTACAGGAAATATATAAATTAATTTAGAGAAGAACTGATATCTGTACCATTTCAAGTCACAGAATTTAAGAATAAGAGATATCTCTCCATTTTTTCAAGTCTACATCTGTCTCTTTGGAGTGTCTAAAACTTTTCCTCTTACAGGTTTCACACATTTCTTACTAGATTTTTCCCAAGTATTTAATTTTCTTTGTTGCTACTATAAGTAAGGTTTGCCCTAACCTTATATCTTCTGTTTATTATTTGTGTATATGAAGACTGATATTTGTATGTTAATTTTATATCCTGCCACTTTCCTGAATTACTTTACTGTTTGAGTTTTATCATCAACTGTGGAGTTTTCCAGAGAAGTACTATCATATCATCTCTAAAATGAGACAGTTTTCCTTTTGGCTTACCCATTCTATGCCTCTAAATGATTTCTGTAGTTTAACTGCATGGACTAATACTTCTAATGTGCTGTTCAATACAAGTAGAAATAGTGGGTGTCCTTGCCTTGTTTATGATCTTCATGGAAATGCCTCTAATGATTCTCCATAAAATAAGATGGCTTTAGGGCTAAGGTAGATAATTCCTGATAATATTCTTAATAAAAAAAAATAAGTACTTTCTTAGCATCATAAAATGCATACATCATGCCAGAAAGAAGCATCATGCTTAATGGTGCTTTAGAAGCACCATTTAGAAGCACTCCTATCAAACATTGAAAGAAGACAAGGATCCCCAATATTATTAACATTTTCCTAAAATAAACCATTAACAGATTTAATCAACTGAAGGAAATAAGAGATATTAATGTTACAGAGATATAATCAGATGTTTAGAATACCCAAAAGAACAAAATAAAACTCTTATAAACAAGGAAGGAATTCAGTAAGCTGCTAAGCACTAGATGAACATTACTTGAAATGTATATTTGGCCTTTATTAGGCCTGGCCTCACAACTGGGTACTACTTAGGTGAGACTTGCTCTATTATACAGAACACTGGTCCAGGAATTTGTTTTCCTAGGATATTGAAAAGTAATCAGGTTTAGAAGATTAAGATCAAGACTTACAACATTCAAAAAAGGTAAGTGATAAATCATAATAATTTCCTAATTTTCAGAGAAAACACAAATGTCAAAAATGTACATACTTTAATATTAAATTCTGGTGTGCAACATTGTGTAGCCCCATATGAGCTGATAGGTAATTGTCTTCCACTAGTAATAGCCTAATAGGTAAGGAGAGATGAAAACTATTATCAATAAAGCATTAAGATATAGCATAGCATGTTCTAATGGCTGATAATTCCTGTAAGACAGAATTTAGGGCAGTAAGTCTGCTCCGAATAATTTTCAATTATGGAAGTGACTTTTCTTAGTAACTATTCAAATAATACTGTTCATACTTTATGCATATTAAATTAGAACCCCGGACTTGGTGATTTTTTGGTTTACTGTTCCTTCCATTACAACATACTTCACTTTAACACACCATTTCTCTTTGGAAACAGAAACTGTAAATTAACAAATATATAACAAATATTATGTATATAGTATAATGGCCTTAGCTCAGTAAGGTATATAATACAGTAGTGTATCTGCATTAAGCCTTAAATTCCCAATGTTACAATTAATTCTATAGTTTTCATGCTTAATGTCTTCTCTGCACCAAATTTTCCTGTACAGACTATATAGTGGTCACTGATTAATATTAATCTATGTTCTTAAGAGATAGGAAAGTGATAACCTTTGGGAAAAAAAGATGGTAATAATACTGTGGAGGGAGCATGATGGAATGTTTCTTACTTGCTGATAATTCTTTTTCTGGTAATTTCACAGGTATGTTCACTTTGTGATAACTCACACTTGAGATTTTTGTAACTTTTCTGTATATATGTTATACTTCAATCAAAATAGTTGATTTAAGAAAAATAAGCAGAAAATCAAAACAAACCATACAAACAGACCTCTTACTTCCCCAATAAGGCACAATTTCTTTGCAAGCACATTATATTGCACTTAGGGTCTTTGTTGAAACAAAACAAAAACTTATCTTTAAACTCTACAATCATTCAGCTTGGTAAGATGTTCACACTTGGTATCCATGGAAGCACAAATTCACATCTTCTATTTCAAATTTTTCCCAAAATGTGTGTGTGTATTTTAAAGTAGAAAGGGAGACTTAACTGTTTTTTACAAGTTTTCATGTGTATTTGTTTATCTCTACCTTTCTCATTCTCTTTTTCTTGCTCTCTCTTATTCACTGTATTAGTTGGACCTCTATAGTTGAACTTATTTAAGTTTACTATAAATATGATACAACTAAGATATTTAAAATAGAGTATAAGAATAGAAGAACAACTCTATCTTACAAACTTACAACATCCCCATCCAGGAGGTATAGGCCCACCAATCAATTGAAAATATTCAAATCCCTCTAACTAAACTCATCTTTTTTCCCTCACAACGAAGATTTATTCTTATACCTGATCTTCCCGCAGCAGTACAATTCTCCCAAGCCAAAACCTTAGAAACACTGTTAACTCAGTTCTCTCCAACATCAGCCCCATTCATATTACAATGTTCCACCTCTGGGAAGTCTGTCTCTACCCTCTTTCTTTCCATTCCCATTGCTATAACCCTACCTGGCACTCCTAATACCTTGCTTGAATTATCGCAAAAGCCTCCCACTTCCTATTCCAAGCTATTCTCCACTCCAATTTTAAAAAATTTATTTATTTGGCTGTGCTGGTCTTAGCTGCAGCACACAGGATCTTCAGTTGTGGCATGAGTGACCTAGTTCCCTGACCAGGGATCGAACCCAGGCCCCATGCACTGCAAGCACAGAGTCTTAGCCACTGGACCACCAGGGAAGTCCCCCCCACTCCAATTAATCTTTCATACTGACACTAGATTAATTTTTCTGACGGATTAAGTTTGAGCATAGCATTATTTGTTTAAAAAATATTCAATGGCCTCCCTACCTTCTGAATGAAGTTCAAGCCTGGCTTTAAATCTCTATAGAGAACTTCTATAAGCAACCACTAAATCTGCCCCCATCTCTGGCCAATATCAGTTATATGAAAGAGGATATATACTGTATACAATAAAAAGCAAAACAAACAAAAAAGGGAAAAACAATCCAACTCAGTCCAATTTCTGAACAAATAAACATGACTATCACTCAAGATGGAAGAAGCCAAAGAAAAATCAGAAGAAAGAAAAAAAGAAATCCCATCCATAGTTGAAACATGTCTGGTTGTAAGCAAACTGGAATGTTACTTCTTTGAATGCGAATCTAAATCTAGTTTGTAGGCTCCAAAGACTAAAAGGAACTGGAAGAAATATTATTGCTATATTTGAGCAATTTCTAAGACTATCCAAACTTGATTCTTAAATTCCTTAACAAAGCACACTAAGGTCATCATCCATGTAAAAGAAAACACCAGAATAGACACTGTAGCATGGCTACTACCTCTGATCATTTCTTTCTTTTAATGAGGAACTTACAACATAAAATAAATAAAAACTATTTAAAAGACTGATGTTCTCTTATCAAGTAATTAATATTTTATCTCATGACAAGAAAAGTTTGAAAACACCCTCACATAAAAAGAAGAAATATCCCCTAGTAGTAACGGTTTGGTGCTCATTCATTCAGTATTCGCAGCCACTATTTTACAGAATGTAATTACCATCAATACTGAGAATCAACTGTATCTCTCAGGAGCATACTTTACTTGATACCTGAAAATCCCTAATATGGTTAACTTTAGGTAGGCACAAAACATAATAGAAGGAGATTGATTAAAAATTAAGTACATTAAATTTAGAAAAGTCTAGAGCAGGGATGGCAAACAGATTTTATCTTGCACATTAGCTCTGAAGAACAATGAGTTCTGAGTAACGTGCCTTCTGAAGTTGTACACTAGGAACGAGTACTAAAATAAATTAGTAATATTGGTCACAGAAGTGAGAAAGGATAAATAATGTTACTTGCTTCATGTATATACCACCCCTGGGCTACTGTACTTCAAATAATCTCAAAGAATAAACAATTACAAAATTACTTACTGCTTCAACAGAGTTACATTCTCGCCTTGTTTCTAAATAACGTAGGGCTCGTTTTTCTTCTTCTTTTAATTTAGCATCTGCCTGTCCAGAAGCAAAATAGCAATCATTTTAAGAAAATCAAGAAAATAGCTCAAATTACCACATATACTAAGTTCTCACTTACATATTTCATATAATTCTGTACACCATTTTGTTGTAAATACGAAGGTGCCTGTGTTCTATAAAATCTCTCTGTTGAATCCAAGTATGCCTTCTCAAAATTGTCCCTATAAATTTGAAGCTTATCCTCTGGATTAGAACAAAGGTTAACTGAAAAACAGAAAATAAAATTTTACTCTAATTATGATTCAAATCAGTATTTTGAGTACAATAAATGAAATAACAAATATTGAGGAGTCATGTTCAAGGAACTGTGACAATGCTCAAGAGAACATAAAGCCATGAAAGACAAAATCCTTCTTTATAAGAAACTTAAAAAGATAATAGTACAGAGTAGTAAAGTGACAAATAGTATAGATAACATGAACTATTTTATTTTTGAATAGGAAAGAGACTGACTTCAAACTGGATGATCAAGAAACCATTCACAGAAAAGATGGGATTTGAATTGAGTCTTTAGGAACAAAGTAGGATTTACACTGATTAGTAAAGGAAGTAAATATTCAGAAGTAGAACAACACAAGATCAAATTGAGGTATAACAACGAGGTTGTCTGCGTGGATTATAAGGTTAATAGAAGGTAAGGTAGAATAGTAAGTTAGGAATGGTTATGGAGAACCTCAAATCTCTGGCTAAGTAACCTGAATTTAGCATGGCCTACCACTAAATGGGTAAGAAAAACACCAATAAAATTATACTTAAAAATTAATCTTGTGAAAGTATAAGGGCTAAATGATAGCAATAACATCACTATAAGAAGACTGTTTGAAAAGTCTAGAAGTAGAATTCAAAGAAGTCTTAACTGGTGGCAGTTGAAATAAAAAGAAATAAATTTCAGGGACATGGCTAATGAAAATCTAGACTTGATACCTAAAGAAACACAATGGCAATGGAGAAAGCAAGTCAAAGATAAATAAAGGTTCATTTATATAAAACTTTCTTATCGGCAACTATTTTGCATCAGGCATTCTATGTTCAGTAAAGATATAGTGTCAAGAACACAGTTAAATACACTGAAGTATTACGACAGAGAAGCACAGGTACTATGAAGCACCTAACCTACTCTGGGAATTAGGAAAGGCCTCCACGAGGAAACAGAGAATGAGGATGAGTTAGCAAATAAAAGAGGAAGAAAAGTATTCTGGTCAGAGGAAACAGCACATTTGATTGAATGAAAAATGAGAGTATCACTATCAGACACTGAAAAGTTTAGAAACTCCAGAATGTACACATGGAATAAACTGATGTCCTAAAAATATAAGTGTAAAACCAGTTACCTTTCATAAGCTAGAGACTCGAATCTACATTTCTCTAATATAGGTTGCTAAAGATTTACTAGCCAAGAAATGAGTGAAATGGAGAAAATAAATATTAACCACACGAATATAAACTTTTGTAGCTTTCATTAAAACAGAATATCTTTTATGTACTCTTAATTTCATGTGACACTAAAAGTAGATGTGACTATATTCTAATAAACATAACTTTGAGACTACTATTCTATAATTGTCTTAATTTCCATGAAAAGGCAATTTGATCATAAAGGTTCAGAACATACCATAGGATTCTCTTACTCCAATGACAAGCTGAGAATCAAAAGCTTCTCCTAATCTTTCAGCATGTACCAGCTTCATTGCACTATCTTGAAGTCTGTTTTTTATATTTGAAAAGATTGACTCATTCCATGTATCAAGCATGAGCTAGGAAAAAAAGAAGAAAATATGCCATCATTTCAATTATTAATATACCAAGTACCATAAATACACACAAAAAATTTTAAGTACAAATGCTAAAAAAGGAAATAAAATTCTTAGACCTACATTCACTTGAATACTACAGGAAAGCAACATATTTATTTATTTATTTTTATTTTTGGCTGCTTTGGGCCTTCGTTGCCACGCGCAGGCTTTCTCTAGTTGTGGTGAGCGGGTGTTACTCTTCATTGTGGTGTGTGGGTTTCTCATTGCGGTGGCTTCTCTTGTTGCGGAGCACAGGCTGGGCACACTGGGCTTCAGTAGTTGCAGCATGTGGGCTCAGTAGTTGCGGCACTCAGGCCCTAGAGCACAAGGGCTTCAGTAGTTGCGGTGCATGGGCTCAGCAGTTGCGGCACGTGAGTTCTAGGGTGTGCGGGCTTCAGTAGTTGTGGGACACAGACTCAGTAGTTATGGCTTGTGGGCTCTAGAGTGCAGTCTCAGTAGTCGTGGTGCAAGGGCTTAGCTGCTCTGTGGCAGGTGGGATTTTCCCGGACCAGGGATCAACCAATGTCCCCTGCGCTGGCAGGTGGATTTGTAAGCACCGCGCCACCAATGAAGTCCCAGGAAAGCAGTATATTTAAATTTGGTAACTATCACGTGGTAAATACTGACAAAAGAACAAGTGTTTCAGAATCAAACACAACTGGATTTGAATTCCAGCTGTTACTTATTTGCCTGCTTTCTCTTCTGTAAAATAGTGAAAATAACAGTACAAATTTCAAGTGGTTGTTGTAAAATTTAATATGGTAATACATGGAAAATGTCACTTTCCCTACAGTTCCAAGGCTGTATTTCAGAGATACTGATATGTGTTTGGGATGGTCATATGAATGTTTGTACAAATATATGATAAATGTGAAAAGGACCAAATGAAAATGTTTGATAATGAATCTCAAAAAGAAAAGAATATACAAATCCACACTATGGATGTTGTTTAAATGATGAAAATGGCATATACGTATTCATGAGTATGCTGTCAGCATTAGTACAAATTTTAAGGCTGGGAAGGGGCAACAAGGTCCAAGACACTATTGAAATGCCTGAGCTGATTGCTAGAACCATCACAGCAAGCAGTGAGTTGTTCAAAGTTCAAATGGCATTTTTTACTTTTCAAATCTGTGGTTCCATTTGATTCTCACAAGTAGAAATATATGTGTGTGTATATGTGTGTGTGTGTGTGTGTGTGTGTGTGTGTGTGTATTTATGAATATGAAAAATGAGGACAGCAAGCTTAGGTCATTATTGACTGAAGAATTGAAAGGGAAACCTGGGACTCTTCAATTTCAGAGCTGAGTTCTTTCCATTAATTCATGAGTTGTTACTGGGCACAGAGCTTTTAACTAGAAACTAGGCAAAATATGAAAATAAACATGGTACATTCTGAGTTTATAATAACTAGAATTAAGTAAAAAAATGATAAAGATGACAGCAGTTTAGCCACAATTAAACACAAAGATACCAGAAGGTAACCTAATAAGGAAAGACTTTTTGAACAGAAAAAAAGTAACTGAATTTATAGAAAGGTAAAAGTACAGAGAAAGAATAATGAAATAAAATTATGAAGATAAAACTAGGAAAAGGAGAAAGTGAAAAGGAAAAGCAAATGAGGTAATGTTTGAAGACACAGATTTACAGCTTAAGACCACATAAAAGATGAAGAGAACTGAAGCTAAAAAAAGACGAAAGAAAACTAATATTATTCAATAAAACCTGGCAAAAGCTGAAAAGGAATTTATATGTGAAGTAGAAAAACTCATTTCAGTGTAAATTTCTTTCAAAAGTCTTCAACTCACCCTATTTCTGAAGAACATTAGGGAACAATGGGAAAACTAACTTACCTTTCGAACAATACTGTCTTCTACATTTGATTTTTTATTGCTGCCCTGTTTACCCATTAAAGTAATCTCTAGTTGACAGAAAGGCTTCGGTAAAATATCACACTGTGTGAAGAATTTTCGCCATTCAACAATATAAGCTTTTAGCAAAGCTGTATCATCTTGATGGCTCAGTACTCGCTGAAAACAAAGAATCATACCAATTTTAAATAAATACAGGTGCTTTAAAGAATAATGGAACATATTCATGCCATAAATTTAAAATATTTTATTTACTGTATAACCTATATTATACCCAAAAGAAAACATATATATATATATCAAAGAGAAATTAAAACTTGTTCACATAGCCTTACTGTAATGAACATTTCACAATATATCAAATCATGTTGTACACCTGAAACCAATAAAATGTTATATGTCGATTATACTTCAATTAAAAAACCCCCTATATCCTTTAGCTATTACCTTCCTTACCTTCCTCCCTTCCTAGTTCCCCCCCTCCCCGCCCAGCCCTAAGCAACCACTAATCTGTTTTCTGTGTCTATGTATTTGCCTATTCTGGACTTTCATATGAATGAGATTATATAATATGTAGACTTTTATGACTGACTCCTTTTATATGGCATAGTTTTTCAGGGCTTGTCCAAGTTGTAGTATATGTCAGTACTTTATTCTGTTTTACTGCTAAATACTATTCCATTTTATGGACATACCACACTTTTTTTATCTGTTTGTCCACTGATAAACATTTGGGTCATTTCCACCTTTGGCTATAATGAATAATGCTGCTATAAACATCTGTGTACAAAAACAAAACAAACAAAAAAAACCCACAAAAAACTTGTGCACACTCACCAAGAAGGGGACACAAATAACTAAAATCAAAGATGAAAGAGGAGACGTTACAACTGATACCACAGATATACAAAGGATCATGAGAGACTACTACAAACAATTAAACACCAACAAATCTGACAACCTATAAGAAATGGATAAATTCCTGGAAACATATAATCAAAAAAGCTCAATGGTGAGGGAAAAAAAATCTGATAGATTACTGGTAAGTTATAAAGACTGAATTCATAATCAAAAAATTCCCAACAAATGAAAGTCCAGGATCAGATGGCTTCACTGGTGAATCTTACCAAACATTTAAACCAGAACTAATACCAATCCTTCTTAAGCTCTTCCAAAACACAGGGAACACTTCCAAACTCATTTTATAAGGTTAGTATTACCCTGATACCAAAATCAGACAAAGATGCCACAAAAAAAGAAAATTACAAGCCAGAATCCCTAATGAATGCAGATGCAAAAATTCTGAAAAAAAATACTAGCAAGCCAAATTCTACAGCACATTAAAAGGATCATACACCACGATCAAGTGGGATTTACTCCAGGGATGCAAGGATGGGTCAACATTCACTAATTAATCAGTGTGATACACCACATTAACAGAATGACTAAAACTCATACGATCATCTCAATAGATGCAGAAAAAGGATTTGACAAAATGCAGTATCTATTTATGATTAAGAACTCTCAAAAACGTAGGTATAGAGGGAATGCACCCCAATGTAATAATGGCCATATATGACAAGCTCACAGCTAACATGATATTCAATGGTGAAAAGCTGAAATCTTTTCTTCTAAGATCTGGAATAAGACAAGGATGCCTACTCTCACCACTCCTTTTCAAAGCAGTACTTGAAATCTTGTCCAGAGCAATTAGGCAAGAAAAAGAAATAAAATGCACCCAAATTGGAAAGAAAGGAATAAAACTGTCACTATTTGCAGATGACATGATATTATATACAGAAAAACACTAAAGACCCCACCAAAAAATAACAAATGAATTAAGTGAAGTTGCAGGATAGAAAAATCAACATACAAAAATCTGTTGAGTTTCTATACACTAATAACAAACTACCAAAAAGAGAAATTAGGGGGAAAGAATCCTGTTTAAAATCACATCAAAAAGAATAAAATACCTAAGAATAAATTTAACTATAGAGGTGAAAGACCTACACTGAAACACTGATGAAAGAAACTGAATAAGACACAAATAAATGAAAAGATATTCTGTGCTCACAGACTGTTACAATGCTATTGTTAAAATGTCCACACTGAGACTTCCCTGGTGGTCCAGTGAGTAAGACTCCACACTCCCAATGCAGGGGGCCCAGGTACGATCCCTGGTCAGGGAATTAGATCCCACATGTATGCCACAACTAAGAGTTTGCATGCCGCAACTAAGAAGTCCACACGTCACAATGAAGATCCCGCATGCCAAAACTAAGATGCAGGGCAGCCAAAATAAATATAAATAAATAAATAAATAAATAAATAAAATGTCCACACTACTCAAAGTAGTACAGATTCGGTGCAATCCCTATCAAAATTCCAATGACATTTTTCACAGAAATAGAGCCAAGAATCCTAAAATTTGTATGGAACCATAAAAGACCCCATATAGCCAAAGCAGTCTTGAGAAATAAGAACAAAGCTGGAGGCATCATGCTTTCTGATTTCAAATTACATTACAAAGCTAGTAATCAAAACAGTATGGTATTGGCATAAAAACAGACCACACAGATCAACAGAACAAAACAGAAAGCTCAGAAATAAGCCCACGCATAGTTGGTCAATTAGTTTATGACAGAGGAGTCAAAATATATGTGGGGAAAGAACAGTCTCTTCAATAATTGGTGTTAGGAAAACTGGACAGCCACATGCAAAAGAATGAAACTAGACAACTATCTTACAAAAATTAACTCAAAATGAGTTAAAGACTTGAACATAAGACCTGAAACCATAAAACTTCTAAAAGAAAACATAGGTAGCAAATTCCTTGACACCAGTCTTGGTGATGATCTTTTGGATTTGACACCAAAAGCAAAGGTACAAAAGCAAAAATAAACAAATGGGACTACATCAAACTAAAAAGCTTCTGTATATCAAACGAAACCATTAACAAAACAAAAGGCAATCTATGGGAGAAAATATTTGCAAATCATATATCTGATGTGGGGTTAATATGCAAAGTATATATAAAGAACTCACACAACTCAATAGCAAAAAAAAAAAAAAAAATTCTGATTAAAAATGAACAGAGGGACTTCCCTGGTGGCACAGTGGTTAAGAATCCACCTGCCAATGCAGGGGACATGGGTTTGATCCTTGGTCTGGGAAGAACCTACATGCCATGGAGCAACTAAGCCCCTGTGCCACAACGACTGAGCCTGCACTCTAGAGCCCGTAAGCCACAACTGAGCCGATGCTCCACAACAAGAGAAGCCACTGCAATGAGAAGCCCGAGCACCACAGCGAAAAGTAGCCCCTGCTCACCACATCTAGAGAAAGCCTGCGTTCAGCAACGAAGACACAATGCAGCCAAAATAAATAAATTAATAAACTAATTTTAAAAAAATGAGCAGAGGATCTGAATAGACAGTTTCCCAAAGACACAGAGATGGCCAACAGGTACATGAAAAGATGCTCAACATCACTAATCACTAGAAAAATGCAAGTCAAAACCACAATAAGATATCACCCCATCCCTGTTAGAATGGTTATTATCAAAAAGACAACAAATAAGTGTTGTTGAGGATGTGGAGAAAGGAAACCCTTGTACATTGTTGGTGGGAATGTAAATTGGTGCAGCCACTAGGGAAAACAGCATGGGATTCCTCAAAAAATTAAAAATAGAATTATCATATTTTCCAGCAATTCCACTTCTTGGTATCTATCCAAAGAAAACAAAAACACTAATTCAAAATGATATATGTACCCCCATGTTCACTTCAGCATTATCTACAACAGCCAAGACATGGAAACAATCTAAATGTCCAACAATGGATGAACTGATAAAGAAAATGTGGTATATAGACACAAGAGAATATCATTTAGCCATACAAGAGAATGAAATCTTGCCATCTGTGACAACATGGATACCTTGAGAGCATTACGCTTAATGAAATAAGTCAGACAAAGACAAATAAATACCTTATGATCTCACTTACATGTGGAATCAAAAAACAAACCCCCAAAAACCCAAAAAACCCAACAAAAAAACCCCCCAAGCTCACAGATACAGAGAACAGATTGGTGATTGCCAGGCAGAGGGATGGGGAGGAGAGGGATCAAAATGGGTGAAGGGGGTCAAAAGGTACAAACTTCCAGTTATAAAAAAAAATTAGGGGGACTTCCCTGGTGGCACAGTGGTTAAGAATCCATCCGCCAAAGCAGGAGACACAGGTTCGAGCCCTGGTCCAGGAAGATCCCACATGCCGCGGAGTAACTAAGCCCATGCGCCACAACTACTGAGCCTGTGCTCTAGAGCCCACAAGCCACAACTACTGAGCCTGCATGCCACAATTACTGAAGCCCGCGTGCCTAGAGTCTGTGCTCTATAACAAGAGAAGCTACCGCAATGAGAAGCCCATGCACCACAACAAAGAGTAGCCCCTGCTCTCCGCAACTAGAGAAAAGCCCACGTGCAGCAATGAAGACCCAATGCAGCCAAAAATAAATAAATTTTAAAAATTAAAAAGTCACAGAGGTGTAATGTACAGCATGGTGACTACAGTTAATACTATCGTAGTATGGGCTTCCCTGATGGCACAGCGGTTGAGAGTCCACCTGCCGATGCGGGGGAAGCGGTTTCGTGCCCCAGTCAGGGAGGATCCCACATGCCGCGGAGCGGCTGGGCCCGTGAGCCGTGGCCACTGGGCCTGCGTGTCCGGAGCCTGTGCATCGCAACGGGAGAGGCCACAGCGGTGAGAGGCCCGCGTATCGAAAAAAAAAAAAAATTGTAGTATACATTTGAAAGTTGCTAAGAAGAGTAAATCTTAGAAGTTCTCATCACAAGAAAAAAATTTGTAACTACATATGGTGACGGATGTGAAAGTAGACTTACTGTGGTGATCATTTTGCAATATATACAAATATTGAATCATTATGTCGTGCACCTGAAACTAGTATCATGTTATGTGTCAATTATACCTAAAACAACACTTGTGCACAAATGTTCACAGCAGCATTATTCAAAACAGACAAAAAATAGTGAGAACCCAATGTCTATCAATGACAAACAGGTAAACAAAATACAGCACAGTCATACAACAGAATATTATTCTGCCATAAGAAGGAATGAAATAGTGCTAAATGCTACAATATAGATGAACCTTGAAAACATTATCCCAAGTGAAAGAAGTCAGTCATAAAAGGCCACAAATTGTAGGATTCCATTTATAGGAAATGTCCAGAATAAACAAATCCATAGGGACAGAAAGTAGACTAGTGTTTGCCAAAGTGTGTGTGTGTGGGGCGGGGGGGTCATGCGGAAGTAACTGCTAATGGGTACAGAGTTTCTATATGGGCTGATGAAAATGTTCTAAAATTAGTGGGTGATGGTTGTACAACTTTATGAATATACTAAAACACACACAATTATACACTTATTAAAAGCATGAATTTTGGTATGTAAATTATATCTCAATTTTTTTCTTTTTTTTTAAAGATCCTAGTCTATTTCTCCACCACTGGACTTTAGCTGGTCCTGTGACTAACTGGAACCAACAAAATGCTGTAGATGTGACATTGTGAGACTTCTGAGCCAAGACCTGAAGAGATTTGCAAGATTACACTATCACACCTCAAAGACTGTTTCCTTGAGAACAAGAAACCATGTGAGGGGGAAAAAGCCCCAGAGGGAAGCCAGGATAGTACCAAACACCAGGAATATGAGAAAAGCTCTCTTAGACCATCCAGTCCCTGAAGAGCCTTACTGCTGCCATATTAATAAGCTCAGGCAAAATCAGGTAAGCCTAGCCCAAATTGCTAAGCCACAGAATTATGTATTGGGTTGGCCAAAAAGCTTGTTCAGGTTTTTCCATATGTCGTTACAGGAAACCCGAACGAACTTTTTGGCCAACCCAATACAAATAGAAGGGTTACGTTAATCTTAAAAACAAAACAAACAAAACAAGAAAAAATTCAATATCCTAATAACTTTCCAAGCATTGCATATTTATTTTTATTTCTTTTCATCATTTTCAATAATGCTATAATAAACATTTTAATGCTTACTGTCCTATTTGGGAGATTTGGTCCTTCCTAACAGGATAAACTCAATTAGTCTAGTAACTGACTAGTAAACTCACAAAGCTAGATC
Source organism: Phocoena phocoena (assembly GCF_963924675.1). Classification (NCBI taxonomy): domain Eukaryota; kingdom Metazoa; phylum Chordata; class Mammalia; order Artiodactyla; family Phocoenidae; genus Phocoena; species Phocoena phocoena. Next base: position 24,808,426 of record NC_089226.1, read on the forward strand.
TTCTTAAAAGTTTTTAAATGTTTTAAAATTATACACCCATGTCTGGTACTGCCAGTCCTGCAATTTAACTGCTCTGAATTAGTGGCACTAAATCCCAACCTCGAGTTCTTGCTAAGGTCTACATTCCAAACCTTCCTGGATCGTTCCAAACATCATTCCAAACCCTGAACATACTTTGTTTTCTAGTGTGAAGTATATTTCTAAGATGATTCTTTGTGAGCCCATTTCCAGAAACTAAGAAATAATGCTCTATCAATTTGAAATAAACATAATTTATCTTCACCAAAAGTCATAAACAGATAAGCTGATATGCTTTCCAATGCAAGCAGAAACTGTTTTCCTAAATCAGTTCTAGAAAAATGTATGTTTTGATTAAACTGTGACATTGAAACATTTAATTTTTCTAAGCAAACCTGATGATTTATTTTCATTAAAAGATAATTTCCTAAAAAAAAAATTTCCTTATAAAACTCTAATTTTTAAACAATCATTGATCAAGACAGCAGAATTAATGGTGTCATCAATAAAACATTTCATTTTGTAAGTAACATCCAATGTGACATCATTCTTATTTTCTCATGGTAGTGGCTACTAACAGAATTAAATATATACCAATCATATATTCAATTTCAGTATCTTCCTTTAAGTTATATATTCATTTTTAATTTCCAACTGCTAATACTTATTAATATTCAACAAGATTTCTAACAGACTTTTACTAATGTTGTACAAGACAATGATGTAAAATTTCAAATAAAGAATAACAAATTCTAGCTCTCTAGTTTTCAAACTTCATTTTATAGAAAGGAAAATAATCTCATGTCTTTAGGCCCTTCTCCAAAGTGGTAAAGGATGCATTAGTGATGCCAGAGTTGATCTGAAATAATACTTTACCTCTGCATTAGTTTTTCCCAAAAAACAAAGGTGTTAATAAAGACAAAAACAAACTAGCTCTTGCGTAACTGACCTAATACCTAAATGAGCTGTATCTTCATTTCAATAATATTAAACACTTATACATATCATCAACTCAAGAGTGCTGAATTTCAGCTCAGCAGCAGCAATGCAAAGGACAGTCCAAGAATTACAGTCGGAGAAGTATTTAGAATTGAAGAAAACTGCTGTCAGCTTGAAAAGAGTAAGTATTAATTGTGAGGAAAAAAATGATTTATGTGAACTGATGTGTGGCCAAAAAATAATGGTGGTGGGGATTTCTAAAGAATGTATTAAAAATGAAATTCTTTTTATAGCATATTTTAATTGAGGATAATATATTCTTTTGAAAGAAATGTCAGTGAGGGAGGGGGGTAAAAACAACAAATGACAATCATTTCATTAAAAAATTTATTTAGCCAAGTGTGTCAAAAGTTAATGTGAAAAAAAAAATTAATGTGATATTTTAAAATTACTTCAGGAAGCCCTACATTCAAAACCAGAAAATATGATATTCTCTGAGTAAAGTCTTAAATAATATATAGATGCAAAACTTACTGCCTGTGCTTGCTTAATAAACTCAAGAATATCTTCTTTTAAAGCCTGATGAATTTTTGCTGGGCCTTTATCATCCCAGAGACAGACTGCATGTACATCCCTGTAAAAATAAAGCAGGTAAACAAACATTAACACTGGAAAAAGAACAAAGAACTCTGTTCTGTTTCAATACAGTTTCCATGGACCATGGACACCCTTCCATGGACCATTCAAGGGTGCTTGAATCCATTCACATGAACCAAGCATTCTTTGTAAGCCACTTCATATATAAACATTTGCTTCTATTTTCTTTGTCATTGCTTTCCTTAAATCTTTGCCACTTACTGATTAAATTTTTAAATTATAAAAGGATCTCCCAATCAGACTCCCAAAGTTAAATACTATCAATATTTTCTTGTGCAAAGACAAGTATAAATCCTTTAATATATAACACAATATATATAAACTATCCTTTTTTAGAAAATTTGTAATTTAAATACCATTACAGCAAAATTCCTAGTTTCCCCCATACATTCATCACATTTACACATCAATTACCACTGTGCCTCCTTTAAAATAAACAGAAACAAAAGTTCTTTAAACTATAAATCTGACATATTTTACCCAAAGATCATTCATTATAGAAATATATTTAATATTAATACATGTTCACAGAGATAATTTTTTAATTACTATATTGTAGAGCAGGGAAACATAACAAAAGGATAGAGTCTTATACTGGGGATTCTTTTATTCAAAAAATGTTCCCCAGTACTTTATAGAGCCCCCACCATAAAAAATGTCAAAAAAACCGAAAAATATCTCTAGAATTGTAACATTATAACAATGGCCAAATAGTCTGTTTTACATTCAGATTCTTAGGGACATAATTATAATCTAAAGTTCTGTCTGCATATTAATTTGAACTTGCTTTCATCATTTGTTAAATTCGGCTTAATAGTGGTATCTGGCCCAGAGCAGATGTAGTAAGCACACAAATATCTGTTAAATAACAAGATAATAGGTAACAGCTAACTGCTTACTATATGCCAAATACTATTCTAAGCTGTTTTAACTCACTTAACCTTCACAGCAACCCTGAAGTAGTACTATTTTATTGTCATTTTACAGATGTGGAAGCTGAGGCAAAGAAAGGTTAAGTAACATTCCCAAGATTACCCAGCTAGTATATGGCAATTACACGGGCAATTGGGCTCTAGAGCCCACATCAAACCATTTCCCTTAATTTACTCTTGCACCCCTCTAATCCATCCAACAGTAGCTAAAGTGATCATCATAACACTCAAATTACATCTTACTGCCTCTATATTTCAAGTCCTCCAACCGTTTCCCATTGCTCTTTGAATAAAGTACAAAATGGGGCTTCCCTGGTGGCGCAGTGGTTGGGAGTCTGCCTGCCGATGCAGGGGATACCAGTTCGTGCCCCGGTCCGGGAGGATCCCACGTGCCGCGGAGCGGCTGGGCCCGTGAACCATGGCCGCTGGGCCTGCGCGTCCGGAGCCTGTGCTCCGCAACGGGAGAGGCCACAACAGTGAGAGGCCCGCATATCGCAAAAAAATAAATAAATAAATAAAGTACAAAATGGTTAATTGACCCCTGTAATACCTCTGCAATCTCACCTCATGGCTAAAGAAATCTAGAGTCTAAAAGAAGAAACTGATACAAAAATAGATTGATTATATTTCAATGTTTATGACTACTAAGCCTATAAACATAAGATGGTTTAGGAACCCAAGGAGAAGGAAAGGATGGAAGTGACTGGTAAAAAGAAAAAGGGAAGACTCCCTGGAAGAGTTGATTCCTAAGCTTATCTCAATGAACAAGTAGGATTTTGCCAGGCAAAAGAGGGTGGGGGAAGGATATTTTATGAAGTCACAATGTGAGTAAAGAACTATAGATCACTAGGGTGTATGCAGTGAACTATTAACAAATCAATGTGGCTTGGCTGTCAAGTGTGAAGTGGGGAGTGATAAGCAAGAAACTGGGCAAACTAACCCTTTTATAATTCAATCACAGTCCTATTGTATCCATCAGCTAAATGTCTCTCCAATTTGGACATTTCCATCCATCACCACTACCACAGTCAAAATTACCATCATCTCTTACTTAATTTACTATAACACAAACTAGCATGTATTGACTGCTTACGATGTACCAAGCACTTCACACATATTGACCCATGCAGTGGTTTAGGTTTTCCAAAAAAGAGATGGGATCAGAAATGCAAGAGAGATTGATTGAGGGTAATGCCTGTGAGGGACAATGGGAAGTGAGCTACAGGAAGCTGGGCAAAACATAAGCTCACAATGCTGGTCTGATCCCTGTAGGGAAGAGTAGGAAGGATGAAGGTTGGGTAGCAAGAGTCTTAGACTACACAGCAGTTCGAAGAAAGTTTGGTAAAGCTATTTAAGAGTTTTAGAGCAAAAGTCACCCATCAAAGGAGTTCCATACCTCCCCAAAATAGGATTACCTTAGTATCCCTGCCTACTCATACCCACTGCAGGTACATGTCAGAAGGGCTCAAACGTGACTTGAGTCTCATAAGGCAAGAGGGAATGGTGTTGAGTTGGGTACCCAGGAAAGAGTCCAACTTGTGATCAATACATCTTCTCCAGCTCCCTTTCCTCAACCTCCAGGTGCTCCTATATGTTGTTACATCATGGAAGAATATCTTCAATACATTCTTATTTGAAACACAATACTTCTCACCACCACACAATAGAACATGTCAAGTCTCCTGGTCAATTTTCATACACATTTTGAGGAATGTATTATAATACACTTGAGGACTGTATGATGATAATACCCTTAAAGACCTCTATGTTCCTCTCCCTAATCCTACTCTCTCATCCATCCCCAGAAGTAACTAAGCCTGAATCTGTCATTTTATTTTCAAGTTTTACAACATACTATGAGGGTTTCTGAACGTTATAGAAATTATATCAAATAATTTTTTCAAATAATTTTTTTACTCAACACGTTTCTACTATTTACTCATATAGTTGGATGTACTTCTCGTTGATGCACTTTATCTTTTTTTTTTTTTTTTAAGATTTATTTATTTTGGGCTGTGTGGGCTCTTCGTTGCTGTGCACGGGCCTTCTCTAGTTGCGGTGAGTGGGGGCTACTCTTTGTTGCAGTGCGCGGGCTTCTCATTGCGGTGGCTTCTCTTTGTTGCTGAGCACGGGGTCTAGGTGCGTGGGCTTCAGTAGTTGTGGTTCACGGGCTCTAGAGCACAGGCTCAGTAGTTATGGCACACGGTCTCAGTTGTTCCGCGGCATGTGGGATCTTCCCAGACCAGGGCTCGAACCCGTGTCCCTTGCATTGGCAGGCGGATTCTTAACCACTGCGCCACCAGGGAAGCCCATAACTAAGTGTTTTTAAAAAGAGACATGCTGTTAAGAGAAATTCTTTTTATTTATTTTTTAATATTTATTTATGTATTTATTTATTTGGCTGCACCAGGTCTTAGTTGCAGCATACTGGATCGTCGTTGCCATGTGCAGGATATTCGATGTGGCATGCGGGATCTAGTTCCCTGACCAGGGTTCAAACCCACTGCACAGGAGCATGGAATCTTAACCACTGGACCACCAGGGAAGTCCCAGGGAATTCTTTTTATTTTATTTATTTATTTTTAAAATATTTTGTTTATTTGTTTATTTATTTATTTATTTTGGCTGCATTGGATCTTCGTTGCTGCACACAGGCTTCTCATTGCAGTGGCTTCTCCTGTTGTGGAACACAGGCTCTAGGCACACAGCTTCAGTAGTTGTGGCACACAGGCTCTAGAGTGCATGCTCAGTAGTTGTGGCACACAGGTGGCACACAGGCTCAGTTGCTCCGCAGCACGTGGGATCTTCCCGGACCAGGGCTCAAATCCGTGTACCCTGCATTGGCAGGCAGATTCTTAACAACTGCGCCAGCAGGGAAGTCCCCCAGGGAATTCTTTTTAAATACTTAACTATATTAGAAAAATCAAGGGGTTGAGGAGTGGGAGAATGATGAAGTAAAAACTTTTTAAAGGTTTCAAGAGGACAGACAGAAGGGATGAGAGAAGAAGAGGTAAGAAATATTCCAAAGTATTTCAACTTCCTCAAGTTAAACAGGGAGTAAAAGAGAAATAGTGTGACGCTGGTGCAAAAAATAGGTATTCTGGGGACTTCCCTGGTGGTCCAGTGGTAAAGAATCTGCCTTCCAGCACAGGAGACGCAGGTTCAATCCCTGGTCGGGAAACTTAGATCCCACAAGCCGTATGGCACAGCCAAAAAAAATACAATTAATGGCTATGATTTATTAGGTAGAGATTCTTGCAACTCACAAAAATATAATTTTTTCCTAAGAGCACATGCATACATACAAAATTTTAAGAAGATAATTTTATAGGCTATTTCTCTGATTATAATCCATAAATAAATAATTTAAAATTTCACTATCTAGAAATTTAAGCTCCTAGATAATGCATGGATTAAAGGAAAACGAAAAACAAAAAGAAAAATTACTAACAAGAAAGAAATAAAGGGACTTCCCTAGTGGCACAGTGGTTAAGAATCCTCCTGCCAATGCAGGGGACACGAGTTCGAGCCCTGGTCCGGGAAGATCCCACATGCCATGGAGTAACTAAGCCCGTGCACCACAACTACTGAGCCTGTGCTCTAAAGAGCAAGAGCCATAACTACTGAGCCCGCGTGATACAACTACTGAAGCCTGCGCACCCTAGAGCCCATGTGCCACAACTATGGAAGCCTGCACGCTGTGGGGCCCACGTGCTGCAACTACTGAGTCTGCATGCCTAGAGCTATGCTCCACAACAAGAGATGCCACTGTAACAAGAGACATCATGCCAATGAGAAGCCCACGCACCACAACGAAGAGTAGCCCATGCTCGCCACAACTAGAGATAACCCATGCACAGCAACAAAGACCCAACGCAGCCAAAAACTAAAGTAAAATTTTTTTAAAAATAGAATCTGTAAGAAAGAAAAAAAAAGAAAACCCTGAATACCACAGAAACTATGGTGACAATAAAAGCAATATTAAGGAAAAAATGTGTAGCTTGAAAGCTTTCATTGTAAAGAAAAATATTAAAAAGAATTTTAAAATTAAGAATTCAATAAAAGAACTAAGAAATCAAAGGACAAAATAAATCGAAGAAACCAGGAAGAAAACACTAATAAGGAAGCAAATTATAAACATAATAATAAACAAAAATGGAACAAATATTACTCTTTCCAAATAACAAATTTTTACCTTTTTTCTTTTCTCTATTCACAATTATTTTGTATTTCATTAATTTTGTCTTTCCTTTTTTGTCTTTCCTTTTACTTTCTTCAGGTTTACTTAGACCATGCACTTTTAGCTTTTTTTGTCTAATATACGCATCAAAGGCTATGAACTCCTTAGCATTTAAGCACTGCACAGTTGGAGCCAATACGTTTTGATGTATCATATCAAAGTAATTTTTATAGCTTGATTATGTGAAAAGACCTATAAAGTGGATCAACTCCTTAATATGGATATTAAAGAAAATATGTAGGATTAAGGATTTAAAAAATGAGATATGACCACATATAAAATATAAGCATACTACTTACAATTCTATGGCAACAAATTTCTAAACCTAGAGGAAATTAAAATGAAGTGTGCAGATACTTTGTCTTATTCATTTTATTTTTATTTCTTTTACTGTTTTACATCAGTTTTAATGGGAATAAGAGAGAGTAAAAACAGTATTATTTATTAGTGGTTTACACGCCTGCCAGGATGGCAAAAGTGATTGTAACCTGCATAAATAATACACTCAAGAACATTTCCACACTCCTTTGTGGTTAGAGCAATGCAGTTTATAAAACAAAAATGTGACTATTCCCATTGAAGTAGGCATCAAAAATTCGTTTTGAGAAAGAAGATGAAAGGAGCATTCTCTAACTACTGGATGCCAGGAAGCAGAGTTTTTCAGAATCAAAAACAAAGAGAGCCCTAATTAAGAGAAAGGCCCCACCCCTCAGGGGTCACAGAGTTGGTTCTTTTGCTTTAAACTAATTCATCATTTTCACGTATCAAAGGATTTTTCTTTACCCAAAATTAAAACTAAAAGAGACATCACAACACTTTTCAGAAATGCAAACATCCTGAGATAGATCAATACCAGGATCTACTCAAGGATTTGCTATTTAGGTATAGTTAGTAGAATTCATATTTAAAGTCACTTCATAAAAATAACTGTCCCAATCTTCCAAGTTCCATTTTCTCCTATCATGATCACCAAAGCAATCTCTATTGTTAAGATTCTTCTTCATTGCCTGAATGTAGAAACTGCTTAGTAAAATTCTCCTGCTTGTTTTCAAGTTAAACAGCTTTATTTCTTAAGCACTTCGAATTGTTTTATATTTTCTCCAATTGATCTATTTCTTTGGAAAATCTAGCAATTTCCTCTTCTAGATGTCTTTGTGTAGTATCAACTTGTTGGCACAGGCGAGCAAAAGTGGTCGCCATTTCCTGTTGTACTTGATGGCTGCAGTTGGCACTTGTGAAGTTAACAATCGTTTGCAGTTTTTCAGTTTCATAATTCAGAAATTGCTGTTTAAAGGCTCTCTCCTTGGCACGGGTGGTCCAAGTCAGCCTTTCATAAAGATACAAAGCTCCATACATACTTAATGAAACAGATATGAGTTTCCAGCCTACAGTTTTCCAAGTCACTCCTCCAACAATGCCCATAGAAGTTCTAGACGTAAGAGAAGCTAATGCTGTTATTAAGGTAACCATGAGTTCTTCCTGTGACGCTGGATTGGTAGGAGCAGTGGGAGTAGAAGCTAAAGATCTGGGAAGCTGAAAGATAGGCTCTGATAATCCTAGAAGCACCTGCTGAGCATTTGTAGGGCCCAAGAAACAATGGACAAGGGAAGACCAGCCCAAGGAAAAATGAAATACAATATCCTCTTGAAAATCTGACCATAACTTGTGGCAATTTAGGTCACAGCTGAGTTCAAATTTCTTGCAAGGAATCAGTGTATGTAGTTTATTCTGCATACCAGCTGGAAGTAATGGCTTCAGATTTCCAATAATTTCTTGCTGGGATTGAAGCATTGAAGCATTGACTTCTTTGGTGCACTGATCAGCCAAATTTCTTCCCATTCCATCTTCTATGTGCTTATTTAACTCATTTTTATATACTTTCAATACACTTGGAGTAGGATGAAACTCAGAACAAAATTCATCAACAAAAACAGAGTCAACAAATTTCATCTGTCATTGCACATGAAACCTTATTTGAAACCTCCTCTGAAACCTCCCTGATTATTTTCTTAACATCCAATGTTAAAAGGTTCATCTGGTTTCGGAGAAACTCCAGTCTACCAATTTGGTCTTCCCTCTCTTCTACTGAATAAACCCTTTTCTCTGCTGCTGCCACGTTTATTGAATCCATTATGTTTTTCACAGTTTCTAGTATCTGTTTAGCTCTGATAGTGTGCTGTTCAAACTTTGTTTTCACTGCTGACTGCAAGATACACTCCTCAAAGATTTGTTCAAAATTCTGAAACTCCTGTAATTTTGCCTGAAATCCTTCTGCAAGTGCCCCACCACCTTCTGGCATCCCCTGGGCTTTGTGCTTTCTAGCACTACGAACTTGCTCTGCAGAAACAAAAAAGTTACGATTCCATGATTCTAAAGGATCCACAACTTTGAGCTCTTCCACCAAGAAATGTAGGCATCTTTCCATGAGCTGTCTGCATACACCTTCCATATATTCTGGCTCTGATGCAGAGGCATCCCAACGATTATTCAGAATAAAAATATTAGGCTTGGAAAGTCGTTCATTTACCTTGTGAAAAAACTGTTTTTAAGTGTTCATTAGAGTTGATTTGGAGTTTACAACCAAAATGAAGACATCAGCATCTAAGCAAAACTTACCAATCCAGCTATCCAGCTCTGTAGTGACATCTGTACCTGGACTATCCACTAAAACCAGGTCATCTCTCAAGAGGGCACATTTTGCCTTTGGCCAAAACACATGTACAAGACAGCCAGCTTTCAAGTCTTTGTTCATATGAAGGGCATGGGCCAGCTGATTAACTGTCTTCACATTCTTTTTTTCATGTGACCCTTCTGTCATGAGACAGGCTTTATCTCCATCCGTCTCTTCAACACTCAGGAAGCAATTGGTTGTATGTCCAATTCCACTAGGGAGGACTTTATCCCACAACATGGCAATGATAATAGAGCTCTTCCCACTGCTTGTCCTGCCAAAAAATGCCACTTTCGGGGCTTCCCTGGTGGCGCAGTGGTTGAGAGTCTGCCTGCTGATGCAGGGGACACGGGTTTGTGCCCCGGTCCAGGAGGATCCCACATGCCGCGGAGCGGCTAGGCCCATGGGCCATGGCCACTGAGCTTGCGCGTCCAGAGCCTGTGCTCCACAACGGGAGAGGCTACAACAGTGAGAAGCCAGCGTACCGCAAAAAAAAAAAAAAAAAGCCACTTTCATGTCTCCTCACCAATGATGGAAAGCTTATTTTTATACCTTTGTATTTCTATCAGATCATCCTCAGTAGCTACTCGGTCAAGTTCTGGATTCTTGTACGTTGCTTCAACAAAATGTGATCCTTCTGTAACAAACTCCAGTAACTGGTCAAAGACTGCTGTAATTGCCTTCTTAGCCAGCACGAAGTGCTTCAGTGGAGAAGCAGTTTCTGCCATTATGCCTGTCCCGGCTCCGACTTGTCACCCAGCAACTGCAACTCAGCCACAGCCCTCAAGCTGCCTCATTCTCCCAAGAAAGGCTGGGAGACTGGGCTCTTATTCCCAATTTAAATGGAATGCTTCCAACATACTATTACTGGGATATTGCTGCTAGATTACTTACAGGTGATCTTTATCAGTTTAAAGAATAATATTTTCATTTTTCTGTTTTATTTTGGAAAGATAATCTCTGTTTTTTCTTCATCTACTGAGATGATCGATTTCTGATAAGATTTTGTCTTGTTCTATTTGTTTTCTGAGTTCAATTTTCATTTCATTATTTCCTCCACTTTTGCTGATTTCTCTCCTTAGCTTTTGAATTTTCAGTTCAAGTTTGTTTTATAACCCCACATGGTTGTGTGAGGAGTACTGAACTCAGTTCATAGTTGGTTTCTGTGGGACAATTTTTATAAGCTAAAATGTTTCAATTTGTACATTTTAATGGTTTTGGATAGATGGTGTCTGCTTTTTTCTATTCATATTCATTTCATGGTCAGGATTCCCAGTTCAAGAGTACCTCCTTCAGTTTAGTTCAGTAAAGTTCAATTTCTTTAATGGTCAGTGTTGGTAATAGTGGAGGAAAGGGTATCTGTTTCATTTCTGCAGGATCCTTAAATCTTCTAAATACTTACTTGTCTGAAAACATGTTCATCTCGCCTTAAACATGATTGAAAACTTGACTAGGTACAGCATACTAAGTTCAAAATAATTTCCCTTTAAATATTTAAAGAAAACTGCGTCAGCCTCCTGCATTCAATTTGGCCAATGAAAAGAGTGTGGCCAGTCTGTTTCGCTTGAAAAGTAACTTTCCCTCCAACAATTAGATTTTCTTTATCCTTGGAATTCTGAAATTAAGGACATGGGTAGGCATGGTTTTTAGCACTTTCAGTATGAAGATCTGGAGGGTTGGGGGGAGAGATACAAGATTTCAGCCCTGGGAAATTTTCTTCTTATCCTTTGGGGCTATATTCTCTCCTCTACTTTCTGTCCTCTCCTTCTGGAACCCCTTTTAAGTATAAGTTAGCCCAATTCTAAAGCTGTCCTAAATATGTCTTCATTTTTATTTAATTTTCCATATTTTGCTCTACATTCAGGGAGGACTCTTTGGTTTTATTTTTTGTATTACTAATTCAATCTTTTTTTATTTAGCTCTTTTATTTCAAAGGTCCTTATTTTGACTATTTCATTTTCAAAGTAGTCTCTTTCATTTTGTTCCTCTCTAATGATATAACTGGAATGCTTTTTGAGCTATCTTCTAAACCTTGCATCATCTATTTCCTCTGAAGGTACAGTCTCTAGGATGGCCCCTAATGATCCCCGTCTCCTGGATGGCATTCATACCCATGTATAGTTCCCTCCTACGGTGTACAAAGCATTTGTCTGTGTGATCAACAGCATACAGAAGAAATGAAGGTCTATATATAAGATAGATAACTAATAAGAACCTGCTGTATAGTACAGGGAACTCTACTCAATACTCTAAAATGGTCTATATGGGAAAAGAATCTTAAAAAAAATGGATATATGTATAACTGATTCACTTTGCTGTACACCTGAAACTAATACAACATTGTAAATCAACTATACTCCAATTAAAAAAAAAAAAGAAATAATGGTTTGTAACTTCCAAAATTATAAAACACCATGACTTCTGTCTTGGGAACACTCTCTCTTGCTCTGGGGAAAGCAAGCTGCCACACAGTAAACAGCTTTATGGCGAGTTCTACACAGTGAGGAACTGAGCAGCTAGTGAAGAACTGAGGCCTGCCAACAATCACATGAGTAAGCTTTGAAGATCATTCACTCCTAGTTGAATATAGGCCTAGTTCTTTTGCCTAGAGCTTGACTGCAACTTCTTAAGAGATACTGAGCTAGAAAGACCCAATTAAGCTGCAACCAGATTCTGGACCTTCAGAAACTGTAAGATAATAAATGTTTGTTGTTTTAAGCTAGTAATCTTCAGGGTAATTTGTTGTGTGGCAATAGATAACTAGAAATACAACAAAGAAAGTACGGGACTACTGTAATCATTCAGGCAAGAGAGTGGGGGGAAAAGACAGATGGGATGGAAAGAAATTCAAGAGGTACTTAAAAGTCTATGAAATCTAGTAATCAAGCGGATATGAAGGAGTAAAAAAACAGGAGGTTGATGGTAGCTTCCAGATTTTTGGTTTGAGACTATAAATAACAGATTTTCATCACTCTAAATATGGAGTACTTATGGAACTTAAGTATGCAGGAAACAATAGGTCACATGGGTATGGAAGTTTGGAGAATAATCTGGATTGCTTAAATAGATGAGAGCTCAGGTAAAAGAATAAGAAAAAAACAGAACTCTGAAGGAAACCAACACTTAACGGGCACAAAAGGGATAGATCAGCTTAGATGACTGAGATAAGGTAGACAAGAGATAGGAGAAAAAACAGGAGAAAGTGGTATCCTAAAAACCAGCTTAAGAACAAGAAAAACATTAAAAAAATTATTTGTAGTAAAGATGAATTTTCTTAAAAATAAAGTCTCACAAGTTGAAAATAATTTATTTTTAAATTTTAGCCTCAATTTCACAAACCAGAGTCAAACCAAACAACATGTATCTAAAGCAGCAGTTCTCAACTGAGGGAGGTACTGCCTCAGACATTTGGAAGTGAGAGCTTTTTTTCTTTCAGTAATGAGGGGTAGGGAGAGGAGTACACAGAAAGTATCCACTACTAGAGTTTATGAGGGTAAAGGCCAGAGGTGATAAACATGCCACAGTATGCAGAACAATCTTATAACCACCTAAAACACCAACAGTACCCCCGCTGGAAAATAATGATACAGGTTATGAGAAAAGGGCAACAAATAGTAAATGTAGTTTAATACCATAACATTACTTTAGTACCTTAGATTTAGAAAGATATAACTAACCTAAAGGTTATTAATTAATATGGCTAAATAGGCTAAAGTTTGGAAAGATTTTAATTAATGTAGGTCTTATAATTTTGGTGTGGCATGATAAGACATAAGGAATCCTTTAACTTAAAAGGATTACATATTGAGCAGCCTTGGGTAACTCCAAGGAGATCAAGGATTTTTAAAAACGATGTGCTGAGGCCACTAACTGTAGAAAGTACTATTTCTGCTTAGAAGTATACTTTAAGCAGGAAACACCATCACACTATGCTCCTTTTTCCAATCAGGAATGCACAGAGAATAAGCATTACTCTACATGATAAACCATATTATTAACACAAACTGGCAAAAACAAAACAAAAAAACCCACCACATTCAATACGTTGTTCATAAAATACATTTAATCAAATAATTTAAGAAATATATACATATACATGAATGCTATGAAATGTTTAAAAGGTCTCAGCTGCTTCTTATTGAATTCTAATTTCTCAAAAGGCAGAATTATGGATATAAGTTAATATTATGCAACAAGTTCTATGTTATTTAGGATTAGACTATTTTCTTCCGTGATAAAGAGAAAAAATGAGCACAGCAGCCTAATGTGTATAGATTATTCAGTCATACATCTTCAACTCATTGATATAGTATTTTACTAGTGCACACACACACACAGAAATTATACTAAGTCTGAAACTACTATCCTTAGGAAGACATGGTTGCAAGGCTGGCCCTTGGCTGACATATAGGAACTTGGGTTTTGTTGAGAGTTCTCACCATTTCCTGATAAGAATGGCTCACTGTGCCTAAACTGTTATGTAAAAAATCTGATTTATGTTCAACACTTGCTTTTTGTCTAGGATGTGGAATTTTGGTTCATGTCAGGCAGAAGCTGCCTTTGTGACCAGCTCTCTCAGTAAAAACCCTGGGTACTGAGTCTTTAAGAAGCTTCCCTGGGGACTTCCCTGGTGGGGCAGTGAATAAGACTCCACGCTCCCAAGGCAGGGGGCCCAGGTTCGATCCCTGATCAGGGAGCTAGATCCCACATGCATGCCGCAACTAAGAGTTGCATGCCAAAACTAAGGAGCCAGCGTGCCACAACCAAGGAGCCTGCCTGCCACAACTAAGGAGGCTGCGAGCTGCAACTAAGACCGGGTGTAACCAAATAAATAAATATTAACAACAACAAAAAAAGAAGCTTCCCTGGTAGACAGCATTTCACATGTGTTGTCCCAATTAGTTGTTGGAGGAATTAAGTGGATATGTTCCACTGGGAGAAGATGCTTGGAAACTTGTACCTGGTTTCCCCTGGACTTTACCACATGCACCTTTGTTGCATTTTGCTTTGTATCCTTCACTGTAATAAATAATAGTCATGAATACAACTATATGCTGAGTCCTATGAGTCTTCCTAACAATCACTGAACCTGGGGGTGGTCTTAAGACCACTGACATGGTTGGTGTCAGACGTGGGATTCATTAAACATGGTGAAAGCACTGTTTGAGAAAAGGAAGGATTAAGTGGTAGTATGATGAACCTCTGCTACTTGCATGGCTATGAAATCAACCGTGGTATGAATCAGCAGCTGAGTTGCTATCTGCTGTGAGAAAGGTAAAAGTTACCTATGAAATTTGAAAATGACAGATCTAACCCCAAGAGAGTTGGCTCATTAAATCTTCTAGCTGTTTTGGCCATGCTGACCCAAGTGAGGAGAGAAAATGCCCAGTACGGATGAAGACTTTGGTTTTTGTTCTTGCCTCCAAATAAGAGGAGAAAAGGCCCAAAAGTTCTCAAACATAAGCTTTCGGGTGGACCAAAAATGTTAAATGTTTCTGCTGGTCTCTCCTCCAAGCAGGAGGAATTAATAGTTACATTAGGTCGCAGGGCTGGAGAAAGTTTTAGATAACCAAGGGAGAAGAAACTATTCCAGCTGTTTCTTCAGCCTAACTACTGCTGCTTCAGCAACCTCTCCATGCCTCCTACGTTCCGGTCAGGATCTCCCAGCAACTGTAATGTTAATATTGTAAATGCTAAATTTATTGCTAGGAGTTTGAATAAATCTGTAATAAGAAAAAAGAGGCAGGGAAAGTTTTAAAGATGGCTTTGTATTCTTTGGCTATTGTACCTGGATGTATGATAAATAAAGATATAAAATATTATATGCTTGTACTTTCATAAATGCTAGAGGGATCACATCAATCAGGAAAAGTTGCAAAATAGAAAGTTAGTGACAGACTTCCCTGGTGGCGCAGTGGTTAAGAATCCACCTGCCAATGCAGGGGACACGGGTTTCAGCCCTGATTCGGGAAGATCCCACATGCTGCAGAGCAACTAAGCCCATGCGCCACAACTACTGAGCCTGCGCTCTAGAGCCTGAGAGCCACAACTACTGAGGCCTGCACGCCTAGAGCCCAAGCTCCGCAACAAGAGAAGCCACTACAAGGAGAAGCCTGCACACCACAATGAAGAGTAGCCCCCGCTCGCCTCAATGAAGACCCAACGCAGCCAAAAATAAAATGTAAATAAATAAATTTTTTTAAAAAGTTACTGAGACACAATTTCCTTGCTTTTTACTGCTGGTGAAAGGATTAGAATTTGAACTGTTTGAGTATTGGAAACAGAATAAATAAATCTCCATAATGGATACTATTATTTCTACTTATTACCATCTCAGAGAAAAGGGAGACAACATGAAAACGTAAGAAATTTCCAAATAGATATACACTTCTGGAGTTTTAAAAAGCAGTTTTTAGTTGCTACTGAGCTCTTGTGAAATCAGATGTCTGACCCTGAAAGGCTGATGATTTTCCAGCATGATGTGCATATTACTGAGTGGATTAATCTAAACTCTCTAAGACTGACAAAATAAAAGGGGATTAGAAAAGTCTTGTCACTTGGACTTAGAACACGACTGGTCTGCAGCATCTTGGCTTTGCCACTGCTCGAGAAAAGTCACTGGCTTTTTTGGAATCCTGAATTCACAAATCCTAATTGCTTGGATCTAACTCTAAGCTGAAACCTGATATCGTCTGACATTGGGCTATTTAAACCCCAACACAAGCTGTGCTGAACTAAAGCAGGCATATGCTCAGTGAACAGGACATTGACTTGTGGACTGTTGAAGATTTAAGACACCCTCTGTGAAGCCATAAACTGAAAACGTCATGGATTCTGGCTGGAAGATCTAAATCACTTGCAGATGCCCACAGAAAAGGACTCATTCTCTGACGGGGCCATCTGAAATCAAGCTGCTGATAGCCTCTGTATCAGATATACAGACCTAAAGTGCATTCCTAACTTGTGGTTACTGCTAAAAGCTGCAAGTTGGGAGAAAGCATACTTGCTCCTTACAGACTGGATTCATGATCCCCTCTCAGGGATATTTCACTGCTATGGACTTGTGACCAGCTTTCCGGATTAGTTGCAGTTTTCAACAATGAATTAATAACCTGATTTTTCTTCCCTCACCTTAGCATCACCCTTCCTTGCACACACCTTAGTAAGGCAACTTCATTATTAAACACAGCTATCTCCAGTAAGGAACTGATCTTTTCCAGGCTGCTCACTAGGTAAATGGTCAGGACAAAAGGGGTGGGGGTGTGATGTAAACTTATTATGAAAATTTTTGAAAATTTGGGATTTCATCCAGACCAATTCCTAAACATATGTCTTTCTAGTTAAGTTGTATAAAAATGTTTTTCTGTAAAAATGTTTTTGTTCCTCCTCCAGGTCTGGGTGATTGGGAAAAAAATGAAAAGCTTTCATTACTGAATGAGACACACTGATTTTATAAGGGAGAAAAAATAAAACTCAGCACCTGGTGAGGCACCAGGGAGAAGGACATGAATGATTTTTGTTTTTCATAAGTATCCTTGAAAGCTTTCCCAGCTCCTGGTGTTGGCTTTCCATGCTGTTGTGAGTGCTTTGAATTCAAACTGAATGCTGAACTTCAATCACACCTAGCAGTACTCTGAGATGGCTGCGAGCAGCCCCAATTCCTACACCTTCCACAAAGAACACCTCTAAATGTCATCCACACTATGAAGCAAATGAAATGGTGTCGTGGATAAACAAACTGTTCGGAACTAATTGCCTTCAGGTAGTCTGTCTGAAAACAAGGCATGAACTGAATTAAATGAACTAGATTGAGAACTCTAAAGTGAAAGGCCTTCAGGTAGTCCGTCTGAAAACAAGGCCTGAACTGAATTAAATGAACTAGACTGAGAACTCTAAAGTGAAAGGCCCCATGGGAGGACACATTGAGGGCCCTGTTAACCCATACTATCTAATTTATGCCTTGCTTGGAGTACCCTAAAAAAGTGCAAACTCTTTGTTTCCAGGGGTACCATGTGGGTCCTCTGAAATTATACCTCTTTTTGTATGTACCCTATCATGACACTGCTTCAACCCTGGAAAATTTTCAGGTCGAATTCAACTGTATGGCCATAGTTGTGCTTTGCCTGAATTGATGCCTCAGGCCATGTAAAAGGTCCATACAGAAACTGAAGGAGAAAGCCACCTGCTTTTCTAAGATAAACCTCATGGTTGGCGGGATTTATTTTAACTAACTAAATTTAGGCCCTCTAAAATGCATAACTCAGATCAATACTACAAGTTGGTCTTACCTTGCTGCACATGGGGGTGGGGATGGGGGCAGGGGTGGTGTCCTACTGGTAATAGTTTTGCTGTAAAGATATTCTGGCCAAAGGCTAAGAGTTAACATAACAGATCTGAGACTGTATTCCTTAGAAAAGCCTGTTTGGCTGGGATCTGAGAACTTGAATGTTTGACAGTTTCCTACATTGATAAAAAATTTTCCTGAAATGATGAGAATGGCTCACTGTGCCTAACCTGTTTGTACAAACAATATGGTTTACACTGAACACCGCTCTTTCTGAGAGTCTAGAATTTTGGTACATGCCAGGCAGAGGCTGCCTATGTGAGCAGCCCCCAATAAAAACCCTGGGTACTGAGTCTCCAAAGAGCTTCTTGGTGACAGCATATCACATATGTTGTCAATCTTGTTGCTGGGGAAATTAAATGCGTCCTGTGTGACTCGACTGGGAGAATACTCTTGGAAGTTTGTGCCTGTTCCCCAGACTTGACCCCATATACCTCTCTCTTTGCTAATTTTGCTTTGTATCCCTTAGCTGTAATAAATCATAGCTGTGAGTATGACTTTATGTTCAGTCCTACGAGTCCTCCGAGCAAACCACTGAACCTAGGGGTGGTCTTGGGGACCCCCAACACAATCAGTAATAATTTCAAACAGGTAAACAGTCCAATCTGGAGCCAATATTCTATTTGAATATAGCCACCAAATTTTCCTTTATGTTATCAAAAAGGTAGAATGAATGGATTACTTACGAAAACAGATCAAACCACTGCTGTTTTGTAACAGATTCCTGGCGTAAAAGCTTCAAAACAATTGGACGCATGAAGTCCCATTTGTCTTCAAACTGAAGAGAACCTTTATTCTTTAAAAAAAAAAAAAAAAGTAATTTAAGTGCAGTTAAATAAGTGTCTGTTATTTTTATCTCATAAGAGACAACTAAAGAAATTCAAAAGAACCAGTTTTCCATAAAGGAATCCCTATAACTTAATCTGGTATCAAAGAATCACAGGAAGACAACCATAAAAGAAAAAAGACAGTTATGTGAAAGTGTGTAGCAAAGAATTTGGTCTTGTCCAAAGAGCCGGTCTGCCCTTTGCCCTTGGCTTCTAGTAGGTAATATCCTTGGGCCCTAAGAATGTTATATCTGATAAGAGAGTCTTTGTTAGCCTGGGGCCTTGGGTCATACTGGATAACCTAACAATGTGATTCAGGGAGGGGACTGGCAAACTCATATAGTCTTAGGGAGCAGGTCAATACAGAAATAGCAACAGTATGACTTAGGGTAAGGGGTTTGGGTCAATCAACCTGGAGATTGAGATTATCCACATGAGCAATGCCTACATGATGAAGCCTTAATAAAAATTCTGGACACCAAAGGTTGTGTGAGCTTCCCTGGCTGGCAGTACTTATGTGCCCTGTCATTTAATGAGGGAAGGAGAGAAATGTGACCTGACAACACCAGAGAGGACAAGGGAAGCTCTGTGTTTGACCCTCCTGGACACTGTTTCTTCCTTTAGCTGATCTTAATCTGCATCCTTTCCCTTAATAAACCATAACCATGGGCAAAGCAGTTTTCAGTTAAGATCTATGAATATTTCTAACAAATTATTGAACCTCAGGGTTTTGGGAACCTCCCAAATTTGCAGCTGATGTCAGAAGTGAGGGTGGTCTTGTGTGTAGAGACTGTGCCCTAAACTCCTCACAAAAGTATATCAAAAATCCATATAAACTCTGAAAGTTGAGGAAGAAAAAAAACCATAAAGATACTCATCTCATTTTATAATGCTAACAAAACCCTGATACCAAACTGGTGAGGAGAGAACAAGAAATGGTAACTGTAGACCAATCTAATTAGAACATATAGATGCAAAAGTCTTACAAAATATTAGTATATTAAACAATTAAATAATACCTCATAATCATGCATGTTTATTTCAATGATGTGAAAGTGATTCGATATTAAGGGGAAAAAATCAATTCATTACTAAAAAGAGAAGGGGGGGCACCCCACATGTGTTACTCATGAGTACTGTTCCTTTTCAAGTTAGGTGTGGCCATGTGACTTGCTTTGATCAATAAATTTCAACAAAAATCGTTAATTTTCTAATACAGCAGCACCAAACACCCCTATGAATCACATTATTGTTTTCAGCATACAATTGTTGAGAATGTTGTTCACTCGTATGAGATAAGATCCATGTACTGATGTAATGTTCGAACTCCTGAAATTATATTCCAGAAGCAGTTTCTAAACATATGGTCTAACAAGAACCTATGTCAGGATCACCTAGGATGGTGCTTACACATACCTTTATAAAACCTACCACACACTGGCTGGATCAGAATCTCTTGAGATGAGTCCTGAATTTATATGTTTAGCAAATTCACAATAAAACTACATAAAAATGTTACAGGGTCTATGACCCCAAAAAGGTTAAGAACCACTGACTAACATTAAACTCTTGTGAAAGCAAATGATACTTCTTACATCTACAAACACAGCTGATCCTAAAAGTTACTGTACTTTCTTGCCCCAGGTACCTACTTCTATCACAAAGTATTCTTATTATAGGGACCCATGGGAGATACTCAAAATTTAGTACTGGGATTAACTGTGCTTCTCCCTTGAAAAACTAGTTTGTTTTTACCTTATGAACTTAAGTGAATCATGTAGGTAACTTTGCTTTCCTTAGTGTTGGCTAAAGAGAAATTCAGTCAGATTTGAGATCCCATGGTATATATTTCGTGTACTAATCGTGGCTGGCTACACTTTTTCTGTTAATATCTTCCTATAACCATCATTTCTTCATTTACTCTTCCCTCTGAGAAAAGGGTGTACAAATAAACAAATATGGAAGAACCACAGAAAGGACATGCAAATCTTTTCTTGACTATGACATGGAGAAACATAATACCCTCTTAATAAGAGAATATTTTATAATGTTAAATAGGTCTACTTACATAAGCGATTCTGGCAACTTACAAAATTAAACTTAGTGTAAATCCTGCAATTAAAAATAAAAAAACGGGGCTTCCCTGGTGGCACAGTGGTTAAGAATCCGCCTGCCAATGCAAGGGACACAGGTTCAAGCCCTGGTCCAGGAAGATCCCACATGCCGCAGAGCAACTAAGCCCGTGCGCCACAACTACTGAGCCTGCGTTCTAAAGCCTGTGAGCCACGACTACTGAAGCAAGCCCACATGCCTAGACCCCGTCCTCCGCAGCAAGAGAGGTCACCACAGTGAGAAGCCCGCATGCCACAACGAAGAGTAGCCCCCACTTGCTGCAACTAGAGAAAGCCCTCGCGCAGCAACAAAGACCCAGCACAGCCAAAAATAAGTAAATAAATTTATTTTAAAAAAAATTAAAAATAGGGGCTTCCCTGGTGGCGCAGTGGTTGAGAGTCTGCCTGCTAATGCAGGGGACACGGGTTCATGCCCCGGTCCGGGAAGATCCCAAATGCCGCGGAGCGGCTAGGCCCATGAGCCATGGCCGCTGAGCCTACGCGTCCGGAGCCTGTGCTCTGCAACGGGAGAAGCCACACAGTGAGAGGCCCACGTACCGCAAAAGAAAAATAAATAAATAAATAAATAATCAATCAAAAAGGTACAGAAGACTAAACAGGTATGAGATAAATACTGGTTAGGCTCTGAAATCTATCAGCTATGGTAAAATGACAGGAAACACTGTCTCTTATTTGATGAAACATACAAGATTAACTACAGAAACATTTTCCTCTAATACTCAGTTAAAGGAGAAATTAAATAATTGAATTTTCCTATTAAGCTTTTATAATAGATTCCAGAAACGATGTTCAAGCAGTTCTTTGACCTATTCTCTGTTAAAATGAAAAGCATATAATTAAATCAAAACTAAGCAGCAGGACACCAAACCTACTATCTACAAAAGAAATTAATAGGCGAAGACACCTTCAAATTACGAACCCTGATTTATGAATTTTTCCAATGGCTAACTAAAGGCTGCCTCATCTTTACTGATGTGCTACAAGTCTCTTCTGCTTAAGTCTTTCATTACCACTCAGAATAGCTAATAAGTCTAAGATTATCTCACCCACTGGCTCTCTTTCACCAACAGGATTTCAACATTTGCCATATCCTTGTCCCTCTATCCTTCACTTTTTACAGCACAACTAATTCCCTCAGAGACACTCTTCTTCTCAAACACACAGATGGGCCATGGGGAAGCTGATGGGAGATTGACCATGGGGGATAACTGGGAGAAGAATATTCCAGGCAGAGGAAGCAGCCATTGCAAAGACCCTACGGTAGAAGCATGCCTGATGTATTCAAAGTAGGGCAAAATAAGGACAGAGGAGAGAGTGGATGAGGTCAGGGAAGCAACGTAGGGCCGGATCTTGTAGGGCCTTGCCATTGTAAAAAGTTTGGCTTCTACTATAAGTGAGATAGGGAACCATTAAAAAATTCTGAGCAAGAAGTGACACGATCTGACTTATATTTTTAAATCTTCCTGATTGCTATGCTGAGAATACATTAAAGGGGCAAGTGTTAAACCTGAGTGTAGGAGGCAAGGTTAGAAATAATAGTGACATGGACCAGGGTGGTAGTGAGTAGTAATTAGATTTTATATGTTTTAAAGGTAGTGCCAACAAGATTTCCTGACAGCAGGCATCTGGGATGAGAGAAAGGAATAAAGCCTGACTCTAAGGTTTTTGTCTAGTAAAGTTAATTTGTATATTAGAACAGCAAAACAGAGGCCACCCCATTGGCTCAGCCCACATCAAAAATCTAAACTTAAATCAGCCTGCACATATGGGAAACACCTCACTGTCAAGGAAACCTAACACCAATCACAATCCTCTAACTCAGTTTTAGCTAGCTAACCTTACCTAAAAAATAGGACCTGCTTACCTTATAAGGAAATCCCTGACCTCCTAGCCAATCATGCCTTATTTCTGTATTGCCTCTTCTAACATTCTATAAAACTCGCTCGGACTTCCCTGGCGGCGCAGTGGTTAAGAATCCGCTTGCCAATGCAGGGGACACGTGTCTGAGCCCTGGTCCGGGAAGATCCCACATGCCACGGAGCAATTAAGCCCATGTGCCACAACTACTGAGCCCGCGTGCCTAGAGCCTGTGCTCCGCAATAAAAGAAGCCACCGCAATGAGAAGCCCACGCACCGCAATGAAGAGTAGCCCCCTGGGCTTCCCTGGTGGCGCAGTGGTTGGGAGTCCGCCTGCCGATGCAGGGGACACGGGTTCGTGCCCCGGTCTGGGAGGATCCCACGTGCCCCAGAGCGGCTGGGCCCGTGAGCCATGGCCGCTGGGCCTGTGCATCCGGAGCCTGTGCTCCGCAACGGAAGAGGCCACAACAGTGAGAGGCCCGCGTACTGCAAAAAAAAAAAAAAGGGAGCACAGAAACAGTATGATAACTGATAGGGTGAGAGGGAATCAAAAAAAAATTTTTTTTATTGGAGTATAATTGCTTTACAATGTTGTGTTATTTTCTGCTGTACAGTGAAGTGAATCAGCTATATGTATACATATATCCCCTCCCTCTTGGACCTCCCTCCCCCCTATCCCACCCATCTAGATGGAATACAGTATGTTTGTATACTGATAAGTATGTTCCAAGATATAATACTGATGATGTAGGAGAAAAGAAGGAAATTGTTGGAGAATTTTAAATGCCCTGGACAGGCAAAAGGGAATGGAATCTAATGCACAGATGGAGGAACTGACTATATGCTAAGAGGAGAAGGCAAAGTACATGGTACGTGCAGATGTGGGTAGGAGGGTAGATGTGGCACCACACCACTGTGAGAAGTTCCTTTTTGATTGCTTCAGCTTCTCAGTGATATGGGAATAAGGAAAATGCCGTGGAAGATGGGGGAGGACGTGCCAAAATTTTGAGAGAAAAGATGTGAAACAGACATCTAGAAAAGTGGAAGAATAAATGACTATGGAAGTACAGTGTGACTGGGCTCAATTATAGTTTGTGGTCATGAATTTAAAGTGAAAATAGCATGTGTGTATCTTTTCCTCCTGCAACATTCAACTGCATAGATGGCACTAAAAGGTGAAGAGGTGGATCCAGGGTTGTGGTTTTCCCCAGTGAAACAAGAGAGGAGCAAAGGAGTCAAAAGTGTATTCCAGGAAGAGATTATAATGATTGAACAGAGAATTTATGCTGGGTAAGGGGAAGAGAAAGGACAACAGGATGATGAAAGACAGAGACCTCTGCTTCCAACCAGGATAGAATAACAGGTGCCAGATTTCTCCTCCTGCTTGAACAACTGGAAAACCAAAGGGGAGTACAGGACAGTGTTTCCTGAGAAAAGATAAACAAATGAGGTGAGCCCTACAAATGCCCAAGCATACTGCCTAGAGTTTCCAGGACTGAGCATAAGCAGAAGGACCCCAAACAGCCTGGTGGTTTCACTAAGTTTAGGAGACAAGAGTTCAGAGTTTGGGGAGGCCAAGGTGATGAAAATGCGTGGCACAGAGTATCAGAAAAAAGGGAATTGCACACACAGGGAGCTCTGGAGATATGTAGAGGACTCCACTCAAGCCTCTGACTATTAAATATTGACCTATACATGTGAGTGAGAAAACTATCAGAGACTGGGGAAATAATCATTTGAAAGGAGTAGACAAAACAATCACCAGAGTCCACACAGGGCTAGTAATAGTTCACATTCTGCCAGCCAGAGTGGAAACACTCCTTAATATGCTAGGCATCTGGCAGTCTTCAGAAAGGTATTGCATCTATAATGACACCAAAGTAGCCGTACCTTCGGTGCTGTTTGGACCGACTCTAACTTTAAAAGCAAGCTTCAGAAGGATCAAACTGATTCCAAGTAACTTAACTGTGTCACAGCCAAAATATTTAAATATTTAAAGGAAATTTTAAAAATCCAGCCCCTAAAACATAAAACACACGTCTGGCATCCAATCAAAAATTATCAAGCAGGCAAAGAAGCAGGAAAATATAAACTCACCATCAAGAGAAAAACCAAACAAAGGAAACTGACCCAGAAATGACGTGGATGATAGTTTTAGTAGACAATGATGTTAAACTAGCTATTATGAATACACTCCACACATTTAAGAAAATAGCAGAAAGCATGAACATCACAGAAACAAAAGTTGTTTAAAAACAAGTATCAGGGAGGGATAAATTAGGAGTTCGGGATTAACACATACACACTACTATAAATAAAACAGATAACCAACAAAGACCTACTTTATAGTACAGGTAACTATACTCCATATTTTGTAATAACCTATAAGGGAAAAGAATCTGGAAAAGAATATATATAACTGAATCACTGTGCTGTACACCTGAAACTAAAGCAACATTACAAATCAACTATATGTCAATAAATAAATAAATAAAATTAAAAATAAAAAGAATATCAGTGAGCTGTGAGACAACATCAAATGACCTCATCTACATATAACCGGAATCTTGGGATTCAGAGAATATTTGAAGAAATAAAGGCTAAAATGTTTCCTAATTTGATGAAAACTATAAACCCAGAGATTTCAGACATTAAACAATGAGGCAGAATCAATGAGTTGGAGACCATAGTGGAGCTGGATGATCAGAATAGAAGCACTAGAATGAGTTAGAAAAACAGGAGAGGGTAATCAGAGTAGGATGCTTGAAACTGGAATGATAAAAAATTTCTGATTATATTTTTGCTTAATTATTCCACTGCAAGACTTTCTACTATTTCTTTCATTACAAATATATGGCATTTGGCTAATTCGGGGTTACAGAAACCAATAAATTTTGTACATGTGATAAATGTGGTACAAAAGAGCATTTCCTTTTATCTTTAAATAGTCTCCTTTACATTTCCAAGGGTAGTTCAAACATTTGAGATCTGTGATAAAATGAGTTCAGCTATTTATACCCTCTATTATTTAACTTCAGTATAGATCACTCCATCACTTTTATCATTTTACCTTATAACATCTGATTGCCAATTATGTGTCAGGTTCTATTCTAAATATATACCCACAAATATTAATTTATTTAATCTTTACAGCTACCCTATGTGTTAGGAGACATTATTATCATTTTAGAGGTGAAAAAACTGTACACTGTAATTAGGTTAGGTTACTTCCCTAAGGTTACAAGCAGTAAGTGGCAGGGCAAGGGGTCAAATCCAAGCAGTTTAGTTCTGTTACAGACACATTCTTAAATACTCCCTGGACCTTTCCTGGAAGAGGAATGGTAGGACTTCTAACCTATGGGCCAGATCCAGCACTTGGCTTCACCTCATCAGGCTTATAAACTGAAGGAAAAAAAAAATCTATGATTATAAAAATTTAGTGGCAATTATCTAGAAGCCATAAGGTGGAAGCATCACTACATAAAAGACATATTTCTCTTTAAACATAGTGGGGGAGTGGGAGGACACATTTTTCCACTGAAATGAAAAATTTCACATTCCACTTCCCTTTAAAACTTTTAGGTTTCTTTTGACCCATAAATGAGTCAAAAAAAAAAAGCTTTTAGGATTCTTTTATAGAGGTAAAAAAACAATTTTTTTTAAATTCTGACAATGCTTGTACTTTTAAAAACCCAAACAACTAATTTTAAGGACAAAAAATAATTACTAATGAAAGAGTTTGAACTAATTTTGGGGGTGGGATTCTTAATCATTCATTACTACACTTATTCATTCAACAAACATCTGACTACCCGCTGTACATGAAGAATTATGCTAGTCACTGGGACACATAAATGAAAGGTCCTCAAGTAATTCACTTTCCAGTACAGTACTTCTTAAATTGTGGATAATGGACATGTGCTTGCTCTGCCTGTTGGATAATACAACATGGCTCTCAGATTTCTGACTTGAATGAATGGCTGGTGGAATCACTGACCATAGAAAAAAAATGCCAGGGGAATAATGCATTTGAGTTGGATGGTTTATAAGAGGTGATGCATTTTGGATGTATTGTCCAATAAAAGCAAATGTTGAAGTTGTAACTCTTGGGGTTCATTTCTTTTTCCCTGCGTTCTCCCTTCTTCTTTCTTTATTTTAAATAAGATAAAAGCTTACCTACTACTGAATTGCTTTTTACTTAATGTAAAACCCCGAGGGCTGAGGGGAAAAAAAAAGTGTAGGAACTTCCCTGGTGGTCCAGTGGTTAAGACTCTTAAGCTCCCCATGCAGGGGGCCTGGGCTTGATCCCTCGTCAGGGAACTAGATCCCACATGCATGCTGCAACTAAGAGTCCGCATGCCACAACTAAAAAGATCCCGCATGCCACAACGAAGATCCCACGAGACACAATTAATACCCAGCGAAGCCAAAATAAATAAATAAATATTAAAAAAAAAATCAGTGTAAAGTTTCTCACAATTAGGAGAGGATAAAAACGGTAAAGAAAAATGAAAAGAAAAACAGGTGAACAAAGGTTCAGCTCCCTTTCCCTGCTCTAATCAGTACAAAGAAATCAGGATCTCTTAATATAACATGTTGGTTGCCCAGACCCAAATAAAATACATTCAGCTTTACCTGAAAAATATTCCCTAGTAGAAGTATCAGTTCTAAAACAATTTTGACAGTAAAGTCCCACAATCTCTTATTTATAGCCCTGGTGGTTGTTTCAAAGATAAACAAATGTGCACTAGGAAGAAGGTAAATTACAGAAAAAAAATAATTTTTTGTAATATATTGGAGTGGAGGGAGGTGTTATAGGCCAGTAATGAAAGATGCTATATAGATCTTTCTAGAATATATCATTGATTTAAAAATCTGCACACCTCCCACTGAAATTCAAAACTGCTTTTTCAAGCAATGAATTCATCTACAACAATTCCATGTTACCTGATCCCAAGAAAGAGTAGATGTATAACTGCTTATGTGTAAATATAAAATTTGGTACTATGTTAAAAAATAGGAGTGCTTAAATAAACACATGAGAAACAGAAAACCCTACTGGCTTGCAAAATGTTTTAAAAGTAATAGAGGGCTTCCCTGGTGGCACAGTGGTTGAGGGTCCGCCTGCTGATGCAGGGGACACGGGTTCATGCCCCGGTCCGGGAGGATCCCACATGCCGCGGAGCGGCTGGGCCCGTGAGCCGTGGCCGCTGAGCCTGTGCATGCGGAGCCTGTGCTCCGCAACGGGAGAGGCCACAACAGTGAGAGGCCCGTGTACCACAAAAGACAAAAAACAAAAACCACATTTGCAATCCCCATTAAACAAAAGAACCACAAAACTACAGGATATATTTGAATACTGGCAATTCTCAATATGTTCCAGCCACACCACCCTTTTAAAGGTGTTACTCAAATATGCCAAGCTCACCACTGCACCTCAGACCTTTGCCTAGAAAGCAAATCATTTGGGTCTCAGTGTCACTGTCACCTCAGAGAAGCCTTCCCAAGCCAACCTAAGAAGAATGTCATTCCCTTTTCCTTTCTGCAGATCCAGAGCCACGGTCTTGAGCAGGTAGGACAGTTACTTTGATTGGCTATGAGAATGAAATTTTAATTCAGACTAAACAGTACTTTTTAAAATTTTTGGCTGCACCGCTCGGCTTGCAGGATCTTAGTTCCCCAGCCAGGGATCGAACCCGAGCCCCCCCCCGCAGTGGAAGTATGGAGTCCTAACCTCTGGACCTCCAGGAAATTCCCTAAACAGTACTTAAAAAAAAAAAACAGAAAACTATGGGATCTGGCTGAAATGTCATCAAATAGCAGGGAAGGAAAATTCAACAGAACATAATTGAAAGCTGTATTTAGGGGAAAAAATTATTTTCTGCTGTAAATAAGTAAGTAAAATAGTGGCACCATCTTCTGAGCACTCTTGATTATACTGTTTTCATCACAGACCTCATTACTATAAAAACTTCCCAATGTGTTAACTTATTTCTTTGGTGTTAGTATTTATGCATTAGCATATAAGCTCCAAACACTAGGGACCTTGTCTGTCTTATTCACTGCTGTCTCACTGACACTTAGAATAGGATTCAGCAGAGTGGATACTAATGTATCTGTGGAATGAACAAGCCCAGTTATACAGATCAAATACCCTTGATGTTACTTACCTCTATGTATTCCATGTATAATGACCAACGTTTTAACCTGAGCTGTAACTTGTTTACTTGTTTACAGAGCCTATAAGGCACCAATTCACTCTATTACTATACCAAGGCAAGAGCCATGACTTTCTGTGATACAACTTAGGTTCACTAGGACCCTAACAAAATACCTAATAAGAAACACCTGTCTGTCTCTCTTTTCCACCTTTCTTCTCTGTCCACCAGATGGATGCCTAGTGTCCTCTTGAAACCCTCTAGCAGTCTGAAATTCCTCTCTTCTAATCCATTGATAAATGACTGATCTCTAAAGTGTACCTTAAACTGTCACTTCCTGTTAGTAGCTTTAATTTACATATATCACCTCCAGATTATGGTAACTGCTCACTCATTTATATTTTCACAGAACATGAAAGATTTTCACATTTATATTTATCACAGTTTTATAGTAAGTGATGATTTAGTCCTCTATTCCCACTCCCACCTCTAGTGATGGCCAATCTACACACCCTCAAATTGGTTTTCTCCCTCGGCTGTGAAGGTCAAATGTAACCAGGTCTCTAGGACAGGCCAGTGGAGTGAAGGAAGGTGGCCCTAAGGATCACATTCCTCTTAGATGTCCATTCAAAAGGGCAATTTCCATCAACCCAATGAAAAGTTGGGTTCTAAATAAGGCTCTCATTTATGTTTAAACAGACATTAAAAAGAATTATCCAGTTGTGTATCTTAACCACATTCACTGACCCTATTCAAATCTTACTATCACATCCATATTCTTTGCCAAGCATGTTCTACCAAATTTTCCCCTAATCATCACCTACAAAAAGTCTACCCATTCTTCAAAATCCAGCTCTAATGTTTTCTCCATAAAACTTTCCTTGATCATCCCACCAGTAGTGATCTCCTATGTCTATGAGGGACCAATACAACACACAGCACTCCTTAAGTTCTTGCCTTTAAACAAATCATTAGTACTTTATCTCCTTTAGTATCTGTAGTAGTATAATTCCCAAAGAGCATGGACATTGTTCTGCATTATCTTTGCATCCCGGTGCCTCGCACATGTGTCTATAAAATTATTTAAATAAAAAATAAATTCTACACACACTTTGAACTACTCCTTTCTATTTCCATTTTCTTTCCTCTCAAAGGGTAAAAAAGTTTCCACTGAAAAAAGTAGTGTCCTCCATATTTCAGTTTTAAGTTTGGATTGCCTTGTGGGTTGGTTTTATACCTCTACTCCCCTCTCTCCCTCTCTCTAGATCTACTTAGAAGAGAATAAAGGCAGAAAATTCCTCCCTTTAACCAATCAACACTCATTTACTGAGCATCTACAATGCATGCACTAGACTTCTCTTTTCAATCAACTATCACTCATTTATGGAGCACCTACCACGAGTAATCACTGCACTAAATGGTTAAAGCATCAACAGATTATAAAGTCCCTAAACTAATACTGCTTACAATCTAGAAAGGGAGTTAGATATATATGTAAACATATCCTGTAACTAATACAGAAGGCAAAATGTTAAGTGCTACACTACTGAGCCTGCGCGTCTGGAGCTTGTGCTCTGCAACAAGAGAGGCCGCAACAGTGAGAGGCCCGCGCACCGCGATGAAGAGTGGCCCCCGCTTGCCACAGCTAGAGAAAGTCCTCGCACGGAAACAAAGACCCAACACAGCCATAAATAAGTAAATTAATTAAATTTTTAAAAATGTTAAGTGCTAGAAGAGATTGATGCAGTGCTATGCCTGTGCAGAGTAAGCAACAATTAAATTCCAAATGAGAACACTAATAAGAAAGGAGGGGGACTTCCCTGGTGGTTCAGCAGTTAAGATTCTGCGCTCCCAATGCAGGGTGCCCAGGTTCAATCTCTGCTCAGGGAACTAGATCCCGCATGCTGACACTAAAGATCTTGCACACGGCAACGGAGATTCTGCATGCCACAACTAAGACCCGGCACAGCCAAATAAATAAATACATATTTTAAAAATTAAAAAAAAAAAGACAAAGAAAGGAGGTATCTAGGCTGGGTCTTGATGACTAAATAGGATTTTGACAGGGTAATACTGAGGGGGGGATTCCTGACAGGAGAAACAGCAAAGAGGGACTTCCCTGGTGGTCCAGTAATAAAGAATCTGCCTTCCAATGCAGGGGACACAGGTTCGATACCTGGTCGGGGAACTAAGATCCCACATGCCACAGGGCGACTAAGCCCGCACACCACAACTGCTGAGCTCACACAAGAGAGTTTGAGTGTCACAACTACAGAGCCTACGTGCCCTGGAGCCCATGCACCACAACTAGAGAGAGAAAACTGACACACCGCAACTAGAGGAAAGCCCGCGTGCCCATAAATAAATATTTTTTTAAAAAAACAACGAAACAGCAAACATAAAAAGTCTTGAAGACTCTGGTATGCAGTAAATCAAGAAGTAACTAGCCATGTAGAGGGAGGGGTAAGGGTGTGTGTGTGTGTGTGAGAGAGAGAGAGAGAGAGAGAGAGAGAGAAAGAGAGAGAGAGAAAGAGGAGTGGGGAGAGGGAGGAGAGAGGTATTAGGGAGAAGACACAGCTAGAAAGATCTCAAAGAACTTGAACTATCAAAGGTATATGAGCGGGACTTCCCTGGTGGCGCAGTGGATAAGAATCCACTCCGAATGCAGGGGGCCCAGATTCGATCCCTGGTCAGGGAACTAGATCCCACATGCATGCCGCAACTAAGGAGCCCACGTGCTGCGACTAAAGAGCCAGCAAGCTGCAATTAAGGAGCCCTGGAGCCGCAACTAAGGAGCGAGCCTGCCTGCTGCAATTTAGACCCGGCGCAACCAAATAAATAAATAGTTTTTTAAAAAATGAACTGGAAAGTGATATGGTCAGCACTGTGTTTTGGTCTAGTCCTCAGATCAGAGTTAAGAGATAAAAATAGTGAAATCATGGGAGTTAAGACTGACCCAGAAAAAAAAAAGTACAAAGACAGAAAAAGGATGAAGATTAAATCCTGAGAAATAATTATACTGGGGAGGAGAGGTGAAAAACACATGAGATTTGAGAGATAGGAAACCAAGCAGAGAATGGCATAAAACCAAAAGGGAAGCATTAAGTAGCAAGCAAGCAACAACATCAGAATAGAGGATGAATGTATCCAGGGAGAATCTCCTTTGGCAATCAGGAGGTTGCTAGTGATCCTGAGACTGACAGTTTTAATATAATTGGGTGGGGGTATGGGGAGAGCCAAGTCATAATAAATTAAGGAAAAAGGTAAAGAATTATAAAAGAAGCAATTGGGGGCTGCTTTTCTAAGAACTATGACAGTGAATGGAAAGAGAAAAGGGCAGAGGTTTGAAGCCAAAGCAGAGTACAGGTTAAGTTTATATGAGGGGGATAGGTGAACTTTCTTATCCTCATAGAAGTGAGAATAAAGGAGACTGAAACAAAATAACAGGAGACATGCTGCTAAGTCCTGGGGGGAAAAAGAAGGCTGAACAAGAACAAGTGGAAGCAGGCAATGTAGCAGGTGCCTTGGAAAAGAGAATATAGGGGAAACTAGAAAAGGTTGTGGTATTATTGACCAAGAAAGTTAAGGGCATTTCAAACAGCTGGATAAAGTAATGTGCTAAGAATTAAACAGGGTTAGGTTTAACAAAATAAGATTTCAACAACAGCTATTTGGAATAGGGTAATCACTTGGAAATGAAGAAAATGTGCACTGAAGGCCTAGGTGGTAACGGCAAAAGTAAAGGAACAAGGAGAATTATATGTTAAAACAGCAAACTTAAAGTAGTAATATTGAAAGGTTTGGGGAGATATAAACCCCCAAGCAACTGATAACTGTTTATGTAAAATTGTACAACACAAATATTTGTATATCCAAAAGATTTCCAAAACCCAGCAATAGCCCACTTACGTTAGTAAATATAATTATTATTACAATCAAATTCCAATATGAAATAAGTAGGTGGTTTTTATCGCATTGTGTTCTGACTTTCAAGTTTCACAGCAAAGTTCTGAACCTTGTTATCTTTCATAAACTTATTAGCTATCCCTTCGAACTCTTCATCCACAAATTCAATAAACTTAACTCCAACCAGGTTACTGGTACACAGGAAGAGGACATATTTTTTCAGCAGGATACTAAAGGCCTCCCTTCAGGGTTGATGATTTATTACTCATCATTCTTCAGGTACAGCTGTTTACCTGATAATCAAATTCAAACTGTATTCTCATCTAGCCCACATCCCTCCATTTTGACCATAAGACATGATAATTCTGTCAAATATGCTCTGATGAAATCTAACCGCGCAATGTCTAAGGCATTTGTCTAATGAACTGACCTATTAATCCTGTCAAAAAAGGAAATGAGGCTAAGTTGGCCACTCCCCAGCCAGCTCTATCTCTATTCAAGGTACTACCAGACTTGAATTTATTTATTTATTTATTTATTTAAATTGAAGTACAGTTGATTTACAATGTGTTCATTTCTACTGTACAGCAAAGTGATTCACTTTTATATATATATACATACACACACACACACATACACACACACACACAGACACATACACACACACATTCTTTTTCATATTCTTTTCCATTATGGTTTATCACAGGATATTGAATAGTTTCCTGTGCTATATAGTAGCACCTTGCTGTTTATCCATTCTCTATATACTAGTTTGCATCTGCTAACCCCAAACTCCCACTCCATTCCTCTCACACACCCTCCTCCAGACTTGAATTTAAATGATCCTATGAATTCTGTTAGGATCTTACTGCATTTCTCCAAGAAGACAAACTTCTCCACTTTTTAATTAACTACTTCTAAATGTATAAACACAAGGCAATTCCCCTCCAGCCTCCCACCCCCGCAATGAGAGAAAAAAGAAAAACAAAAGGTTTTCTGGTCACCTTGAATACATAAACTTTTGGTGATACAGATAAAAGAATCAAATGTCTACTTATAATATCCATTTTATTATGTTAGTCGTACATATTTAAAATCACATACTATATATTTAGAAATTCTTTTTCCCCCTTTTTAACACTTCATTAAATAATTTTGCTGAAAATTTTCCCGTGTATCTTTGGCATCCCTTCATGTTCACTAAAGAGACTGAGTCTTTTACCAGTTTGTCAAAGCATTATCACTTTCCTTTCATTTATAAAAGTTATTTGAGTTACAGAACTGTTTGAATTACGATCTTTTTAACCTAAGTCCTAAGTGCCGATTTCTAGACATTCAGGCAGTTTTTTCATTCTATAGGTAGGTGTGTGCTATAGATGTCGATTCACAATCTCTACAAGGTAACCACTTACTAGTATTGACTGAAGTAGCTTCAGACTTATATCTCCTCCAAACAATCCTTTGTAAGGCTTTGTATGGAGTAGAATAAAGTGACTCACTCTTTTCTGAGAGAGAAATCTGGGAGGAAAAAAGACCTCACTTTATATCCAGGTAATCAACAAGTCAAAAATTCACAAAGAATAAGGAATTCAATTACTTCTTAAACACATTTCAATTAATAACATACACTACTGCTTATGTAAATACACGGATGCATTAACAGGAGTCTTTCTGAATTAACAAGTTAAAGTTTTCTTTCTGAATTAACACATTAGAGCTTTGCTATACTGTTATAAAAGAAGAGTAGAGAGTGGGTTACTCAATTCCCATGAATTTGTTTTCTTAAAGAAGCAGCAGAAATAGTAACTCTAGCAATTTATGTTTATTGGGTGCTAATGAAGTTCCAGTCACTGTTTTATGATTTTACATATATTAACTCAATCTTCACAATGCTCCTATGAAATAGGTGCTATTGATAATGCCACTGTATTGATGAAGAAGCTCAGGCACGGAGAGGTTTAGAAACTTGCCCAAAGTCATACAGCTTCTAAGTGGCAGAAATTCAGTCAAGTTCGAGGTCCCTCCCCCTTTTAAAAGATATATTGCCTCTTAAATTAGTAAAATTAGGTCTACATTTTAGGAGACAGTCCCATGTATTAAACAGTTAACAGTGTAGCTAACAGTGTAGTAGTCTAAAGAAGATATGAGTGAGGTTACAGTAAATTTTAATATATTTTCTGTTCTATTATTTTCTATTATCAATCCACACTGTCTGAAGGCCTAATGATGGGTTTGAGGGAGGAGTAGTTCATCCTTTGTATTTATGTTCCCTGAGCTAATCACTACCCCCATTTCAGTCAATACTTTTAAGGCAAAAGGTTCCTATTACAAAGACAGCATAGTAGAAACTAATGCCATGTCTTCCTTCTTCTCCTCCAAACTTTTTAACTGATGGTAGAGAATCTGCCTCTCTGGGCCTACATCTCCCTTGCTATCCCGAATACATAAAACTAAGTTTAACCATTTTCTTTGATAAGGCAACTATCCTAACCCATAAAACGATGGTAGTGCTTCCACAGTAATCATCTGGTTGTGTGCTGTAATGGGGTTGAGGAACAGTTTCCTAAGGAAAAAAAGGGTAAAATATGAACTTAAGAAAGGGAGGATAGGAGGGAAGGAGTAGCATGCAGATAAGGGAGGGAGTGGGGTAACAGGCACTGCTGTCTGACTTGTAGTTTCATGCAGGCAGAATGAGAACAGAAATTGAGGAGGTGGGGGTACAGTCATTAAAACCTGTTATGGAACATTTTCTTGGATTTTCCTTCTTTGCGCCTTAGGCTCTCGCTTCAGAAGAAACTGAGACGCCAAGAATACTAACTGCCCTATCCTTCAGGACCCGGCACCACCCTTCTTCTGCAGCCCCAGGCCAGAGCTGGTCCCTTGAAAGCACTGCTCCCCTCCAGCCCTCGGCAGGGCCTTTCACACACCAGTCAACCGGCAAGAGGGACAACCAGAGCCTCTCCACCCCAAGGCCGGAGACCCGCGTTCCGGTCCTCGGCGGCAGCCTCCCTGGCTTCCCTTCCGGTAGGCAACCCCTGAACACTCCCACATTTTGCCGCTGAACCTGGGCCGAGCCATTCCCTAAGAGCTGAACCCAGCGCCCCCAGGGTAAAAACCAAGCTGGACTGAGGGTCTTACCTTTAACAGATTAGACGTCGCCATGTTCCTTCAACTTAGACTCTCGCGAGACGGCGCGAGATTTCGTGGCGCTCCTTGCCAGGCCACAACTGCAGGCCGGAGTTTCCACCGGGGCTGACGGGGCCACCGGCCCGCAATGGAGATGTGGGGGGAGCCGGGGCGGCGTGCCAACAGCGGTGACCTCGTCCCAGGCACCTGGAGCTTCCTCACTTTTCCCCCCTACATGGTCACCGGAGCCTCCCCAGACGAAAGGGCTCATGCAAACGCTCAGGAAGATAGCAACGGCGAATAGTGAGAAGGTAACGGGAGCCGACCTGAATTGGAAGAGGAAGCATCGACTTCGCGAGCCCCCCCCCCCCACTCCTTCGGATTACCCTTTGTGGTTGCACCCGCAGAGGCCACCGGCAACGAACTTAGCCCGGCTTGGGCCCTGCAGCTCTGGTTCGGTGGCCGAGTCACGTGATGCGGCGGGCGGGGCCGCGCTAGGGAGCGAGCGTGGGAGCCTGAAAGCCTCGTGGGCCGGGAGGCTGCGGAGAGTGCGAAAGCACGCCCTCTGCTGGCGGGACTAGACGTATTCCCTCATCCCCCGCCTCGGGGGATTCCCGAATGAAATGCTTGTAATAGCTGTCTTCAAGAAGAAGGGGCACATAGAAGGCACCCACTAAATATTTGTTTGCATGAATGAATGAATGCATGCACGAAAGTGTTAACTATTAATATTTCTACTCAAGAGTGCCTGGCAGTGAAATAATCTATAAGAGGTTATTCAGGTAATGAATATAAATCTTGGATTAACTGAAGGCACATTATCCTAGAATATCCTAAGCCATAAACCCCTAAGCTTTATCCCTTCAGACCTCAAACCACTGGGAGAAGAAAGAGAATATACTCTATATATAGAACCTATATAGATATAAAATATATCTAGTATTATACACGTTTCCAAACTGTGTTCATTGACACATAATATGTTAGAAATAAAGAGAAGTACAGAGATAAATAAAAGCTATAGGGTAAAATAAAGCAGGCAAAGGTAATGACGTTTGCAGTGTTATTATTTTTTTTTTTTTGGCTGCATTGGGTCTTCGTTGCTGCACGCGGTCTTTCTCTAGTTGCGGCGAGCAGGGACTACTTTTCATTGCGGTGCGTGGATTTCTCATTGCAGTGGCTCCTCTTGTTGCAGAGCACGCGCTCTAGGCACGTGGGCTTCAGTAGTTGTAGCATGTGGGCTCAGTAGTTGTGGCCCAAGGGCTCTAGAGCACAGGCTCAGTAGTTGTGGCACATGGGCTTAGTTGCTCCAAGGCATGTGGGATCTTCCCGGACCAGGGATCAAACCATGTCTGTTGCAATGGCAGGCGGATTCTTAACCACCGCGCCACTAGGGAAGTCCCTAGTTTGCAGTTTTAAATAGAGGGATCCAAGTAGGTCTCACTGAGAAGATGGCATTTGAGCAAAAAGACTTGAAAGAGATAAGGGAGAAGACCAGGACATATGCAGAAGAGCATTCCAAATAGGGGGAAACACAGGTGGCAAGTTGCCCGGAGTGTCAGAGGAACAGTAAGAAGGTTGGTATGTTCAGAGCAGAGAGTAAGAAGAGCATAAGGGCTTATAGGGCCTCGTGGACCACAGTAAAGACAAGCTTTTATTCTGAGTGAGATGGGCAACCATTGCAGGCTTCTCATTGCAGGCTTGTGAAGAGAGAGTGGTATGATCAAACTCCCATTCCAACATGATCATTCTGACTACTGTGTAGTGAATAGAAGAAGGGTAATTTAGAAAACTTTTGTACTATCTCATTAAATCAACACAATCATGCCACTTAGTTACCCCACATTTTACAGTGATTATATTAGAGAGTAATCTAGGCATGATTAAACAATGACTACGTGGTAGAACAAGGATTCAGAGCCACTAGGCCTGTAATGTCCTGCCAGATTGTCAACATAGGGATGACTCTTAGAGGTCATCTTTGTTCTACAGATGGGAAAATGGAGGCTTCTCTCTGGTCAAGGTAACAGCTGGGTCAGAGAAAAGGCCTAGTCTGGAATAAACTTTATATAATTATGGTTCCCGTTTCCAGTGAAACTGGGTTGTCTTCAACCCTAGTCCAACTCTACTGCTTAATTTAAAGTGTAAGTTGATTGAATTATAACCAACTTTATGTACCATAAAAAAAAAGTTAGGTGACAAACTGTGATATAACAATTGAATTAATTCATAAATTAATGACCCTGCTTAAAGAATCCAATTAAGTATTTAATACTTGTTTGAGTACCTATTATGTACTAGGCACTGGAAATATAGGATTAAATGAGACAGACAAGACCTCTGCCCTCTTGAAGTTTATAGTCTAATAAGGGAGCTAGATATTAAGCATAGTTATACAAACCAAATGTTGCTTAATTGGAGTTGTGGTAAATACTGCAAGGGTAAAATACAATGTGCAGTTCAGAGCATATGGTTTGGAGGGGGCTACTATCCTATGACAGTACTATTCCTATGATCACGCTCTGAATTTATGACTACTTTTGAAAACAGTTTCAAATATCCCACTGTCTAACAAGACATTCCTTTCTCCCAACTCGCTTGTTCTGGAAACACCACGGCTACAAAAGTCTGATCTCAAATGAGTTCTTTCCATTTACCCCACCACTTCCTTGTTACCTATCATCCCCTCCTGTCTTCACTTTCTTCCTCATCCAGTTTAGACTCTATAAACCATCATTATTAAAATGTTTAAATATTTTAAATGCTTAAATATTTATTTAAAGATAGAGAACAGAAGCACATAATATAAAATTCAGAAGCTGCTAAAAGGAATACAGTTAAAAGTAAGCCTCCTTCCTCTTCCTGGGGTAATTTAATGTTCTGTGTTGTGGTAGGTATTTGGGTTATTCAAGTGTATGCATTTGTCAGAACTCAGCCAGTGTACCCTTAAGATTTTTGCATCTCATTCAAAAGAAAAAAGAGTAAACAAAATTTGAGTTTAGTTAATGATATACATGCTGAAGAATTTAGGGATAACTTATGTTTACTATTTGCTTTGAAATGTATCCAAAAAAGATGGATTTTAAAAAATATTTAATTATTTTATTTATTTGGCTGAGCCGGGTCTTAGTTGCAGCACGCAGGATCTTTAGTTGGGGCATGCAGGCTAGAGCTTCAGTTGTGGCACGCAGGATCTTTAGATGCGGCATGCAGGCTAGTTCCCTGACCAGGGATTGAACCTGAGCCCCCTGCATTGGGAGTGCGGAGTCTTAACGGCTGGACCACCTGGGAGGTCCTAATAAGATGGATTGATGGTTGCATAGAAAGGGGACAAAGCAAGTGTAGCAAAAATGTTAATGACAGAATCTGGGGGTGGGTTTACTAGTGTTCTCTATGTAAAATCTTTCAGCTTGTCTATATGTTTGAAATTTTTCATAATGAAGTGTTGTAGGAAATTTATTTTAATAGGCCCCCTTCCTCCACAGTCCCTCAGGCATCCATTCTCCCTTACTCAGAGACAACCACAATTATAATAAATTTCTTGTGAATTAAAACATTTAAAAAAAAAAAACAGGGCTTCCCTGGTGGCGCAGTGGTTGAGAGTCCGCCTGCTGATGCAGGGAACACGGGTTCGTGCCCCGGTCTGGGAAGATCCCACATGCCACGGAGCAGCTGGGCCCGTGAGCCATGGCTCCTGAGCCTGCGCGTCCGGAGCCTGTGCTCCACAACGGGAGAGGCCATAGCAGTGAGAGGCCCGCGTACCGGTAAAACAAACAAACCAAAAAACACTCTTTAACATCTTTTTTTTCCCCACTCAGCTGTATGATATAAATCTCTGAAAAATATGTTTGTGCTTAGTTTTTTCACACTTCATTATAGAACTCCAAACAAGACTAGCAGACCCTAAAGCACCTGTTGCTTCCAGGATGTTTGGGATTGTTACTTCCAAGATAGGCTCTTGAAGTCCATTTTTGACACAATAGCTACAAAGTCAAAGCTTTTCATTTGTAAGAAGCAAAAAACAAAGCTTTGTGCATATAAAGGTAGTATGTAAAGTTTAATCAATAAACAAAGAACTGGTGAAAAACTAGATGGGGCATCAAGGGTTTTCAAGATTTTGGAGTGGGAGAGGGAGGAAGATGGCTATTGGGGCTTCCTAGACCTTTGGGTACTACATGGAGAAAAAGAAGAGTTCACCTCGAAAGACTGTACCATTGCCTGGCACCAGGAAGACCCACAAATCCAGCCCTAAACCTAACCCTAAGCCTAACTGTAACTGGAATTGAACTGTATCCCTATATCAATTTCTATCCTTATTCCTCATCCAGAAGATCCTACTTTGCTGTAAAGGAGGATGCCACACCTTGCCAGTGATGACGGGTGTATTACTTGCCTTTCTTGGGAGACGGTATCTTAGAGGCAGCTGCCTTCTCCATATTGCATAAAAGTAATCACCTTAAGTCTGCTCAGCCCATGGGACTATATTTGGATGACTTCCTCTTCCATGGCCCCAAACACTCCTAAGCTCCACTTCCATCTCCAGAAAGTGGGACCCTGGACAAGATGAGTGACTGCGGGATGGGGAGATAAGGAAGTGAAATCCCCACTAGCAACTTAATGAAACTGAAGAGAACCATCCTAAGGTTTCCACCCATAGGACAAGGTCAGAATATACATGTTATGTAATCACTTTCTTGAAAATATCTACAACAACCTAGCCCCTTTTCCTCTGTTGTACATAAAATCACAACCTTCAATAAACCCTCTCAGTCTTCTTCATGCCTACACCCAAGTAGCTGAACATTGCTGGACAAAAGCCCAAAACCAGGTTGAGTGGTTTCTCTTTAAACTCAAACTCAGACCTCAAATGGGAACTTAACACTACTCAACAATCCTGTCCTATTTTTCTCTGTTGGGCTTGCTCTTCCACTGCATTCCCTTGTACACTTGTTTCATTTCATAACCTCTTACTCCCCTTTCTCCTCCATAGTGGATTACCTCCATCCATACTTCATTGCAAAAATAAATGGCATCTTTCCTTTCTTCTCCCATGAAATCTTCAGACTTCTGTCCTTCCATCTTTTAATCCCTTTCTCTTACCGTATTATTGGCCAGGCCCCTCCTCCAGCCCAGTACTTCTACTTATATTCTGGATCCCATCTCAAGAACTAGCCATCACCCACCTCTTTATATCATCAGTTTTTTTACCCTCTCTCCTATTTTATTCCCATCAGCATAAAAAACATGTTCAGAAGCATCTTTCATCTTAAAAGAAAAGAATCCTTCCTTTAACTTCCTCATCAGTTTTAATGGTCACTGCCCTGATTTTAATTCTCCACATCTTTCAGTGCACTTCTCCACTTTCCCTTTCCTGAAAGGCTCTCCTCTCTTGGCCTCCATGATACCAAACTCTCCTGTTTCCCACATCATGGTTATATCTCTCTCATATTGTGCCCTTCTCCTCTACTTAACGTTTATAGTTGTAGTTCCTTGGAGCTGTATCTTAGACCCTCTTTTCTCTATATACAATTTCTCCTTTAGTGATCATACCAAGTCCCATAGTGTTAAATATCACCTATAATGTTGAGAACTTTCAAATATATATTTCCAGCCTTGGACCTCTCTCCCAGATTCCTGACTCATATATCCAACTACCTGCTTGCCATCTCTACTTGGGATCTCACAAATATCTCAAGTATAACATACTGACAGTGTTGACTTTACGTGAGCCCTGTGCTCCTAGAAAACAGTGACAGGTAATTCCCCCTTACCAAACTTTGTTTTCCAGAAACAGCTTACTACAAAGAAAGACCCTTCTCCATATGACTTAGATTGTCCATTCTTTCTCATGACTCCCTGAAGAGTCACTCACAAGTGACTCTATCATTTACCTGTGATAAGGCCAGACACAGACCCTCCAAATTCACATTCTTGGTCTCATAAATGATTAGCTGAACTAATCTCTAGACATAGAGTTTCCCTGATTATAAAAACAACCCCAACAGTAAAACTGTTACAGAACCAAACTTGGGTCTGCTCACCTGCAGCAGTAAAACCAATCTACTGGCACTAGGTTGTGATGAAGAAATCACAGCATTTATTTCAGGGAACCAAGCAAGGAGTTAGGGACAGCTAGTGCTCAAAAAGACCGAACTCCTGGATGAGTTTCAGCAAAGCATTTTAAAGGCAAGGTGAGGGAGGGGTGTCCCAGGGTATGTGATCAGCTCAGGCACAATTCTCTGATTGGTTGATGGTAACAGGGTGGTGTCACAAGGGTTAATATTATCAATCGGTAGCTGGCAGTAGGCCTGGGGGCTACATGCTCATGTCATCAAGTAGTTAACTTTTTCCATTTGGTGAGGGTTTTAGCATCTGTAACACAACTCTGGAAATGTACATCAGATACTATTATCTAGACACTTCAGAGAAGAGCTAAAGCAGAGGATATGGGGTAGGAGTCTGTTCTGGGAAGGCCTCATAGGGTTCTGTTCAGTTACAAAATCACCCTGTAACAGGGAAGAGCCAATTTTGACTCCATGTTGGGTCTGTTTTTTGACTTTAACCTTTGCTTTTCGTTGCTTTTGTTATTATAATCATACATAATGGCCTGCCTCAGGGAACCCTGCCCCTCTGTTTGAATGTTAAACCAAAGTGCCTTTGTTCAGGGAAGTATCCTGACCCTGTCCACCTGTGGATGGCTGCAGAAAAGAAGAAATTAACATATCCCCTCCCCAATGTAGGCCATGCAAAGGAGATGTTTAGCAAGACAAATGGCCTTTTTACTTTACTTCCTCACCTCCTCCCCATCTCTGCTCTATAAAAGAAACTGGAATCCAGACCCTGATAAGATGGTTTTCTGGGGACCGTAGTCTGCCATCTTCTCCGTCTGCCGGCTTTCTGAATAAAGTCATGTTTCTTGCCTCAACACCTCGTCTCCTGATTTAATGGCCTGTCGTGCAGCGAGCAGAGCAAGCTTGGACTCAGTAACATTTTTACCTTCGACAATATGCAAAACATAACTTCTGATCTTCTCTCTCCTTTAACAGCCATTTCCATGCCTTTTGCTCATCCAAAAGAGTTTCTCTCTCACCTCCCCAAGGCGTCCTCATCTCAGTTTAAACAACCACCCTCCACCCAGTTGTTCAGGCCCAAAACCTTGGCATCATCATTCCTCCTTTTCCCTATCCCCTACAACCAATGCATCAGCAAATCCTCTTGATTCTGTTTCCAAAACATAATTTGAATCTGTCCATTTTCACTCTATAACCACTGCCATCACCTTATTACAAGCCAGGATAACTTCAACAGATCCCTAAATACGCTTCTCTAATTCATTCTCTATGTAGTAGATGTGGATCGGAGCAGATGGAAGAATTAGTGACCATCTGATATGTTGTAAGGCTACCAAATTATACTTAATTTGGGGTACTAAAAGATTATTCTTTCCGATAATTACTTTATTATTTTAAAATAAAATTCTATATATTCCTTGTGATAAAAATGTTTATCTCCATTATCCTGTCTCCTTTGTAAATCATATGAATCAGTTAGCACTTTGCTAATTTGCTTTTTTTTTTAAATCATTACTGAATCTCATTTTTATTCAGCAGAGAGAAGAAGTTCACAAATATCTTTTTGGGGTGTCTAAAGTACTGGACAATCCTTTTGATCAGTGAGGAGTTAGTTTTAAGTTTCAGAGAAAGGATAATTCACAACATTGTTGACAATTTTTTCCTTCCAGTTTTATTGAGATATAATTGACATACAGCATTGTATAAGTTTAAGGTGTATAGCATAATGATTTGACTTACATACACCATGAAATAATTATCACAGTAAGTTTAGTGAACATCCATCATCTCACATAGATACAAAATTAAAGAAATAGAAAAAAATGTTTTTCTTGTGATGAGAACTCAGGATTTACTCTCAACAACTTTCATATACAACATACAGCTGGGTTAATTATATTTATCATGTTGTACTTTACATCCCTAGAACTTATTCATCTATTAACTGGAAGTTTGTGCCTTTCGGCCACCTTCATCCAATTCCCACTACCCTAACACCTTGCCTCTGGTAAACACAAATCTGATATATTTTTCTTATTTATTTATTTATTTTTGGCTGCATTGGGTCTTCATTGCTGCATAGCTTGCAGTGAACGGGGGCTGCTCTTCGGTGTGGTACGCGGGTCTCTCACTGCAGTGGCTTCTCTTGTTGTGGAGCATGGGCTCTAGGCGTGCGGGCTTCAGTAGTTGTGGCATGTGGGCTCAGTAGTTGTGGCTCGTGGGCGCAGTAGTTGTGGCACACATCACCAGGGAAGTCCCTGGTATATTTTTATATGAGTTATGTTAGTCCCTATTACACAATTTGGTAT
This sequence comes from Phocoena phocoena, assembly GCF_963924675.1. Lineage (NCBI taxonomy): Eukaryota > Metazoa > Chordata > Mammalia > Artiodactyla > Phocoenidae > Phocoena > Phocoena phocoena. Next base: position 24,852,613 of record NC_089226.1, read on the forward strand.
TTCTATACATTTTTAAATGATCACCACAATAAGTTTATATGTCCCAATAAGAAGATATTACATAGTTATTTACTATATCCCCCACACTGTACATAGCAATAAGTGATTATTTTAAGTTGCTTCTTAAGTTCAGATGCATTTTAACAATATTGCATTTTTCACTCCCCACTCCACCCTGCCCACCATTTATTGCTTTTGACATCATATTTTACATCTTTTGGTTTTGTGTATCCCTTAACTACTTATTGTAGGTATAGATAATTTTACTACTTTGGTCTTTTGATCTTTCCACTAGCTTTATACATGGCTGATGTACTACCTTTACTATATATTTGCCTTTACCAATGAGACTTTTCCTTTTATAATTTTTATACTTTTTTTTTTTTTTGGCCACATCACACCGCATGTGGGATCTTAGTTCCCTGACCAGGGATTGAACCTGAGTCTCCTGCATTGGAAACGCAGAGTCCTAACCATTGGACTGCCAGGGAAGCCTCATCCTTTTGTAATTTTTGGCTGCATTGTGTCTTCATTGCTACACACGGGCTTTCTCTAGTTGTGGCAAGCAGGAGCTACTCTGTTGCGGTGTGCAGGCTTCTCACTGTGGTGGCTTCTCTTGTTGCAGAGCAAGGGCTCTGGGCACGTGGGCTTCAGTAGTTGTGGCACACGGGCTCAGTAGCTGTGGCTCATGGGCTCTAGAGTGCAGGCTCAGTAGTTGTGGCACATGGACTTACTTGCTCCACTGCATGTGAGATCTTTCTGGACCAGGGCTCAAACCTGTGTCCCCTGCATTTGTTGGTGGATTCTTAACCACTGCAACACCAGGGAAGTCCCCTTTCATAATTTTTATGTTTCTATTTGTAGCCTTTTCTTTTTTGCTGAGAGAACTCTAGCATTTCGTTTGAAGCTGGTTTGATGGTGCTGAACACTTTTAGCTTTTGCTTGTCTGTAAAACTTTTGATCTCTCTGTCAAATCTGAATGAAAGCATTGCCAGGTAGAGTATTCTTGGTTGTAGATTTTTCCCTTTCATCACTTTAAGTATATTGTGCCACTCCGTTATGGCCTGCAGAGTTTCTGCTGAAAAGAGAGCTGATAGCCTTATGGAAGATCTCTTGAAGGTAACTTGTTGCTTTTCCCTTGCTGCTTTTAATATTCTCTTTACCTTTAATTTTTGCCACTTTAATTACAATGTGTCTTGTGGTCCTCTTTTGGTTGATCCTGTTTGAAACTCTTTATGCTACCTGGACCTGGATATCTGTTTCCTTCCCCAGGTCAGGGAAGATTTTAGCTCTGAAATCTTCAAATATGCTCTCTGTCTCTGTTCTCTCTTTCTTTTCTCCTTCTAGGACCCCTATAATGTGAATGTAAGTACACTTGATGTTCTCTCAGAGGTCTTTTAAACTGTCCTCATTTCTTTTTTATTCTTTTGTCTGTTCAGCATCAGTGATTTCCACTACCTCTGTCTTCAGTTCACTGATCCGTTCCTCTGTGTTATTTAATCTACTGGCTGCTACAGCCAGCTATATGATTTTTTTTTGAATTTTATTTAATTTACTTTTTTATACAGCAGGTTCTTATTAGTTATCTCTTTTATACATATTAGTGTATATATGTCAATCCCAATCTCCCAGTTCATCCCACCACCACCACCCCCCTGCCACTTTCCCCCTTTAGTGTCATACGTTTGTTCTCTACATCTGTAACTCTATTTCCGCCCTGCAAACTGGTTCATCTGTACCATTTTTCTAGGTCCCACACATATGCATTAATATACGATATTTGTTTTTCTCTTTCTGACTTACTTCACTCTGTATGACAGTCTCTAGATGCATCCACGTCTCTACAAATGACCCAATTTCATTCCTTTATATGGCTGAGAAATATTCCATTGTATATATGTACCACATCTTTATCCATTCGTCTGTCAATGGGCATTTAGGTTGCTTCCATGACCTGGCTATTGTAAATAGTGCTGCAATGAACATTGGGGTGCATGTGTCTTTTTGAATTATGGTTTTCTCTGGGTATATGCCCAGTAGTGGGATTGCTGGGTCATATGGTAATTCTATTTTTAATTTTTTAAGGAACCTCCATACTGTTCTCCATAGTGGCTGTATCAATTTTCATTACCACCAACAGTGCAAGAGGGTTCCCTTTTCTCCACACCCTCTCCAGCATTTGTTGTTTGTAGATTTTCTGATGATGCCCATTCTAATCGGTGTGAGGTGATACCTCATTGTAGTTTTGATTTGCATTCTCTAATAATTAGTGATGTTGAGCAGCTTTTCATGTGCTTCTTAGCCATCTGTATGTCTTCACTTGTATGATTTTTAAAAATTGAACGAGGGCTTACCTGGTGGCACAGTGGTTAAGAATCCACCTACCAATGCAGGAGACATGGGTACAATCCCTGGTCTGGGAAGATCCCACATACTGGGGAGCAACTAAGCCCGTGCACCGCAACTACTGAGCCTGCACTCTACAGCCTGTGAGCCACAACTACTGAGCCGAGTGCCACAGCTACTGAAACCCATGTGCCTAGAGCCTGTGCTCTGCAACAAGAGAAGCCACTGCAATGAGAAGCCCACACACTGCAACGAAGAGTAGCCCCTGCTCACCGCAAGTAGAGAAAGCCCATGTGCAGCAACGAAGACCCAATGTGGCCAAAAATAAATAAATAAATTTATAAATAAAAATAAAAATTGAATGAAAAACATTAAAATACTTTCAAATTTGGGAAAATATTCAAAATATAGTGTAAAGGAATAAAAACTACTGAAGATTAAAAAACAAACAAACAAACAAAACTTCTAACTTCTCATTCTGTTCATCCATTCCTCTCCTGAGTTACAATCATTTCCTTGAACTCTCTATAGGGTAGGTTGCCTATCTCTGCTTCACAATTCTTCTGGGCTTTTTTCTTGTTTCTTTGTTTGGAAGATATTCCTCTGTTGCCTCAATTTGCCTATTTGTTGGGTTTTGTTTGTTTGTTTTTGCAGTACTTGGGCCTCTCACTGTTGTGGCCTCTCCCGTTGTGGAGCACAGGCTCCGACGTGCAGGCTCAGCGGCCATGGCTCACGGGCCCAGCCGCTCCGCGGCATGTGGGATCTTCCTGGACCGGGGCATGACCCCATGTCCCCTGCATCGGCAGGCGGACTCTCAACCACTGTGCCACCAGGGAAGCCCCCTATTTGTTGTTTTTATTTCTAGTAGGTTGGTTACATTTCCCTACCTTGGAGAAGTGGCCTTTGAGTCCTTGGAGATGTCCTATGGTCCCAGCAATGCACTCTCTCTGGTTACCAGAGCTATATACTATGGGGGTGCCTCATATTTGGGCTCCATGGGTCCTTCTGTTGTGGTGGGCTGACTACTGTGGGCAGTCTGGTAATTATGGCTGGCCCTGATCCAGTTGGTTGCCAGGTCCTGCTTTGTACAGAGCCTGCTGGCCACTGGTTGAAGGGCCCGAGTCACAAGGCTGCTGGCTAAGGGGACTTGAGGGGCCCAAGGGCTAGAGCTGGCCCAGTGGTGTGCAGAGCTGGTTTCTGGAGTGGGTGGTAGTTGGGTAGGGGTCCAGGATCTAGTGTCGGCCTGCTGATAGATGGGGCAAGTTCCTGACTGGCTGCAGGGTCCAAGGTGCCCCAAAGCTGGTTCTTGGCAGGTTTTGGTGAGTGTGGCTGCATCCTGGGGCAGCTGGCTGAGGGGGCCAAAGTATGTCAGAGCTGATACTGGCCTGCTGGTAGGTGGAGCCAGGTTCCTGGGTATCTGGCTGCAGGGCCTTGGGAGTCCTGGACCTGGTGGTGGCCTGCTGGTGGGCAAGACTGGAGCCCAAGGGATTCTGGGACTGTTGTCTGCCCACTGATGAGTGAGGTCAAGTCCTGGGGCTAGTGCTGGTCTACTGGTGGGTGGAGCTGGGACCTGAGGTCTCTGGCTGTAGGACCCTGGCATCCTGGAGTTGGTGTTTTGGTCTGATGGTGGATGGGACCAGGGTCCAGGGACTCCTGTGGCTGGTATCTACCTATTGGTGCATGAGGCTGGTCCTGGGGCTAGCGCTGGGCCACTGGCAGTTGGATCTGGGCCCAGGGTCTCTGGCTGCATGGCCTGAGGGACCCCACTGCTAGTGCCAGTGCCCTGGTGTGTGGGGCCAGGTCCTGAGCCTTCTGGTGGACAGGGCTGGTCTGAAGTGGCTGTGGTCTCAGGGGATCTTAAGGTAGTAGTCCTGTTGGTAGGTGAGGCTGTGTTACTGCCCAGCTAGTTGCTTGGCCTGAGGCATCCCAGTACTGGTGCTGACACACTGGTGGGTTGGGTCAGGTCTCAGTGCTAATAAGCTCCAGGGAGGATTCCAAAATCGCCCTTGCCAGCACCGGTGTTCTTGTGGTAGAATGAGCTCCCCAAAATTGGCTGCCACCAGTGTCTGTGGCCCCAGGTTGAGCTCTAGTTGCCTCCTGCCCCTTCAGGAGACTCTCCAAGATCAGCGAGTGGGTCTGACCTAGGCTCCTTTCAAATAACTGGTTCCCAAAGCATGTGAGATTTTGTGTGCACCCTTTAAGAGTAGAGTCTCATTTCCCACAGCCCTCTAGCTCTCCTGAAAGTAAATCCTGCTGCCCTTCAAACCCAAACGTTCTGAGGACTCATCTTCTTGGTGCAGGACTCCCAGGCTGAGGAGCCCAATGTGGGGTTTGGACCCCTCACTCCTTGGGGAGAACCTCTGCAGTTGTAATTTTCTTCCCATTTGTGGATTGCCTACCCAGGGGTATAGGTTTTGACTATAACGCCTCTCTATCTTCCTACCGATCTTGTGGTTCCTTCTTTATATCTTTAGTTATAGAAGATATTTTCTGATAGCCTTCCAGTTTTTCTCATCATTAGTTGCTTGGTAAATAGTTGTAATTTTCTTGTGCCTATGCGTGGAGGTGAGTGCTGGGACTTCTTGTTCTGCCATCTTCAAATCTCGGGAACCACAACCTTGTTGAAAATTTTTATGACCTATTTACTAAGAGTAAGTGTACTAGCACTTTATTACTATAATATTAAGATTCTATGAAATGTATATAGGGGAATAATAAAATAATTATTCTCTGCTTTAGGTATGGAAAGTGTTTTCCAGCTGCTGAATATTAAGGAAAAAAGTAGAATTTTCTTTTTTAAAAAGATATTTATTTGGTTGCTCTCGGTATTAGTTGCAGCAGGTGGGTTCCTTAGTTGCGGCATGCAAACTCTTAGTTGCAGCATGCATGTGGGATCTAGTTCCCTGATCAGGGATTGAACCCGGGCCCCCTGCATTGGGAGCATGGAGTGTTAACCACTGCACCACTGGGGAAATCCCAAAAGTAGAATTTTCTATGAACATTTTCTGTTAAACATAATGGATGTCCAATCAATGTCAGTCTGATTGCGGTCTCATTTAGGAGTTGGGACTCCACTCTTTCTTGAATTTTTGTTCATATATTAACTTCCAGATGATATGAAGCTGGTAAAGATATCTAATATGTCTGAAGAAAAGAATCAGAATCCAAAATATCTCACCTGGCTGTAATAATGAGCTAATGTGACAATATCTAGTAAGGAAAGAAAATAAAATCTAGTGCTCAGGTTCAAAGCCACACAAGTATGAAGAGGTAGGATAGGAGCAAAGGAACATTAATGTCAATAAAAAGCATTTTAATCTGTGGGTTCAAGTTTCTTAAAAATGTTCATAACCATTTATCTTAATAAATCCTCAAATTTTTGTATGAGCACTTTCATCCTAGCATTATCAATAAGAGCAGAAAGTAAAAACAACATAAAAATATAACAGCACAGCAATCGTCAAATAATTCTTACAGATATATGACAATTTTTAAGTTATTAAAACTCATATAAGGCTAATTACATGGGAGAATACTCAGAATATAATACATGACAATAGAAGACGCAAAATTCCACATATGTACTAAAATTCTAACTTTGAAAAAAAACTATAATTTTATCTCCTACTCTGAGTAGGGGAAAAAACTGGAAGAAAATTTTCAAAATGTTATCGGTGCTTGAATGCGTTTGGTAGAAAATGGGATAATTTTTACTTTTTATTCATTTAAAATATTTTAAAACTCACCTGCTCATTGAAGAAAATCTAAACATCATGTTAAATCATACATTAGAAAATGAAAGTTCTTTATGTTCTCCTCTCTGCCACCTCCTAGAAATCCACTGTTAACAGTTTGCTTTATTCTCCTCTGTTTTCTGTGTATACATTAAAGGATATATGAAGGAGTTTCTCAAATGTGGTGGATATATTAGTTACATTAAAATAACCTAGAGTGTTTATTAAAAAGGCAGACTTCCAGGCTCCAACCTGTGAAGATTCTGATTTCACAGGTCAGGAATTAGGTCCCAAATCTGCCTATTCCAAGTATCCCAGGTGATTTTTATATGTATTAATGATTGAGAACCCTTAAGAGCATATGCTTTAGAACCCAACAAGTCCTGCCATATACGAGCTGTGAGAGACTTTGGGTGCATTACTAACCCTGCTGGGTCTTAGTTTCCTTACCTGTAAAATTAGGATAGAAATAGCAGCATCTGCATCATAGTTATTGTAGGGATTAAATATGATAATACATGTAAAATATAATATAGTATAATGTATTACACATGAAAGCACTCAATAAATGTAATAAGACCTAATACTTATATAACGCTTACTGTATGTCAGGCACTGTTCTATGCACTGTTCTATGCACATTTAATGCTGGAATTAAATCCCTCCTTGTGGAGACCTTACGTACCATTTAAACTTTACATCTTAGAAAAGGAGGAGTCAAAAGTGGCCAATAGGAGTGATACACTAAAAGGAAAAAAATGATGATGCAGAGGATAGAAGGGGGAAATTTTCCAGAATCATTTTCTTGATAAAGAAAGGGGATGGCACCTACTGCACAAATGGAGAGGGGTTGGCCTTTGCTAGGAGCATGGACAATCACACATAGAAGTGGAATGGCTACAGTGCAGCAGATGGGCTGTTGGAAGTGAAAGTTCTCTTCTGATTGCTCCTCTTCTCTGGCTGAAGTTGGAAGCTAGCTGATAGTTAGGATGTTGTGAGGTTTAAGAAGAAAGGAAAAAAGAAGAAGATATTTTTGATGGAGGGAGAGTGAAGGGACTAAGGAAATGCATTATGATTCCTAGGCAGCACTTGAGACTAGTGATCCTGAATTTTTTTTGAGACTACTCAGCATAGCTAAGGAAACTAAGATTCAGCAGAGTTAAGTAATGTGCCTAAGGTCTCACAGCTCATGAGTGGCAAAACCTATTTGGTTCTAAAACCACATTCAGCTGCTCAGGCACAAACACTGAATAGGTATAGAATAGAATGTAACCTAGGTTGGCATTTTGCTGAGGGAGGTGATCATAGATGTAAAAGAGTGAGTATGATGATTGACCATAGGATTAAAGTTGAATTTGAAGGGTGAAGAACAGTGTAAGATAATAGGATCAAAGTACTGTATGTCTGGGTAAGAGTCTAAGGATTGTTGGAGTCAAGATACAAGAGGGGGGACTTCCCTAGTGGCGCAGTGGTTAAGAATCCGCCTGCCAATTCAGGAGACACAGGTTTGAGCCCTGGTCTGGGAAGACCCCACATGCTGCGGAGCAACTAAGCCCTTGTGCCACAACTACTAAGCCTGCGCTCTAGAGCCCTCGAGCCACAACTACTGTGCTCTAGAGCCCTCGAGCCACAACTGTAGCCTGCACACCCACAGCCCGTGCCCATACACCACAATGAAGAGTAGCCCCCACTCACTGCAACTAGAGAAAGCCATGCACAGCAACGAAGACCCAATGCAGACATAAATAAATAAATTTATTTAAAAAGTAAAAATAAAATATTTTTAAAATACCAAAAAAAAAAAAGATACAAGAGGGACCAAGTTGAGAGATAGAAGGAAGCATCTGGAGGGTGAAATTGGTAATGACAATGGCTAAATTATGATCAAGGGGGAGAATAGTTGAGGTAGGGCAGAGGACAGGATCACTAGAAAACAAGAGGTAAGAGAACTGAGAAGCCAGGCATTCCAGATGCTTTTGATGTCCTAGTCATATCTCCTTGACCTACTTCTGGTTTCAGCAACAGCTATAGTAGAAGACATTTCAGACTCCCCCTGACATCTTCCCACCTGAAAAGGACACCTCTTCTGCTTTCACCTCAAGGTCTTCTCTGAAAGCCCAGGAGCCTGCTAGGTTTACAGGCAAGAACAAAGTACAGCTAGTATGAGGAAGATATGCTTCAGGGAACAACCCTCAGCCAGTAGGGTCAGAAGTCAGTGAATAAGTGCCCCAGCCTCTGGTCCTTTGACAGACAATTTTGTGAGACACTCAGGATGCTTCCTGGAGGTCTCACTGGACTTGACTACCCTCCCCCCCACTTTTTTTTTCATAGTGGTGACCTTGATGCCACACCTTTACAGAGGCTTTTCCTCTTTCCCTATATCTTACTCTCCTTGCTCCCTGCTTCCTGCTTCCTGGGTTACCTCCCAAATAAACCACTTGTATCCAAAGCCCTTGTTTCAGGGTGTACTTTCAGGAGAAACCTTACTAAAACATGAGGGTACTCATAATCTTCTGTGAATATTGAAATCACTAAAAATTATGACAGGAGTCATGTTGGAGAGAATGATAGTGAGTCAGGACCTAAATTAAGGAATGAGGGAGTATGACCTGGGGGCGGGGTTCAGCACATGATTGTGACAAAGAGGGTTAATGGATGGATAGTCCATTGACACCAGACTCAAAGCTGAGTGCTTTTAGTGGGGAGGGGAGGAGGATGATTTGGAAGTGGCAATGGGGAGAAAAGAAGACCAGCACACGAGCTCAGACTCAGTGGTATGTCAGCCATAACTTGAGAGAGATGCAGGAGAAGCACTGACTTCAGAGGAGAATCAAGTTTCACTTAGAATAAGAAAGTAAAGACTATTAAGAGAAAAGTTTGAGGCTACGGAGGATTTTATTGCCTGTCCAGAGGCTTGCAGGTTGGGCAAAGGGGAGATGGAATCAGAAGGGTAAGTGCTGAGGTGTATCTGGATAAGGGGTAACCCTAGATTTTGGGGCTCCTTGTGGAGACTGACATAACAAAGCTAAAGGCATAATGAGATTGGTTTTAATGGTGGAAGGGCAGATAATAGGGGTGTGTCAGGCAGTAGGGAAGGGTAGGGACCTTGCCAGAAACACACAGAGCTCTAGGGTCCCCTTCTCTGCTGCAGTTGAAAGTGCAGAAGCTGGGAAGGGCCGCTTCTACTTCACTCAAATCCACAGGTTTCTTGGGAATTCTCTTGACCTTTACTAGAGGGGGCAGGGAACCGGGGAGAGACATGGGCTTATCTGAGGTACTGAGAATTCTGGAGAACAAAAAAAAATTTTTTTTGGTCGTGCCACAAGGCTTGTGGGATCTTAGTTCCCTGACCAGGGATCAAACCCATGCCCCGCCCTGCTTTGGAAGTGCGATGTCTTAACCACTGGACTGCCAGGGAATTCCCTGGAGAACAAATTTGAATAACTAGTTTGTGGCTAGTCTTCTCAAAGCAACTGGTGAATAGTCACCTGTCCTTTTAAGATCTTTCATTAACAATTGTTAACTAATGCCTGAAGCTTATGCCTCAATTATATTTTCTAGACAAGGATGAATTAAATAATATGGGCTTATGATATTCTATTTGTATTACAGAAAATCCACCAAAAGCCAAAAAATAGCAGAAGTGTCCAAAGGTTAAAAATATTGCAGGGCTTCCCTGGTGGCGCAGTGGCTGAGAGTCCACCTGCCGATGCAGGGGACACGGGTTCGTGCCCCGGTCCGGGAAGATCTCACATGCCGCGGAGCGGCTGGGCCCGTGAGCCATGGCCGCTGAGCCTGCGCATCCGGAGCCTGTGCTCCGCAACGGGAGAGGCCAAAACAGTGAGAGGCCCAGAGTACCGCAAAAAAAACAAAACAAACAAACAAACAAGAAACAAAAAAATATATATTGCAAAACAATACTGTAAGTCCCCACGATTATCAATTCTTGAAAAACCAGTGATTAGGTACGTGATTTCTGGAACAAATAGATATTTTAACCAACGTGTGGGGTTGACCAACTTCTATCCTGGGGGAAAAATTATATTCCACAATATCAGCTAGTTTTGTTGATTGACAGAACTGGGACTAGATTCAAGTCTTCAGATTTGTGATTTAAAGTTTTTCTTGTCTTAAGGATGGTTTCAGAAAAAAACAAAACAGACAAATACTCAAGGCACGTTTTGCTTGTTCTGTGAGGCTGAACTTACACTCCTGGACCTGATTCTTATCTCCTCTGAGGCTGCCTTACTGAAAACTCAAACTCTAGTTCCTCTTGCCCCCTGTCCACAGCAGTGAATCTCCCCTGTGTTACTCTCATGATGTACCCTAACTCTCTTCACATAGGAGAGGAGGGATTAAACCAGAGAAGACTGCAGATTTTTGGACTTTTTTGCTAGATCCGTTTGCATATCCTTTGGACCTCTTTGCTCCAGTGCCCAAATCAAGCTCATCTTTTCTCTCTTACTCTCCCAGTGAGTAGATTCACCAGCAGTTGGAAACACTTCTTCATGAAGAGAGAAGACAAGTCAGAGGTTTTAACTCCGGGATCCTTAACCTTGCATTCTGGAGCCCTCCAGCAACCACCGTTGGTCTTGCGGCAGCTGTGATGGAAAATGTTCAAAACAGCATCTCACTAGCTCCCCCCATGTGGCATGTCAGTTAGCTACAGTGGCAGGAGCTGCCATCTGAGGTCACATTGACTTTTTGGCTTAAGGGGGATGTAAAAGATCCTGAAAGAAACATGTACAGGCACGTAATCACTTCTAATACTTGTTTCATTATCTATCATTACACAATTATTCACTTTCCCAATACCAGGAAAAACTTTACCTTGCCTAATCAAGTGCTAAGTAGAACAAAAATTAGTTTTTGGCCAGGTATAACGCTTTATTCATGCTATCACTTGGAGACATCATCTAATTAGAATTTTTTTTATTGGAGTATAATTGCTTTACAATGTTCTGTTAGTTTCTGCTGTACACCAAAATGAATCAGCTATATGTACACATATATCCCCTACCTCTTGGACATCCCTCCCACTTCCCTCCCCCAATCCCACCCATCTAGGTCATTACAGAGCACCGAGCTGAGCTCCTTGTACTGTACAGCAGCTTCCCACTAGTTACCTGTTTTACTCCTGGTAGTGTATATACGTCAATGCTAATCTCCCAATTCATCCCACCCTCCCCTTCCCCACCCTGTGTCTGCATGTCCGTTCTCTACATCTGTGTCTCTATTTCTGCCCTACAAATAGGCCCATCTGTACCATTTTTTTAGATTCCATATACATGTGTTAATATACGATATTGTTTTTCTCTTTCTGACTTACTTCACCCTGTATGACAGACTCTATGGCCATCCACATCTCTACAAATAACCCAATTTTGTTACTTTTTTATGGCTGAATAATATTCCATTGTATATATGTACCACATCTTATTTATACATTACTCTGTTGATGGACATTTAGGTTGCTTCCATGTCCTGGCTATTGTAAATAGTGCTGCAATGAACATTGAGGTACATGTAACTTTTTGAGTTATGGTTTTCTCAGGGTATATGTCCAGTAGCAGGATTGCTGGGTCATATGGTAGTTCTATTTTTAGTTTTTTAAAGAACCTCCATACTGTTCTCCATAGTGGCTGTATCAACTTACATTCCCAACAGCAGTGCAAGAGGGTTCCCTTTTCTCAACAATATCTCTAGCATTTATTGTTTGTAGATCTTTTGATGATGGACATTCTGACTGGTGTGAGGTGGTACCTCACTATAGTTTTGATTTGCATTTCTCTAATGATTAGTGATGTTGAGCATCCTTTCATATGTCTGTTGGCAATCTGTATATCTCCTCTGGAGAAATGTCTATTTAAGTCTTCCACCCATTTTTTTTTTCTTTTTTTTCTTTGCGGTACGTGGGCCTCTCACTGTTGTGGCCTCTCCCGTTGCGGAGCACAGGCTCTGGACGTGCAGGCCCAGTGGCCATGGCTCATGGGCCCAGCTGCTCCATGGCATGTGGAATATCCCAGACCGGGGCACAAACCCACGTCCCCTGCATCGGCAGGCGGACTCTCAACCACTGCGCCACCAGGGAAGCCCCGCCCATTTTTTTGATTGGGTTGTTTGTTGTTTTGATATTGAGCTGCATGAGCTGCTTATATATTTTGGAGATTAATTCTCTGTCAGTTGCTTCATTTGCAAATATTTTCTCTCATTCTGAGGGTTGTCTTTTTGTCTTGTTTATGGTTTCCTTTGCGGTGCAGAAGCTTTTACGTTTAATTAGGTCCCATTTGTTTATTTTTGTCTTTATTTTCATTACTCTAGGAGGTGGGTCAAAAAAGATCTTGATGTGATTTATGTCAAAGAGTGATTTTCCTATGTTTTCCTCTAAGACTTTTAGAGTGTCTGGTGTTACATTTAGGTCTTTAATCCATTTTGAGTTTATTTTTGTGTGTGGTGTTAAGGGGTGTTCTAATTTCATTCTTTTAAATGTAGCTGTCCAGTTTTCCCCACACCACTTATTGAAGAGGCTGTTTTTTCCCCATTGTATATTCTTCCCCTCTTTGTCATAGATTAGGTTACTATAGGTGTGTGGGTTTATCTCTGGGCTTTCTATCCCATACCATTGATCTATATTTCTATTTTTGTGCCAGTACCATACTGTCTTGATTAGTGTAGCTTTGTAGTATCTCCTGAAGTTGAGGAGCCTAATTCCCCCAACTCCGTTTTTCTTTCTCAAGATTGCTTTGGCTATTCGGGGTCTTTTGTGTTTCCATACAAATTGTAAACGTTTTTGTTCTAGTTTTGTGGAAAATGCCGTTGGTAATTTGATAGGGATTGTATTGAATCTAGACTGCTTTGGTTAATATAGTCATTTTCACAATATTGAGTCTTCCGATCCGAGAACATTGTGTATCTCTCCATCTGTTTGTGTAATCTTTGATTTCTTTCATCAGTGTTTTATAGTTTTCTGAGTACAGATCTTTTGCCTCCTTAGGTATGTTTATTTCTAGATATTTTATTCTCTTTGTTGCAATGGTAAATGGGAGTGTTACCTTAATTTCTCTTTCTGATTTTTCATTGTTAGTGTATAGGAATGCAAGAGATTTCTGTGCGTGAATTTTGTATCCTGCAACTTTACCAAATTCATTGATTAGCTCTAGTAGTTTTTTGGTGGCATCTTTAGGATTTTCTATGTATAGTATGATGTCATCTGCAAACAGTGACAATTTTATTTCTTCTTATCCAATTTGTATTCCTTCTATTTCTTTTTCTTCTCTGATTGCTGTGGCTAGGACTTCCAAAACTATTTTCAATGATAGTGGTGAGAGTGGACATCCTAGTCTTTTTCCTGACCTTAGAGGAAACGGTTTCAATTTTTCACCATTGAGAATGATTTTTGCTGTGGCTTTGTAGTGTATGGCCTTTATTATGTTGAGGTAGGTTCCCTCTATGCCCACTTTCTGGAGAGTTTTTATCATAAATGGGTGTTGAATTTTGTCAAAAGCGTTTCTGCATCTATTGAGATGATCATATGGTTTTTATTCTTCAATTTGTTAATATGGAGTATCACATTGATTGATTTGCACATATTGAAGAATCCTTGCATCCCTGGGATAAATCCCACGTAATCATGATGTATGGTCCTTTTAATGTGTTGTTTTATTTTGTTTGCTAATATTTTGTTGAGGTTTTTTGTGTGTGGTGTTAAGGTGATACTGGTCTGTAATTTTCTTTTTTGGGGATATCTTTGTCTGGTTTTGGTATAAGGGTGATGGTGGCCTTGTAGAACAAGCTTGGAAGTGTTCCTCCCTCTGCAATTTTTTGGAAGAGTTTGAGAAGGATATGTATTAACTCTTCTCTAAATGTTTGATAGACTTTCCCCTGAAGCCATCTGGTCCTGGACTTTTGTTTGTTGGAAGATTTTTAATTACAGTTTCAGTTTCATTACCTGTGATTGGTCTGTTCATATTTTCTATTTCTTCCTGGTTCAGTTTTGGAAGGTTGTACCTTTCTAAGAATTTGTCCATTTCTTCCAGGTTGTCCATGTAATTGGCATATAGTTGCCTGTAATAATCTCTTATGATCCTTTGTATTTCTGCAGTGTCAGTTGTAATTTCTCCTTTGTCATTTCTAATTTTATTGATTTGAATCCTCTCCCTGTTTTCTTAATGAGTCTGGCTAAAGGTTTATCAATTTTATTTATCTTCTCAAAGAACCAACTTTTAGTTTTATTGATGTCTGCTATTGTTTTCTTTGTTTCTATTTCATTTATTTCTGGTCTGATCTTTATGATTTCTTTCCTTCTGCTGACTTAGGGTTTTCTTTGTTCTTCTTTCTCTAGTTGCTTTAGGTGCAAGGTTAGATTGTTTGAGATTTTTCCTGTTTCTTGAGGTGAGATTGAATTGCTATAAACTTCCCTTTTAGAACTGCTTTTGCTGCATCGCATAGATTTTGGGTCATTGTGTTTTCATTGTCATTTGTTTCTAGGTATTTTTTGATTTCCTCTTTGATTTCTTCAGTGATCTCTTAGCTATTTAGTAGTGTATTGTTTAGCCTCCATGTGTTTGTGGGGTTTTTTTTTCATATTTTCATTAATTAATTTATTTATTTATTTTTGGCTGTGTTGGGTCTTTGTTTCTGTGCAAGGGCTTTTCTCTAGTTGTGGCAAGCGGGGACCACTTTTCATCGCGGTGCGTGGGCCTCTCACTATCGCGGCCTCTCTTCTTGCAGAGCACAGGCTCCAGACGCGCAGGCTCAGTAGTTGTGGCTCACGGGCCTAGTTGCTCCATGGTGTGTGGCGTCTTCCCAAACCAGGGCTCGAACCCGTGTCCCCTGCATTAGCAGGCAGATTCTCAACCACTGCGCCACCAGGGAAGCCCATGTTTGTGTTTTTTATAGTTTTTTCCTGTGACTGATTTCTAATCTCATAGCATTGTGGTAGGAAAAGATGTTTGATAAAATTTGTATTTTCTTAAATTTCCTGAGGCTTGATTTTTGGCCCAAGATGTGATCTATCCTGGAGAATGTTCCGTGTGCACTTGAGAAGAACTTGTATTCTGTCACTTTCAGGTGGAATGTCCTATAAATATCAGTTAAGTCTATATGGTGTATTGTGTCATTTAAAGCTTGTGTTTCCTTATTTACTTTTTTTTTTTTGGCTGCATTGGGTCTTTGCTGCTGCTCACACAGGCTTTCTCTAGTTGAGGCAAGTGGGGGCTACTCTTCGTTTCGGTGTGCGGGCTTCTTTCTCATTGCAGTGGCTTCTCTTGTTGTGGAGCATGGGCTCTAGGTGTGCGGGCTTCACTAGTTGCAACACACGGCCTCAGTAGTTGTGGCTTACAGGCTCTAGAGCGGCGCAGGGTCAGTAGTTGTTGTACATGGGCTTAGTTGCTCCATGGCATGTGGGATCTTCCCAAACCAGGGATTGAATCCATGTCCTCTGCATTGGCAGGCAAATTCTTAACCACTGTGCCACCAGGGAAGTCCCTCCTTATTTACTTTCTGTCTGCGTGATCTGTCCATTGGTGTAAGTGGGGCGTCAAAGTCCCCCACCATTATGGTGTTACTGTTGATTTCCCCTTTTAGCATTTGCCTTATGTACTGTGGTGCTCCTATGTTGGGTGCATAATTATTTATAATCTTTTTCTTGGATTGATTCCTTGATCATTATGTAGTGACCTCCCTTGTCTCTTGTAACAGTCTTTATTTTTAAGACTTTAGACTTTTTAAAATCTGATATGAGTATTGCTGCTCCAGCATTCTTCGATCACCTCACTTTCATTCTGTATGTGTCCCTAGGTCTGAAGTGGGTCTCTTGTAGACAGCATATATATGAGTCTTGTTTTTGTATCCATTCAGCCAGTGTGTCTTTTGGTTGGAGCATTTAATCCATTTACATTCAAGGTAATTATCGATATGTATGTTCCTATGACCATTTTCTTGATTGTTTTGGGTTTATTTTTGTGGGTCTTTTTCTTTTCTTGTATTTCCTGCTTAGAAAAGTTCCTTTAGCATTTGTTGTAAAGCTGGTTTTGTGGTGCTGAATTCTCTTAACTTTTGCTTGTCTGTAAAGCTTTTGATTTCTCCATCGAATCCAAATGAGATCCTTGCTGGGTAGAGTAATCTTGGTTGTAGGTTTTTCCTTTTCATCACTTTAAATATATCCTGCCACTCCCTTCTGGCCTGCAGAATTTCTGCTGAAAATCAGCTGATAACCTTATGGGGTTTCCCTTGTATGTTATTTGTTGCTTTTCCCTTGCTGCTTTTAATATTTTTTTCTTTGTATTTAATTTTTGTTAGTTTGATTAATATGTATCTTGGCATGTTTCTTCTTGGGTTTATCCTGTATGGACTCTCTGCGCTTCCTGGACCTGGGTGGCTATTTCCTTTCCTAGTTTAGGGAAGTTTTCCACTATAATCTCTTTAAATATTTTCTCAGAACCTTTCTCTTTGTCTTCCTTTTTTTTTTTTTTGCGGTACTCAGGCCTCTCACTGTTGTGGCCTCTCCCATTGTGGAGCACAGGCTCCGACGTGCAGGCTCAGCGGCCATGGCTCATGGGCCCAGCCGCTCCGCGGCATGTGGGATCTTCCCGGACCGGGGCATGAGCCCGTGTCCCCTGCATCGGCAGGCAGACTCTCAACCACTGCACCACCAGGGAAGCCCTGTCGGTTTTTTAAAAAAAACATTTATTTATTTACTTATTTGGCTCCGCCAGGTCTTAGTTGCAGCACGTGGGATCTTTGTTGCCATGTGCAGGATCTTCATTGCGGCACGCAGGTTCTTTAGTTGTGACATGTGAACTCTTAGTTGTGGCATGTGGAATCTAGTTCCCTGACCAAGAATCAAACCCAGGACGCCTGCATTGGGAGCACATACTCTTAGCCACTGGACCACCAGGGAAATCCTCTCTTTCTCTTCTTTTTCTGAGACCCCTACAATTCAAATGTTGGTGCATTTAATGTTGTCCCAGAGGTCTCTGAGGCTGTTCTCATATCTTTTTATTCTTTTTTCTTTATTCTGCTCCTCAGCTGTCATTTCCACCATTCTATCTTCCAGCTTACTTATTCGTTCTTCTGCTTCAGTTATTCTGCTATTGATTCCTTTTAGTGTATTCTTCATTTCAGTTATTGTGTTGTTCATCTCAGTTAGTTCCTTAATTCTTCTAGGTCCTTGTTAACCATTTCTTGTATTTTCTCGATCTGTGCCTCCATTCTACTTCCAAGATTTTGGATCATCTTTACTACCAGTACTCTGTATTCTCTTTCAGGTAGGTTGCTTATTTCCTCTTCATTTATTTGGTCTTGTAGGTTTTTACTTTGCTCCTTTGTCTGTACCATATTTTTTTGTCATCTCATTTTTTTTGATCATTGGGGCTGTGTTCCTGTTTTGCTGGTTGTTTGGCCTGAGGTGTCCAGCACTGGAGTTTGCAGACTGTTGGGTGGAACCTGGTCTTGGTGCTGAGATGAAGCCCTCCAGGAGAGCTAACACTGATTAATATTCCCTGGGGTCTGAGGTTCCCTGGTTTGGAGTTGGCACTCCCACAACAGGAGCTCAGGCCTGACCCCCAGCCTGGGGACCAAGATTCAGCAAGCCATGCAGCACGGCCAAAAAGAAAACAAGGCAACAAACAAAAATGAGCAGAACAATAACAAAGAATAAAAAATAAAATAAAATTAGAAAAATAAAAAATATATTAGAAAAGATAAAAATGTAAGAACAACAACAAAGCAAAGCAGAACCACAACAGCAGAAAAAAAATTAAAGAAAGAAAGAAAAAAAGCTGGAAAAGGCCTTGGCGGGGGTGGGGGGGCGGGTCTCAGGCCTGAGACCCTCGGGACCCTTGAGGCTGGAAGAGGATCTGGGGGAGTGGCTTAGGCCCAGGATCTGTGTGAGCTGAAAAAGGCCCTGCTAGGGAGGGGCAGGGCTTAGGTTCAGGATGGAAAAGGCCCTGGGGGGCCGGGGCTTAGGCTCAGGGGAGGTAGGGTGTGGGTGGGGTGGGTGGCAGTTGGGCTTGGGGCATGGGGGTGAGGGAAGCTTAGGTTCAGGACCCGCATGGCTGGAGGGGGTCCTGGAGGGCTGAGGATCAGACCCAGTGCCCCAGCAGCCTCACCAGGGCTTGAGCGGCCAGGGGAGACACTTACCACATTCCCCTCTGATCCCCAAATACCCCAAAGGTCTTTCCCCATCCCCGCTGATCCCCTCGCAGTGCATTAGCACCTCCGATCATGAGAATCCCTCCCCTCTCCCAGCCACCCCTCAGGGGTGCTCATCCCATCCCACCTCCACTTTTCCTCCCTCCGCTTTCCCCCCACATCCTACCTCGTTGTGCAGGGATTCCTCCCGTCCCCTTTGGTGCCTGAGGTCCCTCACCAGCACCTGGTTGGTGCCCTAGTTGAGAGGAGACACAAACTCCATGTCCTCCTACTCTGCCATCTTGACTCTGACTTGTCTAATTACAATTTTATTTTTAAATTATATAATACTTTTAATTTAAGGAACTATCTTTTAAAATCCTTGTCTTTATTTTTTTATTATTATTATTTTTTTGCAGTACACGGGCCTCTCACTGTTGTGGCCTCTCCCGTTGTGGAGCACAGGCTCCAGACGCACAGGCTCAGCGGCCATGGCTCACGGGGCCCAGCCGCTCCACGGCATGTGGGATCTTCCCGGACCGGGGCACGAACCTGTGTCCCCTGCATCGGCAGGCGGACTCTCAACCACTGCACCACCAGGGTGCACCACCTAAAATTCTTGTTTTTAAATTCTCAATTTAGACAATTTACAAGATAAGGATGGACTATGAAAGTAATATTTTAGTAATCAAATTTAAAAGGTACCTTCTACCTGAAACTCAATTCTTTAATTGAATTATATATGAAGAGAATTGTCATAGGATTCCTGCTGTGCCAAAGCAACCTAGTAATTACAGTACAATAAATGGGTCCTGCTGTACTTTTCGTTAGTAACTTGAAACCATGAACCTCAGATTGGGACCCAAACTCACATGCCAGAACTCGAAGCCAGCCTAAACCAGGTTGGGACTTCAACCCATGCGGCCAGGCCTCAAACCCGTCCAAAGCCCATGGTCTTTTAACTGAGATCACACGCCTGGTTTCAGGACTTAATGAAGCCCAGGTTGCTGATGTCTCATTTCAGAAAAAAGTCAGTGAGAGACAAGGTGATAGGTAAGAAACGGATTTATTTAGAGAGAAACACTCCACAGACAGAGTGTGGACCATCTCAGAAGGTGAGAAAGGCACCAGGGTATGGGGTTGTCAGTTTTTATAGGAGTGGGTAATTTCATAGGCTAATGAGAGGGAGGAGTATGCTAACTGTTGTGGGGAACAGGTGGGGATTTCCAGAAATTGGGTCACTGCCCACTTTTTGGTTGGCTTTGGAAATGTCATTTAGCTTGCTGATGTGTTACGATGAGGTATACTGAGGCTTAAGGTCTAGTGGAAGTCGACTTGTCCACCATCTTGAACCTATTTGATTCTAATCAGTTTATGTCTTGTCCTCAGGCTATGTCATTCTTTTAAATGTTGTGCCCTGCCCCCTCCCCTCATGTTTCATCTTTTTTTTTTTTTTTTTTACAATGTTCAGGCTGTAAATCCTGAAATCACACCTACAATATATGTGTGTAAGCCTGAAAAGAGTTAGTCAGGATGCGTGGATCTTACAGCACTTGGAGGATTGCCAGACTGAAGAATTCCTTTTTAAAAAATTTTTTAATTTAATTTATTTTTTTATACAGCAGGTTCTTATTGGTCATCAATTTTATACATATCAGTGTATACATGTCAAACCCAATCGCCCAATTCAGCACACCACCATCCCCACTCCCCATGGCTTTCCCCCCTTGGTGTCCATATGTTTCTCCTCTACATCTGTGTCTCAACTTCTGCCCTGCAAACTGGTTCATCTGTACCATTTTTCTAGGATCCACATACATGAGTTAATATACGATATTTGTTTTTCTCTTTCTGACTTACTTCACTCTGTATGACAGTGTCTAGATCAAACCATGTCTCCACAAATGACCCAATTTCATTCCTTTTTCTGGCTGAGTAATATTCCATTGTATATATGTACCACATCTTCTTTATCCATTCATCTGTCAATGGGCATTTAAGTGGCTTCCATGACCTGGCTATTGTAAATAGTGCTGCAATGAACATTGGGGTGCATGTGTCTTTTTGAATTATGGTTTTCTCTGGGTATATGCCCAGTAGTGGGATTGTTGGGTCATATGGTAATCCTACTTTTAGTTTTTTAAGGAACCTCCATACTGTTCTCCATAGTGGCTGTATCAAATTACATTCCCACCAACAGTGCAAGAGGGTTCCCTTTTCTCCACACCCTCTCCAGCATTTGTTGTTTGTAGATTTTCTGATGATGCCCATTCTAATCGGTGTGAGGTGATACCTCATTGTAGTTTTGATTTGCATTCTCTAATAATTAGTGATGTTGAGCAGCTTTTCATATGCTTCTTGGTCATCTGTATGTCTTCTTTGGAGAAATGTCTATTTAGGTCTTCTGCCCATTTTTGGATTAGGTTGTTTGTTTCTTTAATACTGAGCTGCATGAGCTGTTTATATAGTTTGGAGATTAATCCTTTGTCCGTTGATTCGTTTGCAAATATTTTCTCCCATTCTGAGGGTTGTCTTTTCTTCTTGTTTACGGTTTCCTTTGCTGTGCAAAAGCTCTTAAGTTTCATTAGGTCCCATTTGTTTATTTTTGTTTCTATTTCCATTACTCTAGGAGGTGGATCAAAAAAGATCTTGCTGTGATTTATGTCAAAGAGTGTTCTTCCTATGTTTTCCTCTAAGAGTTTTATAGTGTCCCATCTTACATTTAGGTTTCAAATCCATTTTGAGTTTATTTTTGTGTATGGTGTTAGGGAGTGCTCTAATTTCATTCTTTTACATGTAGCTGTCCAGTTTTCCCAGCACCACTTATTGAAGAGACTGTCTTTTCTCCATTGTATATCCTTGCCTCCTTTGTCATAGATTAGTTGACCATAGGTGCGTGGGTTTATCTCTGGGCTTTCTATCTTGTTCCATTGATCTATGTTTCTGTTTTTGTGCCAATACCATATTGTTTTGATTACTGTAGCTTTGTAGTATAGTCTGAAGTCAGGGAGTCTGATTCCTCCAGTTCCGTCTTTTTTCCCTCAAGACTGCTTTGGCTATTTGGGGTCTTTTGTGTTTCCATACAAATTTTAAGATTTTTTATTCTAGTTCTGTAAAAAATGCCATTGGTAATTTGATAGGGATTGCATTGAATCTGTAGATGGCTTTGGATAGTATAGTCACTTTCACAATACTGATTCTTCCAATCCAAGAACATGGTATATCTCTCCTTCTGTTGGTGTCATCTTTAATTTCTTTCAACAGTGTCTTATAGTTTTCCGCATACAGGTCTTTTGTCTCCCTAGGTAGGTTTATTCCTAGGTATTTTATTCTTTTCGTTGCAGTGGTAAATGGGAGTGTTTCCTTAATTTCTCTTTCAGATTTTTCATCATTAGTGTATAGGAATGCAAGAGATTTCTGTGCATTAATTTTGTATCCTGCAACTTTACCAAATTCATTGATTAGCTCTAGTAAGTTTTCTGGTAGCATCTTTAGGATTCTCTATCTATAGTATCATGTCATCTGCAAACAGTGACTGTTTTACTTCTTCTTATCCAATTTTTATTCCTTTTGTTTCTTTTTCTTCTCTGATGCCATGGCTAGGACTTCCAAAACTATGTTGAATAATAGTGGTGAGAGTGGACGTCCTTGTCTTTTTTTTTTTCACGGGCTTCTTACTGTTGTGGCCTCTCCCATTGCGGATCACAGGCTCCGGACGCACAGGCTCAGCAACCATGGCTCACGGGCCCAGCCGCTCTGCAGCATGTGAGATCTTCCCGGACTGGGGCACGAACCCACGTCCCCTGCATCAGCAGGCGGACTCTCAATGACTGCGCC
Organism: Phocoena phocoena; assembly: GCF_963924675.1. Taxonomy (NCBI): domain Eukaryota; kingdom Metazoa; phylum Chordata; class Mammalia; order Artiodactyla; family Phocoenidae; genus Phocoena; species Phocoena phocoena. The sequence goes on from NC_089226.1 coordinate 24,874,662, forward strand.
ACCAGGGAAGCCCGACGTCCTTGTCTTGTTCCTGATCTTAGAGGAAATGGTTTCAGTTTTTCACCATTGAGAATGATGTTTGCTGTGGGTTTGTCATATATGGTCTTTATTACGTTGAGCTAGGTTCCCTCTATGTCCACTTTCTGGAGAGCTTTTATCATAAACTGGTGTTGAATTTTGTCAAAAGCTTTTTCTGCATCTACTGAGATGATCATATGGCTTTTATTCTTCAATATGTTAATATGGCATATCACATTGATTGATTTGCGTATATTGAAGAATCCTTGCATCCGTGGGATAAATCCCACTTGATCATGGTGTATGATCCTTTTAATGTGTTGTTGGATTCTGTTTGCTAGTATTTTGTTGAGGATTTTTGCATCTATATTCATCAGTGATATTGGTCTGTATTTTTCTTTTCTTTTCTTTTAACTTTTTTATTGGAGTATAATTGCTTTACAATGGTGTGTTAGTTTCTGCTTTATAACAACGTGAATCAGTTATACATATATATATATCCCAGTATCTCTTCTTTCTTACATCTCCCTCCCTCCCACCCTCCCTATCCCACCTTTCTAGCTGGTCACAAAGCACCGAGCTGATCTCCATGTGTTATGCAACTGCTTCCTACTAGCTATCTATTTTACATTTGGCAGTGTATATATGTCCATATTTACACTACCACTCCCACACTTTGTCCCAGCTTACCCTTCTCCCTCCCTGTGTCCTCAAGTTAATTCTCTAGTAGGTCTGCGTCTTTATTCCCATCTTGTCCCTAGGTTCTTCATGACCATTTTTTTTTTTTTTTTTAGATTCCATATATATGTGTTAGGGTATGGTATTTGTTTTTCTCTTTCTGACTTACTTCGCTCTGTATGACACACTCTAGGTCCATCCACCTCACAAATAATAACTCAATTTCGTTTCTTTTTATGGCTGAGTAATATTCCATTGTATATATATATGTGCTGCATCTTTTTTATCCATTCATCTGTGGATGGACACTTAGGTTGCTTTCATGTCCTGGCTATTGTAGATAGAGCTGCAATGAACATTGTGGTACGTGACTCTTTTTGAATTATGGTTTTCTCAGGGTATATGCCCTGTAGTGGGATTGCTGAGTTGTATGGTAGTTCTATTTTTAGTTTTTTAAGGAACCTCCATACTGTTCTCCATAGTGGTTTTATCAATTTACGTTCCCACCAACAGTGTATGAGGGTTCCCTTTTCTCCACACCCTCTCCAGCATTTATTGTTTCTAGATTTTTTTATGATGGCCATTCTGACCGGTGTGAGATGATATCACATTGTAGTTTGGATTTGCATTTCTCTAATGATTAATGATGTTGAGCATTCTTTTGTGTGTTTGTTGGCAATTAGTTGTAATTTTCTTTTTTTGTAGTATCTTTGTCTGCTTTTGGTGTCAGGGTGATGGTGGCCTCATAGAATGAGTTTAGGAGTGTTCCTTCCTCTGCAATTTTATGGAAGAGTTTGAGAAGAATGGGTGTTAGATCTTCCCTAAATGTTTGATAGAATTCACCTTGAAGCCACCTGGTCCTGGACTTTTGTTTGTTGGAAGATTTTTAATCACCGTTTCAATTTCATTACTTGTGATTGGTCGTTCATATTTTCTATTTCTTCTTGGTTCAGTCTTGGAAGGTTATACCTTTCTAAGAATTTGTCCATTTCTTCCAGGTTGTCCATTTTTTTGGCATAGAGTTGCTTGTAGTAGTCTCTTAAGATGCTTTGTATTTCTGTGGTGTCAGTTGTAACTTCTCCTTTTTCATTTCTAATTTTATCGATTTGAGCCCTCTCCCTCTTTTTCTTGATGAGTCTGGCTAATGGTTTATCAATTTTGTTTATCTTCTCAAAGTACCAGCTTTTAGTTTTATTGATCTTTAGTATTGTTTTCTTTGTTTCTATTTCACTTATTTCTGCTCTGATCTTTATGATTTCTTTCCTTCTTCTAACTTTGGGTTTTGTTTGTTCTTCTTTCTCTAGTTCCTTTAGGTGTAAGGTTAAATTGTTTATTTGAGATTTTTCTTGTTTCTTGAGGTAGGCTTGTATAGCTATAAAGTGCCCTCTTAGAACTTCTTTTGCTGCATCCCATAGGTTTTGGATCACTGTGTTTTCATTGTCATTTGTCTCTAGTTATTTTTTGATTTCCTCTTTGATTTCTTCAGTGATCTCTTGTTTATTTAGTAACATATTGTTTAACCTCCATGTGTTTGTATTTTTTACGTTTTTTTCCCTGCAATTCATTTCTAATCTCGTAGCATTGTGGTCAGAAAAGATGCTTGATATGATTTCAATTTTCTTAAATTTACTGAGGCTTGATTTGTGACCCAAGATGTGATCTATCCTGGATAATGTTCCCTGTACACTTGAGAAGAAAGTGTAATCTGCTGTTTTTGGATGGAATGTCCTATAAATATCAATTAAATCTATCTGGTCTATTGTGTCATTTAAAGCTTCTGTTTCCTTATTTATTTTCATTTTGGATGATTTGTCCATTGGTGTAAGTGAGGTGTTAAAGTCCCCCGCTATTACTGTGCTACTGTCGGTTTCCTCCTTTATAGCTGTTAACAGTTGTCTTATGTATTGAGGTGCTCCTATGTTGGGTGCATATATATTTATAACTGTTATGTCTTCTTCTTGGATTGATCCCTTGATCATTAGGTAGTGTCCTTCCTTGTCTCTTGTAACATTCTATTTTTTTATTTTTTGCAGTTCGTGGACCTCTCACTGTTGTGGCCTCTCCCATTGCAGAGCACAGGCTCCGGATGCACAGGATCAGCGGCCATGGCTCACGGGCCTAGCCACGCCATGGCATGTGGGATCTTCGCAGACCAGGGCACGAACCCATGTCCCCCGCATCAGCAGGTGGACTCTCAACCACTTCGCTACCAGGGAAGCCCAACATTCTTTATTTTAAAGTCTATTTTATCTGATATGAGTATTGCTACTCCAGTTTTCTTATGATTTCCATGGAATATCTTTTTCCATCACCTCACTTTCAGTCTGTATGTGTCCCTAGGTCTGAAGTGGGTCTCTTGTAGACAGCATATATATGGGTCTTGTTTTTGTATCCATTCAGCAAGCCTGCATCTTTTGGTTGGAACATTTAATCCATTCATGTTTAAGGTAATTATCGATATGTATGTTCCTATAACCATTTTCTTAATTGTTTTGGGTTTGTTTTTGTAGGTCCTTTTCTTCTCTTGTGTTTCCCACTTAGAGAAGTTCCTTTAGCATTTGTTGCAGAGCTGCTTTGGTGGTGCTGAATTCTCTTAGCTTTTGCTTGTCTGTAAAGCTTTTGATTTCTCCATCAAATCTGAATGAGATCCTTGCCGGGTAGGGTAATCTTGGTTGTAGGTTCTTCCCTTTCATCACTTTAAGTATATCATGCCCCTCCCTTCTGGCTTGTAGAATTTCTGCTGAAAAATCAGCTGTTAACCTTATGGGAGTTCCCTTGTATGTTATTTGTCATAGTTATGTGATTTATTTTTTTTAATTCTAACATCTATTATACACAGCTTAGATATATTGACTTTCTGATTATTCTTCTGATTCTTTATCAGTCCCTTTACTGATGTATTTTCTTCCAAAAAACTACATTTTCTTCCAGTTTTTGTCTGATAGTGAAAAATAAAATTTTCATTTGCAGTATACTGAGAAAAAGTGTTTACCTTGGATCTTCACTTGGCTTCTGTGAAAGAAACTTCATAAAATAATATGGGCAATTCCCATTACTAATCCTAACCATGTACAACAGAGGTCTACAACCATGTAGACCACAGCATAAATAAGTTACTGTAATTTTACTTAGTCATTGCCTGTTTTAGACTAAGAAGCAGTGAAAGACATTTATAAATAATGATACCTCAGATCACTTTTGTTAAACGTCCTCTAATATTTGGATATTTGGTATCTGGCTTGTGCTGTCTTTTATACAATGTTGTCTTCTTTCTTTGCACTTTAGTGTAACAACTTTGTGATTTCCTATCGTCTTCTTCAGACACTCAGGTCCATCAGAATTTCCTGTGATTGTGACAGTAGAGAGTCCTTCCTCCTCAGAAATCAAAGAGGTCAATGATTCCTCAGAAAGTGTTCAGGAAGAGCCAGAGAAAATCAGTTTGAAACAAGAAGCATTGCCGGTACAAAGTTATCACTTTAAAGCTATAGAGAAGATTATTTTTCAAATGGAAGCCTGATTGCAACACAGCACACCTTGTGTGAGGGTTCTGTGTTCTCCTCCCATCTGCACTGTATCCCCTTGAATGGTTCCCTAAAGCTTAGACCAAGGTGAATGGTGGACATTTGAACTCTAAGAAATAAAAATCAAAACATGTCGGCAGTAATATATTTTCCTTTCCTTAGAACCTTAGGATATTAGATTTAGGGAGAACCTTAGTGATCATAAGGTAAAGAAATTGAGTTCTGAATGAATATAGTCAGCTGATTCAGTACTCTTGTTTTATAGATGAGAAAATTGACAGTTCTAGTTGAACTCTCTTTTTATAAGAGGAAAATAGGGTCTCATTTTAAATAAAAGTAAAGCTGAAAAAAGTTTCAATGTTGATATTCTCCTTTCCTAAAATAAAAAATATCAAGAAGCTACATTATATTACCAAATAAACCTGACCTCTAATGTCATTCCATACTTTTGTTTGTATGGACAGAAAAGAAAAATTGATTTTCATAAGAAATTTTTGCACCTCAAAAATAATATATTTATTTTATTTCAACTTTAAAGCAGAGCTGAATATTTCTAGTAAATAAAGGAACACCATTTGGGGGGACCTTGTCTTTGTGCTACAAAGTCCATGTTTAATTTTTTTAAATTATTTAACATGATTTTATTTTCGTATGAAATATGAAACATGAAAGGTTTCAGAACTAATTATCCCATTATTGTAGGACTATGGGAATTACTCTTTGATGTTCAAAAGAGAAAGTTAGATTTTTATTTTTTTAATTAAAATTAATGATAATATAGAGAAATTTTAAGAAAAAACTTAGAAAATTATGAAATGTTAGAGTAGGAGAAATCTATAGTTCATGTAGAGTTACTCCCTTTCATTTTATAAATGAGCACCTACAATTTGTAGCACATAAATGGTTTATTAGTAAATGGCAGAGTACGACAAGACCCTAGAGCATCTAACCCGCATTCCTTGTCATTTTAGATGCGTTGTATTCATTTCCTTCACGAGTAGACCAGGAGATTGTATTTCTAAAAACAATGATATACACTGGGGAAGACTAAGAAGTTTAAACACTGGGACCACAGAATAGCAGATTCAGAATGCACTGAGAACCCTTGCGGCTCTTCTCCATTTTGACAATACACTACAATGATGGTATCAAAGTGTTTAAGTATATAAGCCCACAACAATCAAGAGATTTCAACATAGTTTTGAAAGACGGAGACAAGTGGAAGAGAGTGAAACTGAAGCAGTAGAACAGAGGAAAAGCATCACCTAGAATATGCACAGGGACCGCCTGCAACTGAGGAGGATTCTGACCCCACCTGCAGAAGTATCCCCATGCTCAGATGTGCATGTAGGACAGAGGGTGGAGTTAGTTAAAAGTGTGGCTGAAATAGGGGAGCACATTGAAGGTTTGTGTCTGGAGGAGTGGACGCCCAGCCCCGCCCTCACGCTCCTGAAATGAGATGATTTCTTTTTTTTTTTCCGGTACGCAGGCCTCTCACTGTTGTGGCCTCTCCTGTTGCAGAGCACAGGCTCCGGACGCGCAGGCTCAGCGGCCACGGCTCACGGGCCCAGCCGCTCTGCGGCATGTGGGATCTTCCCGGACCAGGGCACGAACCCGTGTGCCCTGCATCGGCAGGCGGACTCTCAACCACTGTGCCACCAGGGAAGCCCGTGATGATTTCATTTTGAAAACAGTGAAACTGGGGAGAACTAGGGCAGTTAATGTGAGTTTTTACACCCTAGAAAAGAGTGTTGGCGGGGGAATTCTATTACAGGTACTCCCTGCTTCTTCCTGCATAAGAAGCCAATCAATCGTTGACTTCAGGGAGCTTTCTGTGCTCATTCTTAAATAGGAAATAACTGTCATTTGCCTGATAGTTGAGTAAAGCTTACAACATGAGAGGGGGGAAAAAGAGTGAAAACATATCCTGGTAGGACCGGGGACAATTTGGGGAACAAAATACTTTAAGAAAATACCTTAATTAGTATCCTGAGAGAGGTTTAAAAGAGTTAGCAACTATAAAATAAGACTAGGGTGTTAATTAAAAAGAGAATGGTCAGAAACAAGAGAGGTCTCTTGGAAATGAAAATATGGTTGCTGAAATAAATTCAGTAGGAATATTAAAAATTTCTCAGTATATAAAAAAGAAAGACACAATGGAAAATATGATAGAAATACGTTAGAGAGGCTGCATCTGGGAGATCCAACATGTTACTATTAGAAACTCCAGACCCAGAAAAAAAAAATGGAGGGAAGCTGTCAAAAGGGCAAGAAAATCCCCCACTGCTGAAAGTGGACATCAGGCCTCAGTTTTAAAATAGTTACTCAAGTTTTGAGCAAGGTGAACAAGAATAGACATACCTAGGCACCCTTCATTGTGAAACTTTAAAATACTGAAAAAATAAAATAAAATAGAATAAAATACTGAGAGGATACATCCATTTCAGAGAGAAAAATACTGGTCACCTAAAATAAAAGAGTTAAAATCTGACTTTATCATAGTTGTCATCAGCAGCACGAATCCTGGAAGGTGTTAGAAAGATGCCTCCAAAGTTTTTCAGGCTCATAATTTTCACCCTAGGGGTTTGTATCCAGTCAAACTATCAGTCATAAGTGGAGGCTGAATAAGATATTTTGTACACAAAGAAATTTGAAAAATTTCCCTCCTGTGCTACATCTTAAGCTATTTATAGAAATAATCGAGCAAAATGAGGCAATAAACCAAGAAGGAAGGTAATAGGGGATTCAGTGCAGAGAGCAGCTAGTCTATATTGGAGAGGCTTCTATTGATTGTGTGACTGAGAGCTTAAAAACATCTCGAGGCGTATTGTACTTACTAGGTATTAGGCACAGTTGGAAGGGAGGAGGGAGAGGAAGAGGAGAAGGAACTTGAACTCCAGAGGAAAAAAGGCTATACTGACATAAACATGAAGCAAACTAAACTATGGTTGATTTTTAACCTACTATTGATGAGGAAGAGAAGAATCCACTTGAACTTGACTCTATAGATGTCCCCCTTTTCAGTGACATACAGGGGTAATGACCACCTATCTAATTTGTTGTCCAAACCAGAACTTGTCCAAACTCCTTACACTTCAATAGTGTAAGGAGGTGCTCTAATGCTGTAACATCAGGACAACATGTATAAACTGGAACAGCTCAAGGAGGCTTAGGGTATGTGGTCACCCTGCACAAGGGCAGTGACACTGACACAGTATGGAACGAGGTGTAGTCTATACACAGAGACACAGTAAATCTGCAGTCGGCAATATTAATTTACTTGTAATAATGGCAATACTGTCTTGGTTTGCAGCTTTTATTGTCAACTTGCATGTAATAACAAATAACTAACATAAACTATACTTAGTATGTATTTGCATTAACTTGGTATGTACTGAAATGCATTGTGTACCAGTATGTACTAAGTATATATTAGGCTCTAAGTGTTTTTGCATATATTAACTCATTTAATCCTCTGAATAGCCTTATGAGGTTGGTGCTAATATCATTCCCACTTTTGAGAAAAGGAAGCTAAGACAGAGAAGGAACTTGCCCAGGCTGTACGTAATTTAGGGTTGGATTGAGGCTTTGAGTTTAGGCTCTCTGCCTGTTCTCTTAAACCTTACTCCCTACTGACTCTCAAATAACAGAAGACTTAACTGCACATAGAACAGAATATAAATTTCAGCTTTGACAACGTAAAAGCTAGGTTTGGAAGGTAGACAAGAGGTAGAAAAAAGGCAAAATGGTATGAATGTCCTCATTTTACAAAGCATGACATTGAGAGAGTTTATAGTTGATCAACAATTTAAGTTTTTAAGTATATCACTACAAGTCAAAGAGATCATGAGCAGTGGAATAACTAATGATGACATAACTTTACTGAGTAGTGTGGACATAGGAAAGAGTATAAAGGAACTAAACCCTTACTTAGTAAATTAGAAAGTGAACAGATAATGCCTCAAATTTAGTCAGAAAATAGTCATATAAGAGTATTACCTGGAAATGGAGAAGAATTCAAACTAACAATAGCTGGACCTCCCTGGTGGTGCAGTGGTTAAGAATCTGCCTGCTGAGGCAGGGGACATGGGTTCAAGCCCTGGTCCGGGATGATCCCACACGCCACGGAGCAACGAAGCCCATGTGCCACAACTACGGAGCCTGTGCTCTAGAGCCTGTGAGCCACAACTACTGAGCCCACGTGCCACAACTACTGAAGCCCGTGTGCCTAGATCCTGTGCTCCACGACATGAGAAGCCACTGCAATGAAGAGTAGCCCCCACTAGCTGCAACTAGAGAAAGCCTGCACACAGCAATGAAGACCCAAAACGGCCAAAAATAAATAAATAAGAATAATAAAATAAGAATAAAAAATACCAATAGTTGACGTAAACCTCATAAAAAAGGAAATCCAAACAGCCAGTAAACACAGAAAAGTGTACAACTTCATTATGTAATAAGAGAAAAGTGAGTCCAAACCAACAAAACTACAT